>NC_143572.1:50535000-50847500 GCF_054136105.1 Typopeltis vanoorti | reverse complement strand
TATTACATAATATCTGAATTCCATGGAGTCAGAGACTTATCGTGGGATTATATGCTTAATTATTTTAGTGGGAAGCATTTAAAGAAATTGATATTTTATAGGCTCCTTCTGAAGAAGTGAAAACTCAATGGGTGGAAGAAATTAAAAAAGTTCTTATTCAGCAATTTGAACATCTGAAGGGTAAGCAGATATTTGATTTTATAATTTTAAAAGGTTGAGATGTGTAATATTTGCAAATTTGAGAATAAAAGTTTATTTAAAAGGAATGCACCATGTTTGAAGCCTTTGTATTGAAGTAAATTGATAAGAATGCTATACAGCAATACCTTGCATAGCACGATTTTGAACAGTGTAGCTTTTACTATAGCATGGTTGATAATTTTTAACAATAAACAAATTAACAGTAGTTAATTTGTTAATTATTTGTTAATTTGTTTAAAACAGTACTGTAATGATTTAGCATACTGCAGTAACAGCTGTATCAATGCACACTTACTATTATTTCAGCTCTGGTGCAGAAAGGTCATGGTCACTCTACAATTTATTTTAATTTAATTTTTTTTTTTTTATTACACATGAGTACTCTTTTATACACAATTATAAGTGGAAAGAGGAAATGTAGTGAAGCTTGTGAACCTAATAAACATAAATGGCTAACTAGAACAAAACTTGAAATTATTATTATTATACCCTACATAGAGCCAACAGATTCATTATGGGAGGTTCATTCAACTGACAACATATTTATCATATGGAATCTTAAAATCCTTAACACTCCTTGCATTAACAACACACTTTCATAATGCATTCAATTCACTGACAGTTCTCCATGTAAAAAATCTACTCCTCACACCCTTCTTCACCACACTTTTACATAACTTTCAGGAACAACCTCTGGTTCTTCCTCTCCCACCTTCTATTCTTTTTATAATCCCCTCTGGATTAATCTGATAAAATCCTCTCACTAACTTAAATGTCTCTTTCATATCACCTCTCTTCCTCTTATCCACCAAATCTGCAATCCACGTTTCTTCAACCTCTCTCCATAGCCAGCATTCCAAACTTCTGATATTGTCTTAGTCACTCATCTCTGGACCCTCTCCAATGTCTCCACATCACATTGAAAACCAGGTAACCAGATCTGAGCACAATAGTCCAAGTGTGGTCTCGCCAGTGCCTTATACAGTGGCACAACCACTTCCTTATCCTTGCATGTTAGAGTACTTCTTATCACAGCAGTACTACAATCTGCAACCTTTGCAACACTAGCAATATGTCCTCTAAACTTCAGTCTACTGTCAATCAACCATCACTCCCAAATCTCTAATCTCATCCACTTCCTGCAGTACAGCACTATCGATATAGTACATAGCCTTATATTTCTGCACTTCAAAATCTAACACCAAAATGCAAAATTGCACAACAAAAGAATGAATGCTAATTAAGAAGAAAAATCAAATAAAAAAATGTGGAATAGCTACAGCATCTTATATGACAAAAGTGATTGTTGATTGTTAAGCATGAAGTTCTGCGATAGATAATATGGAATGACTTAATGGGGATTGAAGACTGTAATCAGAAAAAAAATTCATTAACTCAGATGATAATTCAAGCTAAAGCAAGAAATTTTTATATAAGCAGTAAAAGAACACTGAGAGGGGAAACTTTTTCAGCAAGTCATGGCTGGTTTTATAACTTCAAAAAAAAGCATATGGGTTCTATAACATTTTTTTTTATATTTCATTTTAATCCTTAATTTTTCGTGTGCTTTTAATTAGTATTTCTGGTGAGCTTGCAGTAAACAAATATTGCATAATTTTTTTTTTCTCACTAATACTTGGAATGCATTCCACTATAACACATTATAATGATGTTTTAAAAGTATAACACAGAACCTTTTCAGTACCTTTTAATCATGTTATGCAAGGTATCACTGTATTTGTTAATCCCTGAAAGAACCTATCTCCCTCCCTCATGGTGAATATATTAGGCTGGGGTTAGGGATAATAAACAGTAATAAGAAAAATTTAATAATCTGTTAAAAAGCAACAAGATTAATCTGGTGTCATTTTCTGTAGATAAAAATATAAGAATAAACTTTAACAGCACAGTAGATGGTAAGTGAAAAATACCTTTATCATATCTGATTCACTGAAAGATTGTTCGCAGACTGCTTAATAATTGCATCACCATAGCTGTGAATAGAGCTCAGAGTGTAATCATATGTCAGTCAGGTATGTAGGATTATTATTTTTTAAGTGTATTGATGGTCAGTGGTTATTGGCATATAGATGACAACAGCTTTACGGTAGTTACTAATTATTATTACCCTAAGACCCCCAAGGAGTCAAAGACTCATCTTTCTTTTTTCATGCACACAGCTCATTATACCGTGCCTTAAAAACACTCATATTCTCTGGAGACACCACTCTCAGGCAAGGCATTCCAATCATTCACAACTCTGCACGAAAAAAACCTGCCTCTCACTTCCCTACTCACACCCTCTTTATACAGTTTCCAGGTATGACCTCTGGTTCTCCCCTGATCTCCCACTATTCTATGTAGAACTTCTCCACCATTGATCCTATAACAACCCCTCACCAACTTGTAGGTCTCTATCATATCTCCCCTCTTCCTTCTCTCCACTAGACTCTGCAAATTACATCTTTTCAATCTTTCCTCATACTCGACATTCCAGAGGTCAGAAACTACCTTAGTCAGTCGCCTTTGCACCCTTTCCAACATCTCTTCATCCTTCTGAAAACCAGGTGACCAAATCTATGCACAGTAGTCCATGTGTCACCTAATCAATGCCTTATAAAATGGTACAAGAATCTCACTACTTCTACAAGTCTGTGTCCTCTGCATCATTCCCAGAAGTCTTTCTGTTGTCTTCACAATTTTGGCAATGTGTCCCCTAAATTTCAGATCCTTATCCACTTTCACCCCAAGATCTCTTATTTTTATTTCCTCCACCTCTGACAATATATATCCCCACCAAGCTAAATTCTATATCCCATCTTTGTGTCCCAAATTTTAAAACCTTACAGTTTGCAACATTGAACTCTTATCCCCATTTCTGTGCCCATTCTCTCAATTTATTCAAGTCTTCTTGTAAGGCCACAACATCTTTTCTACTCTTCATAGTTCATCCCAACTTTGCATCATCTGCAAACAACTGAATATCTCCATCCAAATCTTCGCCAATATCATTAACATACACGTTAAACAGTAATGACCCTAAAACAGACCCATGGTACACAACTAGTGACTTTCCTTTTCCGGAATATTGCTCTCCCCATACACAACTTGTTGATACTTTTCAGATAGCCAGTCTCCAATCCAATGCACTAATCTAATATCTAACCCCATCCGCTCTAATCTGACTATCAACTTATCATGCGGTAATCTATCAAAAGCCTTTGCGAAATCTAAGTACACTCGGGTCTCTTTTTATGCAGATTTGTAGCTATGCGGTGCACTCCCACAGATTTTGACACTTCTGCGCATGTCAACAGAAGGAGAATCCATTCCAACAATAGGGTAATCCAGCGTTTCCCAAACTTTTCCTACGACAGAAACACTTCACAAATTCTGAAATTTTCATAAAACACATTGGTTATTTTGTAATGTATTCATTAATAATTAATTGTTAATTTAGCTGATTTTTATTATTAATTAATAATTGATCATTAATTGTTAATTAATAATTAATTAAAATTGGCCCAATGGAAAGAAAAACAATTTCTTTGGAAATGAAAATTGCAATTTTAGATCGCTTAGCAAAAGGAGAGGAATCTACGGTGATTGGTAAACATTTTAATTTGAGCGAAATTAAAATGTTAAATTTAAAGAATGAAGTCGCAATAAGAAAATCTCTCATTTCTGGCACAGACTAAGTGCCAGATTATCATCATACTCAAGAGATGCTTTATTAGAAAACATGGAACGAATGCTCGTAATTTGGATTGAAGAATTAACTCAAAGAAGAATTCCTATAATTGGTTATTTAATTAAATGAAAAGCTCTTCAGTTTTATGAACAGATGAGGCAATCGGAGCCGTCTACTTCCGCTTCCCTGACTGATAAAGAATTTTCGGATGGCAAAGGAAAGGATGGTAGACCGGGTTTTTAAAAAGGAATGCACTTCATAACGTGAGGATTACAGGCAAGGTTGCAACAGCAGATGAAGAAGCAGCCAAAAATTTTCAAGAGAAGTTAGCCAAAATTATTGAAGATGGTGGGTATTGTCCCGATCAAGTGTTTGACGCTGATGAAACAGGATTATTTTGAAAGAAACTGCCTAGTCAAACTTACATTGCAAAGTCTGAGAAAAAAGCAAGTTGGTTTAAAGCAAGTAAAGATCAAGTAACGTTGTTACTTTGTAGCAATACATCAGGAGATCGAATGTTGAAACTCTTCCTAGTAAATCTATATCTGAGACCATGTGCTCTAAAAGGCAAAGATATAAAATAGCTGCCAGTATGGATGGCTAATACAAAGGGCTGGGTAACAACTACTGTATTTACTGAATGGTTCAATAATTGCTTTGTACCAGAAGTGGAAACATACATGAAGAAAAAGCTCTTGATTTTAAAGTTTTATTAATTGTTGACAATGCACCAAGTCATCTGCATTTAGAACATCCAAATGTGCAGACCCAATACAACAAGCATTATTCAGCCATTAGATCAAGGCATAATTGCTACTTTTAAAAAATATTACGTTAATCACACTTTTCAATTTATATTGGATAAACTAGGAAATGAATCATTAACAGTAACTGACGTTTGGAAAAATTTTCTATTTTGGACTGCTTAAATCATGTTGCATCTGCTATCGCTGAAATAAGACCACAAACTTTAAATGCTTGCTGGAAAGCAGCTTGGTCTGGATGTATTGCAAACAGTGCAACCATGCAAACATCTACATTATCAGCTGAAATCGTTACATTGGCACATGAAATTGGTGGAGAAGGTTTTGATACATTTAGCTAGAATGATGTAGACGAATTGCTTGTGGATAATGCCTTAAGTGACGATGATATTATTGGATATCGATTAACTTTAGATATCATCGAATATCCAGAAAACGATAGTGAAGCGGAAGAAAAACTTGTCACCATCACTGCAAATATAACTCGAAGGTCTTGAACTGTGCAATAAATTGGAAAATCATTTTCTTGGTAATGACACAAATTCTGAATGAACCTTTAAATTCCAATGTGAGCTGAAGAACTGTATGTCTGTATATCCCAAGCTGTACAAAAAAAATTAGTGAAATCATCATCGCAAAGTTTAATCACTGATTAAACTTTGTCAGAAGAAAAAAAAATCAGCACAGAATGAGGGTGAAGCTAATTCTGTTTGTGAAGAACCATTGCCTTTACCATACAGATCAGATGTGCTGACTAACTCTTCTGGTGATGAAAGTGATTTTGCAGCAGTTTGCAAATGTTGCCAAATATTGTCTAATAGTGATGATAATTCTGATGACACAATGTTAAAAAAAAAATTTTACTTTTCAATAAAATTAAATGAATAAAGCTTTAAAACAAACTTAGGCATTCTTATTTCCTGAATTTTCATAAACTTTTTTATGTGATTTTAGGTTTATTTGAATTCATTACTTTGGTTTTATGCGGCTTTAGAAAATTATGGAACGTATTCCTGATTTTTCAACGTAAGTTAGGCTTTTTTTTTTGTGCGATTTTCTGTGGAAAATATCTATTGCATAAAAAGAGACCCGACTGTATATTACTGTGTATCCCTCTCCTCTGTCCAATAAAGCCGTTACTTTATTGTAATAAGTAAGTAGATTACTAAAACATGACCTCCATCAGAAATAATACCATTGTTGTCACCCAATTCTGGATCCTGGTTCTCACAAGCTTCTCCAACAACTTAACCTCAACAACTGATGCACATATATGCCTATAATTTGATGCTTGAGTTCTATCACCTTCCTTATGAAGCAGCACAGCCTTCCCATCCTTCCACTCCTTAGGAACTTGACTACTGAGGTAATTGTCCCTCAAAAACTCACTCATTTTCGTTACTTCCAGTTGCTATCTCATCATCCCAGTCTATATTGCCATAGTTAAAATTGCCCATAATGATCACCCTTTTCTTATGTGTTTGGCTAATTTGATTATACATTTCATAGTCACTACCATTAACATTACTAGGTCTATAACAACATCCAACCAGCATTTCATTCTATTCACCTCTATCTTACACCATACTGCCTGAAAACTACTATCACTATTTCCCTCTTATATCTCTATTTTGTATGGACATAACTCTTTCTCTGTCATCAATAGCACTCCCCCTTCCTTTTTTATTCTTTCTATCCTCACAAAAGACATCATACCCCTCCATCTCTTTTCCTGTCAGGATTTCATTCTCATCTAACCATGTCTCACTCATTCCAACAATTTTTGGGTGAGCAGACTCCATGAATGCAACTATTTCATTTGCCTTTTTTCTCACACTTCTAGCATTTGTATACAAATATAGCAGCTCATTCCTGGATCTATAGCTAGTTCCACTGATGGTATCAGTAAAACTAAATTCATTTTTATACAAAAGAACTCATTTGATGCAATTTTTTCATACTCAACTCAAGCCATTTCCCTCTCTCCTTATTCATTTTAGAACCTTCAAATCCAACTGTTTCTTCTTGATCCCAGGTCATCCCCTTCCTGTCTACACACATGCATTCATCCTCTTCAAGCATTCACCTTTCTCACACCTTGTTCCTGACCCTCCCCATTTCCCTGTCCATCTTGCACACCTGTTCTCTCATTCTGTATACACCTGCCGCTCACTTCTTCATTCATAACACCTCTTCCACACTGCTTCCCACTTGATCAGATTCGTTCTCTGCACTCAATGTTGATGAAACTTTGGTAAGTCCAATGTCTCTTCTATGAGAGAACAGCAACTTGTTAAGCTCACTGTGACAGGCTGTTACAATTTCAGTAGCTCTAATATCACTTTGTCAAGGTAAGTAAGCAGCAACAAGTTTGCATTTATATCCCATCAGGACACACTCTGATACCCTTTATCAATGAAGTTGAAATCAAAATTCTGGAAATGTTAGTCAAATAGTAAAATTTCAAAGGCAAACTGTCTATTTCATATAACCTAATATGAATTTAGCAGTGTTTTCCTATTTCACACATAAAGTGAAACAGGCAGACCTTATTCGTATAGCAAAAAAAAAACTTTATTAAATTTAACTTCCTTTTGATAATTTTCAGTGTCTTAATGAGACATATTTAAAAGAAGTGATTTTGATGGTAAAATGGAGGCCCCCCCCCCATACTATACACTTTGGACAAGGAAGACGAAGAAAATCTTGGCTGGCAGATATCAGACAGTGGACTGGTATGAACTCTGAGAGACTGCTCAGAATAGCTGAGAATTGCTCAAAATTTGCCAAGGTGGTCGCCGACCTCCGATAGGAGATGGCACTCAAAGAAGAAGAAGAAGTAGTTTGTATTGGATATCAGCTTGGGGGCATTTCTGTAGATGGAGGAATGGAAAGGGCTAGGTATCACCAGCACTTGGAAACTTGTAAAGGAATATTTATTAGCAGCAATAGCAAGTTGTATACTGCAAGTAAAGAAAAAACCCAATTTGTTGGGAAAGTGAATGACAAACAATATCAAACAGGAACTGCAGGTAAAAAAGAGGTTATTATTATTATTATTATTAAAACAAGACCTCATGGAGTCAAAGACTCATCCAGGAGGTCCTTTTATCTCACACACATCTCATCATACCGGGTCTTAAACACATTCAAACTCCTTGCAGACACCACACTCTCAGGCAAGGCATTCCAATCATTCACAACTCTGCACGAAAAAAACCTGCCTCTCACTTCCCTACTCACACCCTCTTTATACAGTTTCCAGGTATGACCTCTGGTTCTCCCCTGATCTCCCACTATTCTATGTAGAACTTCTCCACCATTGATCCTATAACAACCCCTCACCAACTTGTAGGTCTCTATCATATCTCCCCTCTTCCTTCTCTCCACTAGACTCTGCAAATTACATCTTTTCAATCTTTCCTCATACTCAACATTCCAGAGGTCAGAAACTACCTTAGTCAGTCGCCTTTGCACCCTTTCCAACATCTCTTCATCCTTCTGAAAACCAGGTGACCAAATCTTGGCACAATAGTCCATGTGTGGCCTAATCAAAGCCTTATACAATGGAACAAGAATCTCCCTACTTCTACACGTCAGTGTCTTCCTCATCATTCCCAGAAGTCTTTGTGTTGTCTTCACAATTTTGGCGATGTGTCCCCTAAATTTTAGATCCTTATCCACTATCACTCCCAGATCTCTTATTTCCTCTACTTCCAACAATATATTCTCACCAAGCATAAATTCTGCATCCCATCTTTGTTTTCCAAATTTTAAAACCTTACATTTTGCAACATTGAACTCGCATCCCCATTTGCTTGCCCAATCACTCAATTTATTCGAGTCTTCTTGCAAGGCCACAACATCTTCACTACTCTTTATGGTTCGTCCCAACTTTGCATCATCTGCAAACAACTGAATATCTCCATCCAAATCTTCGCCAATATCATTAATATACAAGTTAAATAGTAATGGCCCTAAAACAGATCCCTGAGGCACTCCACTAGTGACTTTCCTTTTCCTGGATATTGCACCCCCATACACAACTTGTTGATACCTATCAGATAGCCAGTCTCCAATCCAATGCACTAATCTAATATCCAACCCCATCTGCTTTAGTTTGACTGTCAACTTATCATGAGGTACTCTATCAAAAGCTTTTGCAAAATCCAAGTATATTACTGTGTATCCTTCTCCTCTGTCTGGAAGAGATATAAGGAGAGAGGTGGAGAACAGAATCATGAAGAATATAAGACTCAGACAGAGAGTGACTAGTATGGAAAGGAAGACAAAACTGGAATATGAGAGGAGATTGGCCCTGAGATCCAAAGAAAATTGTAAGGAATTCTTTCATTATGTGGCCAGTAGGAGGAGAAATGATTGCAGAAGAATGACATTGTTGGATAAAAAAGGGGAAAGGTATCCAAGTAGTGGAAGGAGAATAAGATAGTGCCATTACATAAGGGTGGTAGCAAACTGGAAGTGTCAAACTATACACCAGTTTGTATTTCATCAGTAGTTAAGATTTTGGAGAAATTAGTGAGGGATCATTTACAGCATTGGGCAGATGAGGGTAATGTTATTTGTGAGAATAAGCATTGATTTGTTAAGAAGCACTCCTGCTTTAATAATGTGATTGCCTTTTATAATAAAGTGACAAGAGTGGTTGATGGGAGAAAGTCATATAGTGCCATTTTCAGGGGGGGTTACAAAGGCATATGACAGGGTACCACATGATAAGCTGATATTTAAGGTGCAGCACATGTGTTTAGATGTTAAGTTAGTGAACTGGGATTGGCTATCTGATAGGTATCAGAGAGTTATCAAGGAAACGGAGGTTACAAGTAGGGTCCCACTGAGCTCAGTACTGGACTTGTATTGTTTAACTTTTATATCAGTGGCATTGTCAATGGATTGCAGGGGGATAATCAGTTGTTTGCAGATTATGTGAAGCTGGGAAGGGTTATTAGTAATAGTGCAGATGTGGTAGCCCTGCTAGAGGATTTGAATTAACTAGATGGATGGTAAAATGAATGTGGATATCAGCTTAATTCAGCTAAATGTAAAGTCTTGAAGTTTAGAATACATCAATGGGAGGCTGCATACTCTGTTGGAAAAAACTGTACTGGAGGAAGTGGGAGAGGCAAGGGATCTGGAGGTAATGATTGATAGAAACCTGAAATTCAGAGAACATATTTTAAAGGTGGTGAAGGTAACCCTGTAGATTGTTGCAATACTGTGAAGGATGCTGACCTACAGAGATACAAGAATTGTCATTCCATCATATAAAATCCTGATCAGATGATGGAAGTTAAGAAAGGAAGTTGTGAGCAAGAGGATAAGGAGTGGGTTCTTTGCTTGGAGGGTGGTTTAACCATTGAATGTATTGCCTGATAGAGTGATGAGAACATGAACAGTCAATGGGTTAATGATAGACTTTGTGTTTTCTAGGGTAAGCCTTCCACAATGAGACTTGTGACTCCATGGAGGACTGAATCATAATAATTTCTGCTGTGCTGTGGTAAGATTTTAAAGAAATTAGTAAGAGCTCATATACTTGAATTTGGCAGATGAGGATAGTATTTATGCAAGTCAGCATGGATTTGTCAAAAGGTGCTTTTGTTTCATTAATCTGGTAATATTTTAATTAATTTAATAATATAGTAACAAGAGTGTTGATGAGTGAAGGGAATACATGTTTTTCTTGATTTTTCCAAACACATTTAACAGTTGTTACATCTGATTCCATCAGACATGTCATCAGCTTGGCCATGGATCTCTGAATCCTCTCCACCACCACCTCCTGATTTCCAAGAAATGCACATGACCAATTCTGTGGATAGTAGTCAAGATGTGGCACCTTATGAAGAGGGATAATAACTTCCCTAACTTTCTTTATTTGTCAATGTATTTTTCAGCATCCAAGTAATCCTTTCTTCTATTTTGCTAACTTTTGCAATATGTCTTTTGAACTTCAAATCTCTGTCTATCATCAACCCCATATTCACCTCATCAATTTCTTATAATCCAGTACCATCGATATGATACAAAATGTCATATTTTCATTCTGAAGTGCATTAACTTACATTTTGCAACATTAAATTGGCAACCATTGTCCTTATCCACACTGCCAATTTATTTAAATCATTCTGCAGGATATCTACATTACCTTTATCAACTATTGCCTTTCCCAGTTTTGCATAATCAGCAAACAACTGAATATTCCCCACCCCCAATCTTTCCTAAATATATCATTACTATACAAGTTAAAGAGCAGTGGCCCTAGTATAGAGCTCTAGTGCACTCCACTAGTCGCCCTCATTCATCTTATTTTCACTCCACCATACACTACCCTCTGATGGCTGCCTGTCAGCTAACCCCCTATCCATGCCACCAGCCACATCATTTGCTTCAATATTTGTAATAGTGTTTCATGTTCTGTCAAATTCCTTTGCAAAGTCCAGCAGTATCATCATGTTGCCATTTTTTCCTTTATCCAATTCTGCTGTCACTTCTGTTATAAAATGTGAATAAATTACTATGGCAGGACCCACCTTTTACAAAGCCATGCTGTCCCCTGTAGAGTACTATATTCCTGTCCACCCATTCCTGAATTTTACCTTTAACTAACTTTTCCACTATACTTTTACTACCACTCCAGAGATATTAATTGATCTGTAGTTTTCTGCTTACTTGGAGCCATCTTTATGTAATTGAACTATCTTACTCTCTTTCTAGAGCTTAGATTAAAAAACTTCATCAGAGGCACTCTCATAGCACATGAACTGACATACTGTCCAGTCCCAATACTGTATTTACATGATATTTTTAAGCATGCTGAGTACTTCCAATTCATCCACCTCAATTCTCACTTCACCTCTGTCACATCAGTAAATGAGTCGCTACATGGATGATATATCCTTGCAAAGTGATCACTTAGTAATTCAATTATTTCTTCTGCTTCTGTCACTTTCCTACCATTAGCACTGAGCAAAGTTATCCTTCATAAAATAATCATTCTTTCTCTTACTTTCTATGTAGCAAAGAAACTTAGATTCATTTTGGCCTTCTTAGCTAATTTTCTCTCTTAATCCTTAAACTTGCCATGCACCTTTCTTGCCTGCACTTTGGGTTGCTCATGAGCATGCTAATCTCCTTTTTTGTTTATATCCTTTCACAATGCTTTATTTCTTTCTTTTTTTTTTCTGGTCCTGCTTTTTATTGCTTCTTATCCACTTAATCTCTACTTGGTTTATACTCCTGCCTTTGGGTATGCAGTCTGATACTCTCTCTCAGTCATTCCTTAGCTTCTTATGCATTGGCACTGCTCAAGCTGCCACCTAAGTTTTTCTCATAATTACCAGCTTTGTAGTTCCACATAAACCCTTTCTTGACTAAGAATTCCCCATGTTAAGCAATCTCTCTTAGAGCACAACTGCATGGTTGCTTTCCCCTATTGGAGGTAGAGTTGCTACTATAGTTATAGATAACTTCTTTTACCTATTATAGATAACTGCTGTTATCAGATCCAACCATCATGTGCTATTTCAGGTGATTATCTCTTAGTAACTGTAAATTCCATTTCCATCTTGCCATGTCCTTTCCTCCTTCCAATCTATATCACTAAAGTTGAATTTTTTTGATAATACTCTGTATATAATTGCTACATAATATAACAATTACTATTCAATCCTTATATCAGTGATAGTCACTAGACTGTAGAGAGAGAGATTCAGTTATTTACATAAAATGCAAACCTGAGAAGTTGTTAGGAATAGTGTTGATGTAATTGTACCTGAGAGAAGGATTTGAATAGGCTGTGAAGATGGGAAAATGAGTGGAAATACCACATTAATGTAGATAAGTAAGGTTTTGCACATTGAGATCCACAGATGAAAAGTTATATATTCTTTTGGTGGAAGGAATGGAGAAGGCAAGGGATTTTGAGAGTAATTGTGAATATAGAGTTCAAAGTTAGGGAAACATTATGTAGGTGGTTAATACAGTCCAGAAGTTTGCAGTATTGAGAAGGATAATTGGCAGAGCTAATAATATGGTCCCATTGTATAAGATTCTAATCACATCAGGACTACTATGGTTAGAGATCTAATCACTTGGATTGGAGGGCAATAAATAAACTTTTAAAGGTACAAAGGTGGATAATAAAAACGATATCAGGACTGTGGAATATTAGTTATAAAGATACATTGAAAGTATGTAATATGCAGAGCTTGATCAATAGAAGACAGGAGTGATGTGGTTGAAACAAAAAAAGTTGTTAAGAGAGCTATTTACCATACGTACACTGGAGAGATTTTTCAAAAAGGTTGAACAAAGGGCATTCTTGAAAGTTTCATGAGAGTAAACAGTGTATGAGTTTAAGGAGGTCCGGTAGACTATGTGGCATCTAAAACAGAATTTCTGTGATGAGCCACATCTCTGTGGGTATCTTATGCTAAAAAATAATAAACTGCAATAAGTTTAAAAAATAAAATTTAAAAAAAAAAAGTCATGTTTAACATGACTGATCAATTAGTAGAAGGAGGGATAGAAAATAACTGGTATTGTATTATGATGAAACTATAGTAATTCCTTTTTATAGTATACCATTACAATAAACAAGGCATAAAATAATAGAAATCATAACATTTCATAATAAATAATTGAAACATTATAAGTGCTTGTTTTATTGCTTTATTTCTCTTTGTTTTTTAGATGAAAATATCAAGTTGTATTCAGAGAAAATTCAAAGTACAACTGTTGTAAATGGGTCCAGTCCGCAGTCTCCAACTTCTATAATTGGGTAAATATTTCAGCTCATCTTTCCCTTAATGTGTCTGATTGAATAGTTTATCACAGTTAAGTTTTTAGTTGTTTAGTTGTTTTTAGTTATCTTAATGAAAAACCTGAATTTCTAGGTGAGAAAGCCATCTAACTCACTATCATTTAAATCCTTATATGGATTGCCTGTGTCCTAAATAGAATTTATCATCATTGTCAAACCTCCATAGAATTGAAAGGTCCTCAGTATCAAACACAATGCTTATCATACCGTGTCTTTTACTTGTTTCACCTCTCTTCACACTCTCCTTATACTACTTTCAAGGATGACTTTTTCTTCTATATCCATCTCCCTCTCTTTTCGAAATATCTCTTTTCTGGTATAACTTAAAACTTTTATGCTCCAATGATATTGTCCTTTTCCTTCAATCAGTTACACTCTGTAAATAACAACATTCTACAATCTGTTGTCATAATTAACATTCCAGACAGCCAGATATCACTTTAATCTCCTCAAGATCCTTTCCAGTATCTTTTCATCTTCACAAAAACCAGATGAATAAAATAAATATGTACAATAGACCATCTGTAACCTGATGAAGGCCACAGATGGTCTTTAGTACAACTACAACTTCTTCACTAATATATACTGCTTGGAAAGAAGTCATTGGACACCATAGTGTGAGGAACAAACAGTCATGATGTTGACCTTAATAAGATGTAGGATCCCCTTTCACTGTGATGACTATGACAGTTATATGGGACATACTTTCCACAAGCATACGATAGCAATCATTGAGAAATTTGGACCATTCTTCCTGTATGAATGTAATGAGGTCCTCGGTTGTTATGGGGGTGAACATCCCTTGACCTTACCCGTTGCTCCAGTTTATACCACAGATGTTCAATAGGGTTGAGATCAGGACTCTGTGAAGGTCAGGCAAGTGTGATGGTCCATGTCCACAAACCATGCAGTACAGTAATGATATGGTATATTTCAGCAAGACATGCTGAAAGAGACAATGGTCAGTTCCATAGAAATGCCACAAAGTAGGAAGCAGTATTGCATTGTCCAGAATGTTCAAATACCTCTTGGAGTTCAATGTTTGTGACACCACAAGCAGAGGTCTGTGGCCAAACAAGGAAAAACAGGACCATACTATTACACCACCACCTCTGAATTTCATAGTTGGGATTATGCACTCTGGTAAGAGACTTTCACTGGACAACTGCACATTCTTCGGTCCCATGGAAACTCGTGTTGTGAGCCTTGGTTCTGAATATTTTTGTGCCAATTCATGTTCCAGTCGATGTTAAGAACTCTGCATTCAGTGTTTCATTTCACCCGACAAATGATGGTTTCAGGCATCATTCGTTGGAACATGTATTTGCACAAAACATTCAGAACTGAGGCTCACAACGTGGGTTTCCATGATAGGACCACAATATGCAAGTCCCTACATTTCCTGAACCAACAAGCAGTATCATCTTCAGTGTTGCAAAGACTCTGGTTCTCCCCAGATCTCCCACTGTTTACTGTAGAATGTCTCTAACATTGATCCTATAACAACCCCTTACCAACTTGTAGGTCTCTATCATATCTCCCCTCTTCCTTGCTAAAATCCTTTGTGTTTTTCTCACACTTCAGGCAGCAGGATCTTTAAATTTCATGGTCTTGTTTACCTTCATCCATCCTCATGTACTGTATCTCATTCACTCTCTTTAATATGGCAGTAAATTATACTGAGGTTGCACATGCCACTAACATTACATCTTTACCTTCTGAATGTAAAAACTTTACACTTTGCAACATTAAATTGGTAGCTCACTTATGTGTCTACAAAGTGTGTATGTGTGTATATATATATATATATATATATATATATATATATATATATCTCCCTCTTGTGTGTCTACAAAGTATATATGTAGACACATGAGTGGGCTATCACTGGTATCTCTCTCTCACACACACACACACACACACACACACACACACACACACACACACACACACACACACACACACACACACACACACATACACACACACACACACATTTATAAAGATTGACATTCATTTAACTCCTTATACTGTCCTCAGTTTGCCATTAACTGGATATCTTCATCTAAATTTCTTTCATTATTGGACCAACCGGTCTCCTATCAAACTCAGTAACTTGCTATCCATTTCCAACCCTTCCAATTTAAATACTAATTTGTCGTGTGGAAATCTAATAAAGACCTTTGTAAATTCCAAATACACTGATGTAATATGTATTCACTCCTTTTTTTTTTTTTAGCCTTGTTGCAATACGTAAGTAATTTATTATTATTATTCCTGACACGTCCAAGGAGTCCAGAGACTCATCACGGGAGAGGACACCTACAACTTTCTCAACTGATACAACTGTCTCAACCACTACACTGAACCTCTACTACGAATCATCTCCATCAACACCATCTACTGCCCACCTCCACCACAATTGGTATTCTATGTCTGTAAATTGCGTGTGTTCTGAAGGGCCGATTTGTCTGTATGCGGGATGAAAAACCCAAGTTTCCGGGAGAAAAAACCCTGCTACCTTCATATGAAATCGGCTACTCACCTTCGATTGAAATCGTCCAGATAAAGATTCCTCCCATCGCGACGAGAATCGAACTTAGGCCTATTCCAATCGAAGGGCGCAATGTTCCGCTGTTCTTCCAATTGCGCTATGGAAGCGCTTCACATCAGCAACCCTATTATTAACCCATTTCTAGATTCTGTTTCTCAACCATCCTCTGTATCTTAATCACAACTCCAGATATACAGCTTGCTTGGTTAGCTGAGCAGTTAGTATATTCACTTTCCGACCAAATGGCTGCAGGTTTGAATCTTGTTGTATGCATGTATATTTTATGAATATCTTTAAGTAGTAGTAAGTGAATTTTCTTGCCTAGTGTGGTGGTTTTACACTTGTTACTGGAGGCCTGAAGTGGCTGGAAAAAAAGGACTACCATGTTTAGTCTCAAGAGTGGTTTCTGAATTATATCACCCCTCATCCTGCCATAATACTAAAACTGATATGTTGTGGAATTTGCATGGAAAAAAGTAATTACATCCCATTGTCCCGTGTTGTAATGAGTACACAAAATTTATTAACATAGTTTTTGAGTACTCATAGTTATCACTGATGATTTCATCTTGAAAAAGGTGATATCATACAAAGATTACATGAAGAAGGAATGATGGAGTAACTAATAGAGTTGGTATAAGGTGGAATGTAATCAGTTACATGAGGAGTGTAAGGAACAAGGTGACTCATTTGGAGGGAAAGCAAAAGTTCAGTACAAACAGAGCTTAGCTAATTAGGAAAATAAAAATACCAAAGTTACTTAGATATGTTAGTAGTAGTATTATTTCCAAGTCTTGAAGGCTCATCGTGGGAGGTTTAACACTCACAGATTCATAGCTAACATAGCTTGACTCGAACATATTCAGCATTGGAGCACTCCCCACTCACTCTAGCAATGCATCACCTTCCATGCAAAAAAAAAAAAAAAAACTGTTTCCAGTGGAAGAGAAATATTGGATGATGCTGATATGGCCTTAAAAAACTTCGCATTTGGTCTCTAGAGGAGGTTTTCCTGGATTATCCAACCCTTAGCCCATTCATTATTCTACCCATTTCCAACTTTTGAATGCTGGACTTGTGTTTAAAACATTACTGTGTGTGTGTGTGTGTACACTTTTCATTAGTTATCATTTCTCTTCTGCTTAACTTTATATTTGAGTTAGTCCATGGGATTTTTCTTCACTTTTTATTTATTACTGCTCATATGGAACTTTGCTTTCCCTTCCAACTAAGATCACCTTTCTAGCCTGTTTTTATGCTCCTTGTATAACTGAATATTGCTTTTCATCTTATACTACCTTTCAGATTGCCCGATTAATTGCACCATTTACACTTATCCTATTTAACTTCCTGACTTTGTTCACACTTTTCTGTTCATTCATGATTTTTTTTTTCTCAGTTTACTTACTGCCACGTCTTGTACCAGCATCCAAGCAACATTGATCTACTTTCCACCTAACTCCTCATTCCATGTTTCAAGTTATCTTTCTTAACAATCTCTTCAATAACTTAACCATAACATTGCTGGCCTGTTGGATGAGTGGCTAGTATACTCACTTTGATTTTCCCAGTTCATCATTCAAGACTTACATTATTAATTTTCTTACTCTTTATTTCTTCTTCCAGCAACACTTTCATGTCTTTTTTTCATTGCATGTTTCTCACTTTTTAAATTATTTATGCCTGCTAAAAGAATCAATTCTTTTACACTCCCTCTCTTCATGGCAAGCTAATAACTTCACTGATATTATTATTATTTTGTGACACCTCCAGGGAGTCCAAAGACTCGTCGAGGGAGGGCACCTACTTTACAACTCTGTCTTCACTACTCAGTTCACCAACTATACCAACCTCATCTACTGCTCATGACCACCACTTCCACAGACAATCAGAAACATCCATGCCCACGGTGGGATTTGAGTTCACAGCTTTTTGGCTGGAGAGCAGATACACTAACTACTCAGCCATAGTCTTGATCTTTGCACATGGAAAACACTTTCATTACATTTTCATCAAGCACACCTCATATCATAGAATCCCAACACCACTCTCTTATTATTTCCAGTTTCTCATGCTTTTGTACTCTTCCCACTTACTTTTCCTATCATTCTCTTCCATGCCATGCCAGTCACCTTCTCAAGTTGTTTGAGCTTACCTTTGTCCTGACTCCCCATAAGCACACTATTTCACTATTTCTTTCTTCATTGCTATCTTGTCATTCACATTATTTTCAACCACTTCTTTCATATTCTTATTCATCTGCATCAGCAGTTCATATTTCATCTGCAATCACTCACTCATTCAACTATCTATAACACTCTTGATTTCATACCTTTTATCATTAGCATTTGTCACTTCATTTTCTAACTTTCACAACGTCTTGAATTTTTCCAGCACTCGCTCATCAAACATTTCTGACAAACCTTTTCTCAACTTTTGCTTTCCTATCATAAGCAGTCACTTAGTAATGAGTATGTTGAGCACATCACACACACACACACACACACACACACACACACACACACACACACACACACACACACACACACACACACACACACACACACACACACACAACACAAACTCACTCATGTTAAATTCTTTGAACATTTTGGTTGCATTTGTTCTTGTTTGTGTCATTGCCACATAAAATGTTTTGTGCAGTATAGTAATACTGTACTATACTAGCCTCCATGAAATCTGAAGACCTCATCACATGAAGTCGAATACCTTGCCTTGAACACATTCAATGTTGGAGCATTCACTACCCTCTATGGCAATGCATTCCACTCATTCACCACCCACTAAGCAAAAAAAAAATAATTTTTTTTTTCACTTCTTTACTCACACGATCTTTGTACAGTTTCCAGGGATGACGTCTCATTCTAGCTGGCCTGGTTGGCTGAGTGGTTAGTGTATCTGTTCTCCAGCCAAGAGACTGCAGGCTCAAATCCAGCCAAAGATATGGATGTTTGCAATTTTTCTACTAACTCTGAAGACTATATGAACTGCTGTAACCTGTGTCTTGGTGCCGTATGACCATTGATGTCTTTGAGCCATAGAAATCAAATAAAAATTAAACCTTTCATTCTTGCATCACCCATTTTACTATGCGATAATTTCCCTGTATCTATTTGGTAGGATCCTCTCGCTAGCTTTGTATGTTGCATTCATATCTTCCCTCCTATGCACCCAACTCAGAAGACAATGTTCCCTCAATCTATCCTCCTGCTCAATATTCCAGAGTCCTGAGATAGTCTTAGTTATTTGCCTGTACACTCTCTCTAATATTTCCCTTTCACCAATATATAGCCAGGTGACCAGATCTCTGCAAAGAATTCCAAGTGAGGCCTCCTTATTCATACAAATCAACATTCTTTGCATCATAACAGAAATTTTCTGGGTAATAACTCTTAGCCAAACATTACTGATCTCTTTAATTTTGCCATCCATTCTGGTTACTTCTTTTGGAAGAACACCTTATATAAACAGATAGATGGTGCTACTTCCATGGTATCTCCCATCTTCTGGCCAGTTTCTATATAGCGCTTTGGAAAACATGCTCTTGATGCTACCATTCCCAAACCTTATTTGGCTGAGATCTACTTTTTCTTTCTCTGCCTCAACAGCCAGCATCTCAGAATCCAGAAAATATTGGGATGCTTGGCACTCATATATATGTCACAAATCTTACAGAACAAGCACAATCACATAGTCATAAAAAAAAAAGAAAAATACTACCAATAAAGGTAATTGATATCATGAAATATTTACTGAAACAATATCATTTATCTGTATGCCAGCATGCTGCTTGCAATGCTCCACTAAACACCCTTTTGTGAATCCCTCTAATGGACTATTCATGGCATAACCAAATAGTTCATTGTACTGCTGGTTATCCATTTGAAGAAATTGTATAAAGTCTGGTGGGGGAAAAAAAATTTCCAATAAGGACTAAAGCTTCCATGAGAACATAAGTGTATAATGAAATGATGTCTAAATTTGTAAGAATGTCTAGTGACAATTTTCTGACAGTATAAGTTGAATTTGTGCTGAATGAAGGTATATCCAATATGATTGTTTATCATGAAGTGGGGTGTAATATTAATGACTAATAATATTACACCCAATATTATTAGTCATTAATAATAATGACTAATAATATTGGGTGCAGTTTTATGACAAAAAAAGGCTTGTCATGACTTCTTAGTGATACTATTTTCCCCCTTTGGGATCCTGCCTATCGCAAAATTCACAACAATCAGGTGAGGGATATGTAGTAGTTGCTGTAGTTAAGATTCAACTTGTTTGAACATTCTGTAAAAATGGGTGGTAATGTCATCAAACCCAGGCCTTATTAACATTTAACCTACTCAATCTGATTCATTCACCTCTAGTCCATATAGCATTTGATGTCTATATAGCATCTGCATGTTATAGAGTGTGGGTGGCTTGTCTGGGCAACATTGAGTGAAGAGGAATTGTCTTGGGCCACATATTATTATTATTATTCGTGACACCTCCAAGGAGTCCAAAGACTCATCGCGGAAGGACACCTATTGTACAACTCTCCATCTCCACCACCACACTGAATCTCTACCACCAATCAACGACATCAGCGCACAACTTCCTTTATTTTTAAAATTTTTTATTATAACATTAAAAAAGAGGGCAGCATAAACACAAAACTAGTAAGATATTTGGCCTTATTTACATGAAACTAATGCATTATTGTCTGTTTCAATGGAAGTTGTTGAATTCATAGTGAGCTCATGAAGTTCTTGTGAGAAATTTTTGATCTAACTTGACTCTTCATATGCTTCATTCTTGTTCACAAATGTATGCACTACCAAAAAGCAATGACATGAACAAAGTGTGATTGTGAAGTGAAGGATAGTTTTCTCTGGGAAGATAGGTCTTAAAAAATCTATCAAAGAGACATGATCAAATTTTTCTTTGAGTTAAATATATGATTTGCAACTTTATACATTCCATTTGAAAATTCGAAGGTAATGTATTTATGTCAACTGAAAATGGAGTTGCAAATAAAAAAAAAAATTGATAATTTTTTCTGAAATCTTGAAACCTATTCCCAAATTCCTACATCAAAACGGAAAGAAAGACAGCATATTTTTCACGTCACATAATAATGTTAAAAGTTTAAGATCTTATGGGGCTAACAGTCCAGGGCTATCTGCAGGTTGGACATCTCTGTTGTAGGGCATCATTAACATAGTATGATGTACATTTACAGAGCATGTTTAAAGAATTCTACTGCATCTTTCTCTCAGTAGTCACTTTGCCATTCCCAGCATTCTGTAATTCTTTTTGGCTTGTCAAATAGTAGAAAATTGCCTTGGATTTCCTCAGCTTAGCTGATTTAAACTCGAACTTTTTCTTTCCTTACCATGCTTGTCACTTTTCCTAGTGAAAAGTTTGGTAAGACAGCATTTTGTACTCCTGATGCATCTAGTGATTATTATTGTTATTATTATTCAGGCCTCCATGGAGTCAAAAAGACTCATCGTGGGAGGTCCTTTCTAAGAAACACAAGTCTATCAAGACTCATCGAGGGAGGTCCCTCCTAGGAAACACAAAGTCAGAACTTCCTGCTGTTCAACCAAGCGAAAGAACTCCTCAGTATCAACCCTGTAACCACCTCTCAACAGTTTAAAAGTCTCAATGATATCACCTCTCCTCCTTCTATCCACCAAACTCTGCAGTCCACACTCCCTCAGCCGATCCTCATAATTAACATTGTACAGTCCTGAAACCATCTTTGTTATCCGCCTTTGTACCCTTTCCACAGTTAATTTATCCCCCTTCAAATCCAGGGGACCAAATCTGAGAACAATAGTCTAAGTGTGGTCTAATCAGAGTCTTATATGACAGAATGATAACCATTTTATCTCTCCAGGTCAGTGTCCTTCTCATTATTACATCAATCCTCTCTGTTACCTTCACTACCTTTGCAATATGTCCCCTAAATTTCAGGTTTCTATCAATCATCAACCCCAGATCTCTTGTTTCTCCTACTTCCTGCAGTATATCTCCTCCAATAGAGTATGCAGCGTCCCATCAATGTTTCCCAAACCTCAAGACCTTACATTTTGCTGCATTAAACCGACACCCCTATTCATTTGCCCATCTATCTAGCTTATTCAAATCCTCTTACAGGGCTACCACATCTGCACTATTACTAATAACCCTTCCCAGCTTTGCATCATCCACAAACAACCGAATATCCCCTTGCAATCCATGAACAGTGTCATTGATATAAAGGTTAAACAATATAGGTCCCAGTACTGAGCCCTGTGGAACCCCACTTGTAGCCTTCTGCCCCTTTGATATTTCTCCACCATACACAACTCTCTCTGATACCTATCAGACAGCCAATCCCGAATCCAGTTGACCAATCTGACATCCAGACCCATGTGCTGGAACATGAATATCAGCTTATCATGTGGCACCTGTCAAATGCTTTGCTAAGTCTAGGAAAATGGCAGTATATGCCTTTCCCTCATCTAATGCTCTTGTAACTTTATCATAAAAGGCTAGCATATTGCTAAAACAAGAGCATCCCTTCACAAATCCATGTTGACTCTCACTGATAACATTATCCTCATCTGCCCAATGCTGTATATAGTCCCTCACTACTTTCTCCAAGATCTTACTAACTTACTGGCCTATAATTAGACACTTCTGCTACCGCCCTTAAGCAATGGCACTATCTTACCCTCCTTTTACTCCATGGGCACCTTTTCCGCAGCCAGACTTTCATTGAAAACCCAGGTCAAGGGCACTGTCAGTTCCCCAGCACATTCTCTCAAAACTTGTGGTGAAATACCATCCAGTCCCACAGCTTTACTAACATCCAGAATGCTCAGTATGTGAAACACATTCTCCTTCTGCACTTCTAAACCTCGTACTAATGTACTACTGTTGATGCATTACTGAGAACATGTCGAGACCATAGGAAAAGTTGTATAGTGGATAATTTGCTGAAGTGAATTCTGATAACATAGTATTGTGCTAATTGGACTTCATTCAGGACTTTCCAGCAGCTGTAGTGAATGAATTTGTTATAATAGTATTTGCTGTAGTTGAGATTCAATTGCATATCTCCTCCATAATAATTTCTTTATCCGGCATTCCTTGTCTAATTTTACTGTTCATTCATTTCACTCTTTTGTTTGCCTGACTCTTCACATACAGTTGCATGTTGCCATATCAGACATGTTCTAACCAATGCCATGTTGCATCAATCTTTTTTTCCCTTATGGCTTATTATTCTATGATATTGATTAATGTTAGGATGTTATATAGCTCTTTATTATTACCCGATTTTTAGTTTCACATATATATCCCTTTTTTATTTACAACACACAGGCCTTAAAAACTCGAAGCTATCTATACAAACAGATGTATGCAAACAACCATGTCTTGTATGTAATTCAAAGTCATATCCTGTAAACAAGCAGCAGCTTTTACTAACCTGAACTACTGAAGCAGGCCACTAGCTATCTCTTATCTTTACTCAAAGCCAACACTCATTCATCATATGCTAAGATGTTGTCTCTCAGAAATTTTAGAAATTCATTCTTTGCTTGTATATGCTATCTTATGGGAAAAAACACTTATCTTTCCAGTGTGTTTCCAAAGTTAAAATCCCTTATTGGGATCACTCCCTTTTTACTTGCCCATTTAGCTTGCCTAAATATCAAAATGTTGTCCAAAATTGTCTATAACCTAATGACATGACCATTCGTCAACATATGGATGCCTGCGGTGAAGTTTGAAGGGGGATGCAGAAACTTTAGAGTGAGTGTCTATGAAGGCAGATGATAGAATTATATCAGGACTATAAAATGTCTGTGAGAATACTAAAGGCATGTAATTTACATAATTTGGTAGAGGTAAGTTATTAAAGAGTATTTGCCAAATATCTGTTTGGAAAATTTTTCATAGGGTAGAACAAGTCTTCTCGCAGCAGGTCTTTCAGTCCTATAAAAATCCTATAGAAATCATCATCAGTTACATCAGTCTTAGGACTGGTAGCTCAGCAGCAGTTTCCTCCATTGCACTCTGTCATTGGCTTTCTTAATCTCTTGGTAACTCCTCAGGCCCATGCTTTCTTTGACTTGGTCAAGGCAAAATAGAGAGGAAAATCCCCTTCTTCTTTTTTGCCTTCAGTTATTCTTTCCACAGGTTTCTGCTGCCTTATGATTGCTATGCAATCATAAGGCAGCAGAAATATGTGGGAAACTAAACCACTCTTCAAAGCTAGTTTATTATTGCTGAGCATCCTGCAATGAATAAGAAGACTCATCTTAGAAGGCCTGCAGTAACTATTCTTCATGTGACACCTATCATGTTTTTCTTTGAACTCATTCACTGACAAAGCCCTCATCACTGATTCTGGGAAACCGCTCTTCAAGCAAAAACTGGTCCTCGTGCTCTTATATAGCTATGCTCTTGCATGATTTCTGGGAGGTGGTGAGAAATCTCTTGTTCTTTCCCTAGTATATGTATCTATTGGTACAGTGGAACATTGCAGTTTCTTTGATTATGATTCATTTCAAAACAGTATTTCCTATTTCCTAAAAACTTTCACAATAACAATACATTTATGAATGTATTATTATTATAATCTGTTCAAGTGAGTGTTTAGATTTGTCAGGATTAGGAATTTCTGAATTTCCTGACCTTCACGTGTCTTTGATACAAATTTGATACATATTTATGGTATTATCTATTATAATAAATGTCAGTGATATATAAATGCATCAGCTTTATGATAATTTTTCTTGGGATTGAAATGAATGAACATATAATTTATAACTTTTTTTATATTTTTTATAATAGGACTTTTAACACAGTTGGAAGCAATAATACTTTGGATAATTTCCCAATCAGTAACAATAATGATGACCAATTAGACACTTCTTTATCTCTTGTTACAAATGGTCAAGTTGATGAAAGATCCCATGTAGATAACCAAGAAGATGGCTGGTCTACAGAAGAATTATCCCAGGATGAAGATGAAGATGGGGACATCTACAGCAATACATT
Source organism: Typopeltis vanoorti (assembly GCF_054136105.1). Classification (NCBI taxonomy): domain Eukaryota; kingdom Metazoa; phylum Arthropoda; class Arachnida; order Uropygi; family Thelyphonidae; genus Typopeltis; species Typopeltis vanoorti. The sequence goes on along the minus strand of NC_143572.1, from coordinate 50,822,373 downwards.
TGAGGTTAATGGAGAAATGTTTTTCATTTGTTTCATAGCAATAAGAAAATCAGAATAAATATTCTCACTTTGTATGAAAAAGTAAGGAAATAATTATAGATAGCCATTTTGTGATTGAATTTTGTGTAGTGACATCACTCATTATCACAAAGGAAACTGTTCTTGGCTATTTTTCCATTAAAATCACCCAAATATAGCAAAAAAATGGGTAATAGCAAAAGAAGCCATACAATAAAAATTACGTGTTATATCAAATCATTTTGGCAGTGACTTGAAATGATGATGAATAAAACTATGAAAAAAAATATTTATGAAGCAAATAACACATAGGACTTGTTTTACCAAAAAAAGAAGAAAAAATTCTCTACTGTAAAAAAACCAAATAAACATTAGCCTTCTCTTTATATGCAATACAATTTAAAAAGTTCAAAATTGAATTTTAAGTTGTCATCTTTGTTATTCTCATAAGAAACATCATTATGTGCAGTGAATGTAATAGTATGACACACTGACCTATTTTTAGCTTAATGTATTATAGATGTATATAATTTTGTTTTTGCTTGATTGTACTATTATGCTATTACAAATAGTTCAGTAGATACCAAAAAAATCACAAATTCCTGAAATGTACCCTCAAGGATGTACAGGTTATTATTATTATTCAGACCTCCATGGAATCAAAAGACTCATCATAGGAGGGCCTTCCTAAGAATCGCAAAATCTATCATACCACTCCTTGAAATCATTGACTGTTCTTGCTCTCACTACTCTATCAAGCAAAGAAACCACTCCTCACCCTTTTACTCACAGCTTTCTTTTGTAACTTCCAGGGATGGCCCCTTGCCATCGTTGTTCTTACTGTTCCACCAAGTGAAAGAACTCCCCAGTGTCAAATCCTGTAACTACTTCTCAGCAGTTTAAAAGTCTCAATCATATCACTTCTTCTGTCTACCAAACTCTGCAATCCACATGCCCTCAGCCGATCTTCATAACTAACATTGTAGAGTCCTGAAACCATCGTTGTTATCCACCACTGTACTCTATCCACAGTTAATTTATCCCCTTCAAATCATGTGGACAAATTTGAGAACAGCAGTTTAAGTGTGGTCTGATCAAGATCTTATACAATGGAACAATAACTCATCTATGCAGGTCAGCATCCTTCTCAGTATTACAGCAATCCTCTGGGTTATCTTCACCACCTTTGCAATATGTTCCCTGAATTTGAGGTTTCTATCAGTCACCACCTCCAGATCTCTTGTTTCTCCTACTTCCTCCAGTACAGCTCCTCTAATAGAGTATGCAGCCTCCCATCGATGTATCCCAAACTTCAAGACGTTACATTTTGCTGAATTAAACTGCCTCTGCCATTCATTTGCCCATCTGTCTAATTTATTCAAATCTTCTTGCAGGGCTATCACATCTGCACTATTACTAATAACCCTTCCCAGCTTCACATCATCTGCAAACAACTGAATATCCCCCTGAATCCACTGACAATGTAATTGATATAAAGGTTAAACAACATAGGTCCCAGTACCGAGTCCTGTGGGACCCCCACTTGTAACCATGCACAACTCTCTGATACCTATCAGACAAAAAATCCTGAATCCAGTCGACTAACCCGACATCTGTACCCATGAGTCGCAACTTAAATATCAGCTTATCATGTGGCACCCTGTCAAATACCTTTGCAAAATCCAAAAAAATGGCAGTATATACCTTTCCCTCATCAACTGCTCTTGTCACTTTATTATAAAAGGCAACCATATTACTAAAGCAAAAGCACCCCTTAACAAATCCATGTTGACTCTCACAGATAACATTACTCTCATCTGCCCAATGCTGTATATGGTCCCTCACTAATTTCTCCAAGATTTTTACAACTACTGACGAAACACAAACTGGCCTATAATTAGACACTTCCAGTTTGCTACTGCCCTTATGCAATGGCACTCTTCCATCTATTCCTTAGGTATCTTTCCTGTAGCCAGACTTTCATTGAAAAGCCAGGTCAATGGATATGTCAGTTCTTTAGCACAATCTCTCAAAACCCGTGGTGAAATACCATCCAGTCTCACAGCTTTATTGACATCCAAAGTCATCAGTATTTGGAATACATATCCTGTTGCACCTCCACCTCTAAACCCATGCGCTGCAAACCTGCCCTATCCCTCTACTATTAAAACTTAGTTCTCCAGGATGAAATACTCATCAATTCTCTTCCTATCCTGCTGAAAAATGCTGGACCCTGCTACTTCTATTCCTTATTAAAACACTTAAGGAATTGAACAACGTAGTTAAGGATATAAATTAAACTTCTTGGTTCTTCTTGGCCTGTAGATGTTACCAACAGATTAAAGCCATTTAACTCTATACCCCCCCCGTATTTACGGACTCCCAAAAATACACAAAGAAAATGTGCCATTACGTCCCATAGTGGATGGCATTGATTCCCCCACATACAAATTAGCTAAACATTTGGCCAAAGAGCTCACACACTATACTGGCAACACACCATCACACATAAAAAAACTCAGCCCATTTCAAAGCCAGCATAGAAAACCTTACACTCCAACATACTGACATAATGGTCAGCTTTGATGTCTCCTCTTTATTTACAAATGTCCCACTCAAGGAAACTTTAGAGCTAATCCAAGCTAAATTTTCTCCCAATATCTCAGCCTTATTTCAGTTCACAATGAACTCAGGCTATTTCGTTTGGCAGGGAAAATTCTACAAACAAATAGAGGGGACAGCCATGGGTTCACCACTCTCCCCACCCTTGGCCAATTTCTTTATAGAGACCTTTGAAGAAAAAGCCTTAGCCTCTGCCCCACAAAAACCAACCATATGGCTTCGCTACGGTGATGATGTGTTCGCTATTTGGCCACATGGCTCTGAAACACTTCTCTCCTTCTTAACACACTTAAACAACCAACACCCCAGAATCAAATTCACCCTGGAAAAAGAGGAAAAAAACAGCCTCCTTAGAAGATGGCAACGTGACGTTGCCAAAATATCGGAAAATATTTATTAAAGTTTAATTTAATTTATATCCTTAACTACGTTGTTCAATTCCTTAAGTGTTTTAATAATGCATAACCGACGTATAAGCTTGTCTATGAGAATCTACTTCTATTCCTGTTATTATATCATCTTCCATCAACCACGTCTCTGAGATCCCAATAATCTTTGGCCAGACTGATGCTATCAGTGCCACCCATTCATCTCCTTTATTCCGGAGACTCCTAGCATTAGTATAAAGCATAAAAACGTCACTGTTTCTATACCTATCATTATCTCCTCCAGACTCCACTGGACTCGGTGTTAACTGATGACGTCCTCCTTCCCCAAAGCACTCATTCCCACAAGAGGCCACTACTGCTACCATCCACTCTGGGAATTTTTAGTTTCCTTGCGTTGACACACCAACTCATTCAGAAAGCAGCAATCTCTCCAACTGCCTATGTCCTTCCTCATTCAAATGCAAACAGTCTCTCACATACAGTTCCTTTCTGTTATCAAATGCCCTCCATGCATCCATTCATCTCTCACCATTAATCTGTTATCTGTTTAAGACTCCAACATTATCAAAACTTATATTTCTGTCTTCTAAGGCCTTTTTTACTGTATCAATCCACGTATATCTTGGTCTTCCTCTGGGACTTTTTCTTGCCAACCTGGCAGGAAATACTTGTTTTGCTAATCTTTCCTCTCACATTCTGTTTAAGTGACCATACCACCTGAGATTAGCTCTGTCAATACATTCCTGGATGCTAACAATGTCTAGTTCTTTCTTAGCATCCTCATTTTTAATATTATATTGCCATGGATGCCATCTGTTCATACCCCTAATCTTTCTCAGAACTCTCATATCTGTAGTCTCTAGTCTTCAGTCAAATGTTTTATTTCTAACCCAGCTCTCAGATCCATAATTAAAATTGGTGTGAATACTGTCTTATGTACAGCTAATTTAGTGTTTTGACTAATTTTTCTCTTATTCCATATAAATTTATTATTATTATTAACATCTGACCTATATGGAGTCAGAGACTCATCATGGGAAGTACACACTATCGTAGACAGTGCTCATCCAACCATGTTTTAAACTGATTCAATATGTCTACACCCACAACACACTTAGGCAATGCACTCCACTTACCAATTGACTTCATATTCAGTTGACTGTCGATGTGAATATTCAGTTGACTTCCAACTATACCGGCTTTGTTGATTCTATTATCTATTTCCATATTTAATTTACCATTTTCACTAAAAATTGTGCCTAAGTATCTGAAATGTTTTACTTTATTAATATTATTATTATTACGGGTATCTCCATGAGTCGGTAGACTCATCGCGGGAGACCCAAACTATCAAAACAATATCTATCATATCTGTTCTTGGATTCATTTACAGATGAAGAACTCGCAACCGAGTCAGGCAATGCATTCCACTCATTCACCATCCTCCAGGCGAAAAACCTCATTCTCACACCCTTGTTAACCACACTTTTCCTTAATTTCCAGGGATGACCTCTTGTTCTTCCATCACTATCACACAGCTGAAACATTTCCCCTTCATCAATCTTATAAAAACCTTTTACTAATTTAAATGTTTCTATCATATCCCCCTCTTCTCTGCCTATCAACCAATCTCTGCAATCCATAAGCTCTCAATCTATCAATGTAGGGAGCATTTTTTACATCACTCACCAACTTAGTCACTCTCCTCTGAACCCTTTCCACAACCTCCTCATCTCCAAGGAATCCAGGTGACCAGACCTGAGCACAGTAATCTAAATGTGGAAGTATCAACACTTTATAAAGGGTAATAATAACCTCTTTATCTCTGGTTGTTAGTGTATTCCTCAATAACCAAGTAATCCTATGTGCAATCTTTGGACACCTTAGCAATGTGTCCCCTGAACTTCATCTCCCTATCTACCAACACCCCCTAAGTCTCTAGCCTCATCAATCTCTTGGAGTACTGTTCTATCAATGTGGTACACAGCTGGTAATCTTTTAATCCCAAAATGCATAACTTTACACTTTTCCACATTGAACTGATATCCATTTCCTTTTGCCCATTTTACCAGCTTATTTAAATCATCCTGCAAACTTTATTGCGCTACCCAACTTTGCATCATCAGCAAACAACTGAATATCTCCCTTTAAGTCATTTCCTATATCATTTATGTACAAATTAAACAACAATGACCCAAGCACAGAGCCCTGAGGCACACCACTGGTCACCTGCCTCATCCTGGACTCTGCTCCTCCATACACCACCTTCTGGTATCTCTCCCTGAGCCATTCTCATATCCATATCACCAGTTTAGTATCCATCCCCATCTGCTCCAATTTGCGAAACAGTAGCCTTAGCAAAATCCAGAAGAACTACTGTGTAGCATTTCCTTTGTCCAACTCAGATGTCATTCTATTATAAAAAGCTAATAAATTGCTAAGGCAGGATTGACCTTTAACAAAACCATGTTGGCCCCTATAGAGTATCATATCCTGATCCACCCATTCTTGAATTTTGTCTTTAACCAACTTTTCCAATACTTTTACCACCACTCCCGAGATGGTGATTGGTCTGTAATTAACTACTGTAGTTTTAGAGCCACCTTTATGCAAAAGAACTACTTCTATAGGTTCTCCATTCATGATGCAGCCAATGTTTTTACTATTTCTGCCTATTTTCATTGTCTTGTTGCTGATTTTCATACCATATTTATTAAGAGTTATTCAATTTAGTCAGGGAATCTTAGATACTTGTACTGGATTTATTTAAAAGTAAAACATCATCTGCATAATTAAAGAGCTGGTATTAACATCTCCAATTTTGATATCAGGTTTAATACCACTTTCCTTCATAATGTGATCCATATAGATAATGAATAACAGTGGGGATAATGTACATCCTTGTCTGACACCAGATTTAACATTAAACCACTTTCCTGTACTTCCTTGAATTCTAACCTGACTTACAACTCAAATAAAGACTAAGTATTGCTTGATATAATGCCCCATTGACACCATATAACTGTAGTTTTTTGAATAGCTTTTCTCTTGGCACCCTGTGATATGCCTTTTGCAGTTTTACAAAACTTAAATACAGATCTTTGTTATATTCCCACAATTTCTCAACTATTTGTTGTAAAGTGAAAATCTGATCTTGAAAGCCTCTATTTGGCCTGAATTTAGCTTGTTCTTCACCAAGCTTCCCTTCCACAATCCTTCTCAACTGTTTCTCAAGTACGCTTGCATAAATCTTACCAGGAACACTCAGTAGAGAAATACTTCTATAATTCTCATATTCAGTTTTATTTCCCTTTTTGTATATGGGTACTATAAAAGCTCTACTCCAATCATCTAGAATTTTTCCCTCTATCCAGACCTGAACTATGCGGTGCAGCCACTGCAAGACTTTTATACCTCCATACTTGAGCAGTTGTGGTCGAATATCATCTGTTCCTGCTGCCTTTCCACATTTCAGGCTTTTGATGTTTTTTTTCTGCTCAAGTATAGATATGCATTCCTGATTGCATGCCTGTTGAGTGTTTTTTATGCCTGTGCTGTCACTGATCGTTTCATTCAGCAATTCATATATCAAGGATATCTTTTTCTCCAGTTTTCATGTCCCCTTTATCATTTCTAATTCCTTTTACAGCACTCTTTCCTCCATTTCTGGAGGCTTTTTTCAACAGCCTCCAGAATATTTTGCCACCTTCCTAATATTTATTTTCTATGCCCTTACCAAAGTCTTCCCATGACTTACTCAGCTAGTTTTACAAAGTGTTTAGCTTTCTTACATTTGTCTTTGTATTCTCTAAGAGCACAAACTGACTATTTGTCAGGAACTTTTGATATGCTTTCTTCTTTTCCTTAACTGCCTCTTTAACTGTGTCCACCATGGAGTTCTGATTTTTCTATCCTTGCAGACAACCTCACCACATTCTTCTCTGGCTGAGTACCAAAAGTAATATGCTAAATAATTTTAATAGTGATCACAACTGTCAAATTTCATTGAATTTCATCCAGGCAGAGCAGAATTATTAAGTTCACTTAGTCGTTTTGCCAAATGAAAGTGATGCCATTGAAACTCAGCTAGCACAGATTCTTTACAGTATTAATTTTTGACACATATTGCATCTTTTGTGTCCCCTGTGATCAGAGTTTCTCTCAACACCCTTTGCAACATTTTTAAGCAACTAGCATCCTATAGAAAAAAAGAAAACAACAGTTTCCTTTCCTAAATACTCTGATTGCATACCAATGTAATGGATCTTTGGCATTCTGTGTTTACAGAAAATCTACACACACACAGGTAGATGCATTCACGAATAGTCATCCCTCTCTCCCTTTACTGATAGTCTGGATTATAAAACTCCTGTATAGCAGGGAAAAATTAATTATTAAATTTGTAATAATTTAAATAACCACATAAATTGGACTCCAGAAAAATTGTCAAGATCACTGCTTTGGGCCTGGAAATACACAAGGAGACAGAATTAACCTTCAGTGTTTAGTCAAAGCGACTGGTGATACACCAATAAGTAGATCTTCATACTTGCTATGAATAACTGCTGCTGTCTGGCCATTTCTAACTTGTACACAGTGAGAACAATGAAGACTATGACAATAACAGAAAGAAAAACAACAAAGTGGAGATGAAGCAGGGACAATCAATTATAAAAAAAAGGAATACTAGTGTGAAAATCCAATTCCACTAACAGCAGAACAAATATATGTGCTCTCATTTCTGACTTTAGCAATGTTTGTTTCCATCTCCAGTGTGCAAACCTTACTTATGTTTCCTGACAGAAACCCAAATTTATAATTCCCCTTATGCACTACTCACCTCAGTCTTCCCAATTACACTGTTTGACTCTTTTCACCTCAGAGGTTTTTGCATATGCTTGCTTTGATATACCATGTCAAAGAATGCCCAACCTAGAATGCCCAACCTTTGATTGAAAATCTATGTATCCCTTTCTACTGCTCTCCTAATGCCTAACTTTTCTGAACTTTTTGATTTTCTTTCCTTAAATGTTGATATTCTTCATTCCAACTTTCCTAACACTGAGGTCATCTTCCTTGGGGACTTCAGTATTCCAATACCAGCTAGGCTCTCATATTCCAATTACACAGATCAAGTAGATAGAGAGAGACTGAGACATTTGCTATCAACAATGACCTTACACTGATAGTGCACACTACCAGAGTACCAGACAACTCCAACCACTCTCCAAATACATTGGACTTCTTTACTAATGATTCATCCAAGTATGCTGTGAATGTTATTTGTCCTTTAGACAGTTCAGATCACAGTCTGTTGCTGATTTCTTTCTCTGTTTAAAAATAAAAAATAAAAACACAAACACAATCAATCGCCATGCATTATCCGAATTATAAGAAAGCCGAGTAGGATGATCTACACAAGTATGCCACATTTCCTTGGCTGGTTAATGGTTTCTGGACATCTGACCCAAATTTGAATCCTGAATGTATCACCAAAATAATTCTTATTGGCATGTAAAAATTTATTCCCCTTTCCATCCTATGTTCCTGCTCCCCATCTAAGCCTTGGTTCTCCTGCAGGTGTGCCAAGACTGTACAAGAGAAGAGTCGAGCATACCATAACTGTCTCACATCCAAAACATTATCTTCCCATACTGCTTATACCAAAGCCCAGAATAACTGCAAGAAAACTATCAACACATCAGAAACTGACTTTGAAAGAGCTAAATGCAGGAAACTTGTCCAGATTCCATGCATTCTGATCTCTAGCCAAGCAATTGATTTGACTTCTGTTTAACACTGCTCCCACACTAAAAAAAAAAAAAAAAAAAAAAAAAAAGATTTTTAATCGGTGAATAGTCCGTTTTTTCTCCCGTTTTTCTACGTTTTTGAGTGCTGAATTGTTTCTCTGAATACGAGTGTACTTCAGTGGTTGTTTTTCGGAAGTTAGTTGCTGTCGCGATATAATATATGTTGGTACCGTCAGAATCGAACGCGTAACGGTGGAAGACAAAACGAAGCTAAGTTACTGTATTTAGTTATATTTCATTTTATTTAATTATATTAGTACTTAAATGTTCTGATGTTTGTACTTTTTTCCCCTCTTATTTATTAATTGAATAATTATTAAGGATTACGCTACTCGGCAGTAAGGAATGATGGTGGATTCGGCAGCAGTCGCAAGTGGCGTAACGCCAAGTCCTCCGCCATTTAAGAACTCAATTATTAGCAATATCATAAGGGACTTTGTGGCATGCAGTACTTGCGGCATGTATGCTTCTAGGGAATTACATATGTGGCTTGTTAAAGAGAGTGGAGAGCGTATGTGCGCAAAATGCAGGCAGTTGGAGGAAATAAGTACATTAGATATATCGATATCCGACTTTGTTGCTCCAGGAACAGAGAATGAATGTAGGAAGACAAGTAGTATGATAGGAGAGAATGAGAAAATAATGGTTGATAGTGTGGAAGGTGTGAGTGACTGTGGAAGTTTAGGAGATGGTTTTGTTTGGGAGAGTAAATTTAGATTAAGAGTGACTGACCTGCAGAGGGAGATAGATGAGTTGAAAGAGGAGGTGGAATGTCTAGTGAATGAGAGCAGAAGTATGAAAGATAAGATTAGGAGAGTGGAAGAGATGAATGCAAGGCGAATCAGAGTAGGAGAGAGAGAGAATTTAAGGAGTATGAGTGAGAGGTATGGGGGTGCTAGAAGAGGAGAGAATGGAAACAGTAGAAGAGAGGGAATGAGAGAGAGGTATGGGAATGCTAGCAGACGAGAGGATGGAAACAGTAGGAGAGACGGAATGAGAGAGAGATATGGAAGTGCTAGAAGAGGAGAGAATGGAAACGGTAGGAGAGAGGGAATGAGAGAGATGTATGGGAGTGCTAGAAGAGGAGAGAATGGAAACAGTAGAAGAGAGAGGTATGGGAATGAAAGAAGAGGAGAGAATGGAAACAATAGGAGCGATGGAATGGTAAGAGGTATAATGTATGGTGACTCAATGATCCGTGGTGTTCAAGATAGGATGCGTGAGGAGTGTTTGCCAGGAGGAACAATAGAAAGGGTGGCTATGGCAATTAAGAGAAGTGAAAGGGTGGATGAGATGATTGTGATGGTAGGAACGAATGACTTGAGTGGTAATGTAAGTCGGGCAGCGAGAGATATGAGATTTTTGCTTGAGACTGTACGGAAGAAGACAGAGAGAGGAAAAATAGTGTGCGTGTTGCCTAGGTATGATAATGATGAGCTGAGCAGAAGAGCGGTGATATTGAATGGCATAATAGCGAGAATGTGTGACAAGAGAGGACTGGTATATGTGGATGCTTGGAGTGCATTTGAGGAAAGAGAGGAGTTGTTTGCGAGAGACCGTTTACATTTGAATGAGGAAGGACGTAGGCATCTGGAGAGATTGCTGTTCTGAACGAGTCAGTGTGTCCCAGGGAGGATGATAGCAGGGGTGGCCTCTTGTGGGAATGGATACTTGGGAGAAGGGAGACAATGTCAGGTAAGACTGAGCCCAGTGGAGTCTAGAAGGGATAATGCTGGGTATAGAAACAATGGCATTTATATGCTGTATACTAATGCCAGGAGTATCCGGAATAAGGGAGAGGAATTGGTGGCGCAGATAGCATCAGCCTGGCCAAAAATTATTGCAATCACTGAGACGTGGCTGACAGAAGGGGATATAAAAACAGGAATAGAAGTCGCTGGGTATAGCATTTTTCGCCAGGATAGGAGGGGAAAGCGTGGTGGTGGGGTGCTGCTTATGATAAGTGATGACCTATGTCCTCTAAGAGTGGAGAATTTGGAAGGAAGTGAGACAAATAATTTTGAGAGCGTATGGTGTGAGGTAGAGGTAGGCAAGACAGGATATTTAGTGGGGTGTTGCTACAGACCCAGGAGCACAGAGGATGGGGACCAGGAGATGTTTAGACAGCTAAGTTTGGCAAGTGCAAGAAGAATGATTGTTATGGGAGATTTTAACTTCAGTAGTATAAATTGGAGAGAGGAAGATGCATGTAACAATAGGGGAATGGAATTTCTAGAATTCTTGAGGGACAAATGTCTTAGGCAACATGTAACAGAGGGAACAAGAGGTTCAAAAATTTTGGATTTGGTTATAGCATCAGAAGAGTTGATAATAACTGAGTTGACGTCTCTCCCACCAGTTGGAGAGAGTGACCATATGGTTTTGACTTGGAAAATGAATAGACATGCAGGAGTATCAAAGAGACGGGAACTTATGTGAAATTATAAGGCAGGTGATTATATTAGTCTTAGACGTCAACTTCGGGAAGTTTCATGGAGGGAGGAATTGGAAGGCCGCGATATCACCAGTGCGTGGGAAATTGTGAAAGAATATTTGTTATCAGCAATGGTAAGTTGTGTACCACGAGTGAAGAAGAGGGCGCAATTTGGAGTAAAGTGGATGACAAACAATATTAAACAGGAATTGCATGCGAAAAAGAGGCTATGGAAGAGATATAAGGAGACAGGTGAAGAGATGCATGAGGAATATAAGACACAGGCCAGAAGAGTGACTCGTGTGGTAAGGAAAGCGAAACTGGAATATGAGAGGAGATTGGCCCTAAGATCCAAAGAAAATCCTAGGGAATTTTTTAGCTATGTGGCCAGTAGGAGGAGAAATGACTGTGGAAGAATGATATTGTGGGATAAAAATGGGAATAGAGTGACTGATGCAGAGGACATAGTGGAATTGTTCAATGAACACTTTAATGGAGTATTTCATTCTAGTGGAGTCAGTTTTAATGCTAGAGGGATAGGACTGGTACGAGGTCTGGAGGTACAGGAGGAGAGTGTGTTTCAGATACTGAGTACTCTGGATGTCAGTAAAGCTGTGGGACTGGATGGTATTTCGCCACGAGTTTTGAGAGAATGTGCTAGGGAATTGACAATACCTTTAACGTGGCTTTTCAATGAAAGTCTGGCTTTGGCAAAGGTGCCCAGGGAATGGAAGGAAGGTAAGATAGTGCCATTGCATAAGGGTGGTAACAGACTGGAAGTGTCTAATTATAGGCCAGTCTGTGTGTCATCAGTAGTTGTTAAGATCTTGGAGAAAGTAGTGAGGGACCGTGTACAGCATTGGGCAGATGAGGGTAATGTTATCTGTGAGAATCAACATGGATTTGTGAAAGGATGCTCTTGTTTTAGCAATATGCTAGCCTTTTATAATAAAGTTACAAGAGCATTAGATGAGGGAAAGGCATATACTGCAATTTTCTTAGACTTGGCGAAGGCATTTGACAGGGTGCCACATGATAAGCTGATATTTAAGTTGCAGCACATGGGTCTGGATGTCAGATTGGTCAACTGGATTCAGGATTGGCTGTCTGATAGGTATCAGAGAGTTGTGTATGGTGGAGCAGTTTCCAGGAGGTCCCACAGGGCTCAGTACTAGGACCTATATTGTTTAACCTTTATATCAATGACATAGCCAGTGGATTGCAGGGGGATATTCAGTTGTTTGCGGATGATGCGAAGCTTGGAAGGATTATTAGTAATAGTGCAGATGTGGTAGCCCTGCAAGAGGATTTAAATAAGCTAGATAGATGGGCAAATGAATGGGGGTGTCAGTTTAATGCAGCAAAATGTAAGGTCTTGAGGTTTGGGAAACATCGATGGGATGCTGCATACTCTATGGGAGGAGTTATACTGGAGGAAGTAGGGGAGACAAGAGATCTGGGGTTGATGATTGATAGAAACCTGAAGTTTAGGGGACATATTGCAAAGGTGGTGAAGGTAACACAGAGGATTGCTGCTATTATGAGAAGGACACTGACCTGCAGAGATAAGAGGGTTATCATTCCATTGTATAAGTCTCTGATCAGACCACACTTGGACTATTGTTCTCAGATTTGGTCCCCAGGATTTGAAGGGGATAAATTAACTGTGGAAAGGATACAAAGACGGATGACAAAGATGGTTTCAGGACTGTACAAGGATAGTTATGAGGATCGGCTGAGAGAATGTGGACTGCAGAGTTTGGTGGATAGAAGAAGGAGAGGTGATATGATTGAGACTTTTAAACTGTTGAGAGGTGGTTACAGGGTTGACACTGGGGAGTTCTTTCACTTGGTTGATCAGCGGGAAGGAGTGATGACAAGAGGCCATCCCTGGAAGTTACGAAAGGAAACTGTGAGCAAGAGGGTAAGGAGTGGTTTCTTTGTGTGGAGGGTGGTTGAGCCGTGGAATGCATTGCCTGATGGAGTGGTGGGAGCGAGAACAGTCAGTGGATTTAAGGAGTGGTATGATAAACTTTGTGTTTCTCAGGGGGGGACCTCCCCTCGATGAGTCTTGACAGACTTTATATCTTAGAAAGGACCTCCCTCGATGAGTCTTGACAGACTTTATGTCTTAGAAAGGACCTCCCTCGATGAGTCTTTTGACTCCTTGGAGGCCTGAATAATAATAATAATAATAATAATAATAATATTACATCCAGATGGTTCTGTTGCATTATCATCCATAGAAGAAACTAACACCAACAAAATGCAGTTCTGCCTTATTTCACATTTCTATGCACAATGAGATTTACTTCTTGGGATTACACCAGTGTTTCTCAACGTGGGGCAATTTGAATATTTTGGGGGCAATTAGAAAATGTACATGTACATATTTATATTATACTTTTATTATACTTGGCTAACTATTATGCTAGAGGCATCAAAATTTTTGAGATGTTGAGGTGGGGCATGATCCAAAAAACGTTGAGAAACACTGGATTACACTAACCTCAAATCTCTCTTGGCATAAACATATTACAAATATTGTCTCCTCTGCATCCAAAAAAGGAAGTTGTCTTTGTCACTCAAGGCACTGCTTTAACTTCAGATAGCTTCTAGCTTTATACAAATCACAAATGGACTCTGTACAGAAAAGGGCAGTCAGACTAATTAATGACCCCTCTCTTATTAATATACTTCACTCACTTTCACACAGTTGCTCAATTACCATTGCATGTGTCTTCTATAAATACTTCTATGACCACTATTCATCAAAATTGGCATCAGTAATACCGCCACTGTGTTAAATGCATTTAAATGCATGCTGCAGCTAATCAAAACTCCCTTACAGTGCATCTCTAAACTTGCAGAACTCCACTCCATCCACTGCCTACTGGAACAGTTTCTCATCTTATGTATTTCCCAAGGAATACAATCCCCACCTTTTCCAATTTAAATGTGAACAAGTTCCTTCTTACCCATCCATGGCTAGTGTGGTTGACATGGTTGACTAACTTCTTGTGGATGGTTTCTCCATAAAATAATAATAATAAAACAAACTTAACGTGTTGGAAAATCCACCTCAGTTACCATGTTTCACTATTCCCACTAATCTTCAGAGAGATGGAGCCAATCAATCACAAACTCAGATTAAATCCTATTTAATTTAAATAGAATATAGCTTTGATGTAGAGTTTTTTTTTTTTTCACTAGAAGTCAGGCCAGTAGAATAACAGTTGATCAAATCATTGTCACTCTAGCATACTGTTTGAAATGTAATTTAGCTCTTTGTGTGTGTATACTCCAGATGATTCCCTTAATATGAAAAGTCGAAACATTGGGAAGTTAAAGTAATTATTCCTAACACAGTTGTAGTCTCCATAATTTACTGAAATTAATGCTGATCACTGTGTAACACTAAAAGAAAAGCAATTGACAACTACTTATCAACTTTTATATCAGCCATATTCCTTCTCCTATCCATAACCAACCCAACTCTTTATACTCTTTCTGAAGTTTCTGCATCCTCTCAAAATCCTATTAACTAGACTGCATGCAGTGGAACTACCATATCCCTAACCTCAACTTTTTCAACATCTATTTCTATATGTATATACATCCTCAGCTGATCTCATTAGTATATACAAGGAGGTACAAATCTTGAATTGTCTAAAAATCATGGTGAATTTTAGACAAATAATATGGCAGATGCAGGAAAGTATTGTTCAGGAAAGGAAACTTGTTCTTTTTTGGGGGGGGGGGGGGAGGCAGCAGGATGATATGTTGCTCTTGGAGATTATGAAACGATTGATGTATGCAGAGTTTGTCTGAGAGAAGGACAAGTTGTCAATGTAGAGAAAGTTGGTTGTGTAGGCTGGTAGTATGTAAGGGTATTGGACACTGGCTGTGAAGGATGGGTTCTAGCATGTTTTTAGAACCATTTTGAATCTAAAAAAGTGATGGATCTCTAAGCTTATTTCATTGATAAAAGAAGCATTTAGATAATTGTGTGAATTTTAATAATTTATTTTTCTGACCATTTTAATATCTTCATTTACTTGTTTTCTTGTATTTTGCCATTAGAATAATATCAAAAAAAGTTTTATAATGTCCAGAAGTATTGTGAATGGCATGCTTTATAACAGCCCAGTGCTATGGATTGTTAGAAATCACAGTCTGGTAGTCTCACAATCTGAGTGATGAAATCATCTGTCACATTTTATAAATATTCATGTCTACAACAGAATTCAAACTCACAGCTTGTTGGTTGGAAAGCAAAAATCTATCCACTTGGCCAAACCAGGCTGGTGTGTATGTTCAGATAGTATGAGTAATTTAAGTTATAAATCACTTATATTAGTGGATCACTCATATTAGTAGATCTTGTTCTAGCGTTACATTTGCATGTGTGTTTTTTGAAAAGTGGTTAAAATTTGTTATTTTTAAAATGCAGGTGAGAGGACGATATATTGCTCTTGGAGATTATGAAAGGGTTGATGTATGTGAAGTTTGTCTGAGAGAAGGACAAGTTGTCGATGTGGAGAAAGTTGGTTGTGCAGGCTGGTGGTATGTAAGGGTATTGGACACTGGCTGTGAAGGATGGGTTCCAGCATCATACTTAGGACCTCATCCTTCTACAAAGAGGAATTCACGCTCTTCCCCATCAGTTAGCAGCCAAGGTGAGTTCTTTATCAAGTGTTATACATAGCAGTAATATTTGTTAAGTTTCTTAAATTCTCTATATTAAATTTAACTTACTGGAATTTTTAAAAAACAGTTTTTGATAATACATTCATTTTAGTTCTGTATTAAGTGAAGACGTTTTGTGGAAATGTATTGTTTTAAGAAGAAAATATAACTGATTGCTTTACTTGTGCTAAGATATCAAAATTTGCAATTCTGTTCATATATAAATAATTGACTCTCACTTGTAGGAACCTTGAAAATAGTTATAGGAGAAATTTTGCTATAATGAATTTCTTTTAAAATGTCATCATTGCTACAGAATGGAAACTATTGAAGGAGTCCACTTTTTCAATAATTCTTAATTGTAGTGGGTGGGTTTGCCATAATGGTGTTTAATTATGGGAATTGATTGTAAAGTATACAGTATTTAATGCTTGGTTTTCTTTTGTAACATAACTATGATTCTATATTGCCATATGCTATATAAGTGGAAACAAATTTTATATTATTTTGTATTATCATTAGACCTCTATAAGTCAAAAAAACTCTTTGTAGGATGCCCCACTGTTCTGCATGTATAGCTCATCAAACCATGCCTTAAACTTTTCATAATTACCAGCCTTACAGTGCCACATCAATGTAGCTTAGGGGATATTCAAGAACTATCTAGTAGAAGCAATGTCTGAATGTATTCCAAGGGTCAGAAGGTTAAACAAGATAGGTACAAAATGGATGAATGAAGAGATTAAACATGCAATACAGAGAAAAGGAGCATTATGGAGGCAGCATAAGAAACGTGGTAATAACCAATTCCACGAGGATTACAAAGACCAGTCAGAAAAGGATGATTTGGTTGGCAGAGGTAGCAAAAGTGAGGTATGAACAGTTACCTAATGAATCCTAGGGAGTTTTATTGATATGTAGCCAGCAAAAAAAAAAAAAAAAAAAGATTTTGGAAGGATGACATTAATTGGAAAAAATGGTACAAGAATTGGGAGATGCACAATTCTTATTGTGCATCTCCCAATTACTGAGAAGATATAGTTGAGATACTTAATCAGCAGTTCATAAAGGTCTTTCATTCTTGTGAATGTGACATCATGGAGAGTTTGAGACCAGTTGATGATGAGGAGGAGAGACCGACTGTAAGTGAGCAAGAGGTATATGGGAGAATTAAGCAAACTTGATGTTAATAAGGCTGTGGGACTTGATCTTTTGTCATACAGCTCATCATACATGTCTTAAACACACTCAAATTCTCTGAAGATGCAACAATCTCAGGCAAGGCATTCCAATCATTCACAACTCTGCATGCAAAAAAAACCTGCCTCTCACTCCTCTGCTCAAACCCTCCTTATACAGCTTCCAGGGATGACCTCTGGTTCTCCCCTGATTTCCCACCATTTGCTGTAAAACCTCTCCAACGTTGATTCTATACCAACCCCTTACTAATTTGTAGGTCTCTATCATATCTCCCTTTTTCCTACCCACTAGACTCAGTAAATTGCATATTCTCAACCTTTCCTCATATTCGACATTCCAGAGGTCAGAAAACTACCTTAGTCGCCTCTGGACCCTTTCAAACATCTCTTCGTCCTTTTGAAAACCAGGTAACCAAATCTATGCACAGTAGTCCATGTGTGGTCTAATCAAAGCTTTATACAATGGAATAAGAATCTCCCTACTGCTACAAGTCGGTTTCCTCTGCATAATTCCCAGAAGTCTTTGTGTTGTCCTCACAATTTTGACAGTGTATCCCCTAAATTTCAGATCCTTATCCACTATCACTCCAAGATCTCTTATTTCCTCCACCTCTGACAATATATCCCCAACAAGCATAAATTCTACATCCCATTTTTGTGTCCCAAATTTTAAAACCTTACATTTTGCATCATTGAACTTGCATCCCCATTTCTGTGCCCATTCACTTAATTTATACAAGTCTTCATGTAAGGCCACAACATCTTCTCTACTCTTCATAGTTCGTCCCAACTTTGCATCATCTGCAAACAACTGAATATCTCCATCGAAGTCTTCGCCAATATCAATAACATGCAAGTTAAACAGTAATGGCCCTAAAACTGACCCATGAGGTACACAACTAGTGACTTTCCTTTTCCAGGATATTGCTCCCCCATACACAACTTGCTGATACCTTTCAGATAGCCAGTCTCCAATCCAATACACTAATATAATATCTAACACCATCTGCTCTAGTTTGACTATCAACTTATCATGCGGGAATCTATCAGAAGCCTTTGTGAAATCTAAGTATATTACTGTGTATCCCTCTCCTCTGTCTGAGGAAGCCGTTACCTTATTGTAATAAGTAAGTAGATTACTAAAACATGACTTCCCTTTAGCAAATCCATGCTCTCCATAAAAAATAATACCATTGTTTTCAACCCAGTTCTGGGTCATAGTTCTCACAAGCTTCTCCAACAACTTAACCACAATACCTGATGCACAGATGGGCCTATAATTTGATGCTTGAGTTCTATCACCTTCATTATGAAGCGGCACAGTCTTGCCCTCCTTCCACTCCTTAAGAACATGACCCAGTGCAACACTTATTTAAAAAAAAAAAAAATATGTCAAGGCAGATGTCAACTCCCTGCACATTCCTTCAGAATATGTGGTGATAAATAATCAAGTCCCACAACCTTATTAACATCAATTTTTGCTCAATTCTCCATACACCTCTTGATCACTTATAGTCAGTCTCTCCTCCCAATTATGAACTGCTCTCAATCATGAAGTTATGTTCATAAGAATGAAAGACCTTTATGAACATTAAGTAACCTTGTTTAGCCTTCTGACCCTTGGAATACATTTAGCCATTGCTTCTACTAGATAGTTCTTGAATATTATCCCCAAGCTGCATTGATTTCTTTTCCAGCTAACTCCTCATTCCATACTATACCTGCCAGCTGTCTTCTGAGCTCTTCATAATCACCACCCTTGTAGTTTCACATATACTTTTTTCTCACAGAGGTCCTCACACTGCTGGCAACCACTCAGGTAATCACTTCATGGTCACTCTCACCAACTGGAGGGTGATTTGGCACCTCATTTATAATTGCATCCTCTGATGAGATGATCAAATTGAAGACCTTCAATCCTCGTGTGTCCTCTGTTACATACTGTCTGAGGTAGTTGTCCCTCAGAAATGCATTTTCTTTACTTCCAGTTGCTATCTCATCATCCCAGTCTATAGTGCCATAATTAAAATCACTCATAATGATCACCCTTTTCTTAGTTGCTTGGCTATTTTGATTATGCATTTCATAGTTACTACCATCCACATTATCAGGTAACAACATCCAACCAAGTATTTCATTCTGTTCATCTCTATCTCACACCATACTGCCTCAAAACCACTGTCACTATTTCCCTCTTGCATCTCTACTATCATCATTAGCACTCCCCACTCCCTTTTTACCTTCTATCCTCACGAAACACTTCATACTCTTCCATCTCTATTCCAACAATTTTTGGGTGAGCAGACTCAATTAATGCAACCATTTCATTTGCCTTGTTTCTTACACTTCTAGCATTTGTATACAAACACAGCAGCTCATTCCTGGATCTACAGCTAGTTCCACTGATTCCACCCATTCGATGTGATTTCTCCATGCTCAACTCGAACCATTTCCCTTTCTCCTTATTCATCTTAGAACCCTTTTGAAATCCAACTGTTTCATCTTGATTCCAGGTCATCCCTTTCCCTTTCTGTCTACACATGCATTCACATCCTTTTGGAGCATTCACCTTTCTCATGCTGTGTTCCCCTGTCCACCTCAAGTCTCCCCATTTCCCTGTCCATCTTGCATACCTATTCTCTCATTCTCTGTACTCATGCTGCTCACTTCTTTATTCATAACCACCTCTTCACTCTCTCCTGTCTTACTCTCTTGCTCTTCCACATCACTTTTCACTTGATCAGATTCATTTTCTGTACTCACTTCTCCACCTTCCAAGTCTCTCCAAGCGACTTACACCAAAACCACTCAAATGCAGTTCATTGCTCTTATACAGTTCACTTCATCCTTCAAACTCATTCCACACACTAACAAACTGCACTCCTTTCTCCTCACACATTTCTGCTAACATATCATTCATAATGCTTGCTCTCTGCCTCATCTTACCACTGTCATACATATTCAACACGCTTACTACCTTTCTTACTACACTTACTGATGTTTTTCATATCACACTATTCTCTTTTATCTGTCTAAACAATCTCCTGATATCCAATCTGGCGTGTTCTTTGTTCGCAGTCAAGTCATTTGTACCTATTACAACTACCAACTCTTTCGCTTGTTTACTTCTCATATCTAATGCCTCAATCACTCTACTCATTCTCCCTCCAGTAAAACATATTTTGTGCATCCTCTTGTCTAGTACACCTTTAATAATTGAATCACCATAAAACACCTGCAAGGTCTTTCATTACCTCTTTTATACCAACATTATTTGTTTTCATCATTTTCTCTCTTCCATACATATCATGAATTTTCTTAACTTCATTCCGCATCCATTTCATCTCTTGTCTCATCTTAATCAACTCAACTTTCGAACCTTGCATCACACTTTCGCTCTCATTCATTCTTTCAAGTTTTCGAACTTTCAAACTTTTGTTCTCATTCTTTCTTTTGAACCTTGCATCTCACTTTCACTCTCATTCATTCTTTCAAATGAATGCATCACACTTTCCCTTTCATTCATTCTCTCAGTTTCATTGCCTTCTGCTATATTCACATCACTTTTGTCTTTCTTACCATCGATTACATTTCTCAGATCATCCGTTCTGTTTTTCAAAACTTTTTAACATTTTTTTGCTGCTCTTTTACACCTTCTTTTTCTATCAGACGAGCACTCATCCTCCTCCTTGCGGCATCTAACACTTTCAGTTACATTAGCACTCATCAAGTCCTCATTCAGCTCACACTTTGTACACACCCTCCTTTCATCCACCTTAAATATCCACAATTTATCTATATATAATGGCTTAAAAAATAAGAGGGTGTGTACTATATTGCAGAGCAAAGTGAAGTATGTAGGAATTAATAATACCTATATCAATACTGGTGATGCACTGTTTTTCTGTATTCAAATGCCAGGAGCATTAGGAAATAAATGGAATGAGTGTGGCACTGATTGACTGTGTCTCCAAAGATTGGTGGCTACAATGAAATGTGGTTAACTGAGGAGGATGGTTGGACACGGATAGAAATTGAAAAATAATAGCATATTTTGACAGGATAGGGAAGGTAAATGGCATGGTGGAGTGGTGTTACTCATTAGAAAAAGATATGAATTGTGTCCATAAGGGACACGAAATTAATAGTTTTGAGAGTATATGATGCAAGATAGATAAACAAGATATTAGTGGGATGATGATATAGGAAATACAGTATAGTGATGAGCAGGAAATGTATAGGCAAGTGCAAAGTGAATGATCATTATGGGGATCTTCAACAATAGCAATATAAACTGGGCAGAGGAAGCAGCATACAGTGTTAATACTGTATGCTGCTTACAGATACCGAATTTTTCGCCTTCTTGTATCTTAGGCAGCCTGTGGTGGAGGGAGTATGAGGATCAAAAGTTTTGGAATTGGTCACAGCACCAGAAGATTTGATTGTGACTGATGTATCTTACTCCTAGTTGGTGAGATTGGCCATAGAGTTCTGACTTGAAGGATGAATAGGCACATAAAATTATCACTGCAGAAGTAATTTATGTGGAATTATAAGGTGGGCATCTACACTAACTGATCTAATCTGCCTGCTCATCCCAGCTCTCACTCTAATATGAAAATAAAGAGTTGTTCCACCTTTTGCTGCTACTATAACAGCCTTCAATCTTCTGGGAATGCATTCCACTAGATTTTGGTATGTTACTACAGTAATTTCCTTTCATTCCTCCAGAAGAGTGTAAGTGAAGTCAGTTGAAGGCATTGTATCAATACAGGAAAGAGCCTTTATGATCTGTTGACATAAAGTTGGAAGCACAGAATTGTCTAGAATATCATTATAGGCTGCAGCATCAAGATTCCCAATCACTGGAACTAAGGAAGCTCAGTCCAGACCATGAGAAACAGCCCAAGCTCATGATGTCTCCTCACCAATCTTCATAGTTGGCACAACACATTCAAGCATGTAGTATTCTCCTGGAGTCCACCACCTAGACTCAATAGTCAGACTGCAAGATGGTAAGATGCAAGATGGTCAGATGCAAGAGGCATCATTCAGAGACTGTTTCCACTGCTCCAGAGTCCAATGGCAACGATCTTTACACCACTATACCTAATGCTTGGCATTGCCTTTGCTGATGTTAGGCTTGTATGCTGCATGGAAACCTGCATTCTTCAGCTTCCAACAAACAATTGTGGTGCTAGCATTGCTTGCAGTGGCAATTTGAAATTTAGTAGCAAATGTTTCAACTCAAGATAGGTGATTTTTTTCATGCCATGCACTTCAGCATTTGGCAGTTGTGATTGTGCTATTGTTGCTCCTAGGCATTTCCACTTCACCATAACCTTACTTACAGTTGACCAAGGTAGCTGCAGCAGAGCAGAAATTTCCTGAACTGAGTTGTGGCTCTATAATAGGATGCTACCTTTACGACATTGAAAGTTAGTCATTAGCCATAGTTGTGATGAATATAGCCATATCCACTGTGAGGAGAGGGGGGGGGGTAGATATTTTTGGTCAGATAGTGTATAACAGACTTTAGAAATCAGCTTGAAGTAGCAATGGATGAAAGAATTTGAAGAGGAAATGGGGGGGGGGGTCAGTAGTGAATGGAGATATTTAAAAACAAAATTGTTCATGGCAACGGTAGATTTGCATACCTTAAGCAAAAAAGATAAGAAAAAGTAATTTGGAATCATATGGATGCAGTGGTGCCGGTGAAAATTTTAAGTGGGGGTGCTGCATATACAAAATAAAAATAATATTTTTTTTTCCTAATTAGTAACCAATTTATTAATAAATAAATTTACATATTAAAAAATTGCTTTATTAAAACATTTCACCCTCACCACGAACACGCACACACCAATAATAAAAGTTTTGTATCTCACAGAAATAATGCATGCATGCATACAATTTATATGTAGCGACATTGCTCAAACGAGCAGTGTTGAATTCACTTATTACATGCAATCACAAGTGCAAATGAATATCGAGTCTAACTGCAATTAGCTGAACGCATAATTCCGACACTGCATTAGATCGCAGTGCATTTGTTTCATGTAATGATAATTGAAAAAATATGATTATTTTCATATTTTCAACAGTGGCACTTGTTATAATTCAGCCATGTATCTATAATAAATAAATAATTATATGTTATTTTAACAGAATAAAATAAGATTTACAAAAAATAGTTCGCCCTCACCACGAATACACACCAATAATAAAAGTTTCATATCTCACAGAAATAACGTGCAAGCATACAATTTATCGTAGTGACACTGCTCAAACAAGCACTGTTGGATTCACTTGTTACGTGCAATGACAAGCACAAATGAATATCGGCGAGTCAAGCTGCAATTGTCTGAATGTGATAATTCCGACACTGCGTTAGATCACAGTGCATTTGTTTCATAATCTAAAGCATAATCGAACAAATCCAATTATTAATTATTCAATCAATGTCGAAACATAAGCTGTAACCTTTAACATGTTGTATTGCATTTATATAATGTTGTAAGCATTATTATTTATAAACACAAAGTTTAATTTTTTTCTTGGGGGTGCTGTAGTGTCGCAGTGCTTATGTACAAGCTGCCACTGTATGGATGATTAGAAAAATCAAATGAACATGAAAAAGAAGTTATGGAAGGCAAATAAAGGGAGAAGTGGAGGACAGTTGCATGAGGAATATAAGGCTCAAGATGACTAGTATAGTAAGGAGAGAAAAATTAGAATGCAAGAAGAGATTAGCATTGTATTCAAGGAGATTTTGCTGTGGCTAGTAGTAGTAGTAGGCAAAATGATTGTGAAGAGATTACCTGCTTTACCAGGATGGAACACTAATAAACTGATCATTACATAGCTCAACTATGTCATCTGCCTTGTCTACTAGTCTTGTCCCCATCCAGCAAGGTAATCTCTAGAAGAATAAGGAGCGGGGGGGGGGGGATTAGTAGGTGAATGAAGAGGATGTATTCCAAGTACTAAATATGCTACATGTCAGTAAGGTAGGAAGACTAGATTTTATCTTGTGTTTTAAGAGAATGTGTTGTGGAACTAACCATGTCATTAACCTGGCTTTTTAAGGAAAGTCTTGCAATGGGGCAAGTTCTTGGGAAGCAGAATGCCATTGCATAAGGGCAGAATGGTGGCATCAAACTATAGACCAGTTTATATTTCTTCTGTAGTTAAGATTTTGAAAAAATTGGTGAAAATTTGTGTACAGAAGTGAACAGACGAAGACAGTATCATTTGTGCAAGCTAGCATGGGTTTGGTAAAGGACACTTTTGTCTTAGTAATCTGCTTGCCTTCTCTAATAGAGTAGTGAGTGAGGATAAGGTATATGCTGTTGCTTTTTTGGATTTTGCAAAGGTATTTGACATGGTGCCACTTGACAAGTTGGTGTTGGTAACTGCTTTGTGATAGATATCAGTGAGTTGTATATGAGCGCAGTATCAGCATAGTAGGAGGGTAAGAGGTAAGAAAATTACAAGTGGAGTTCCACATGTTTCAGATACTGAGACCAACGGTCTCAGTATCTGAAACCTGTTCAGTCTTTATGTTAGTGATATTATCACTTCACTACAGGGTGATATTCAGTTGTTTGCAGATGTGAAGTTTAGGAGGGTTAATAGTAGTGCTGGTATTTTGGCTCAAAAGCTAAGAGTTTAAAATTTGGGATCCATAGATGGCATGCTTCATACTTGGTGAAGTTATACTGGAAGTGAAGGAAGCAAGGAAACTTGGGGTAATCGTAGATAAAAATTTTAAGTTCAGAGGACATGTTGCAAAGGTTGTAAGACAACTCAGAGAATTGCTGCAATATTGAGGCGGATATTGACTACAAAGATAAAAAGATGATGGTTCTGTTGTATAAAGCTTGATCATACCACATCTGGATTACTGTGCTCAGATCTAGTCACTGAGATTTGAAGTGGATGAAATAACCTTGGAGAGGGTACACAGGTGAACAAAAATATCAGGACTGTACAGAGTCAGTTATCAGGATATATTGAAAGCATGCAAACTACAGATTTTGCTGGATAGAAGATTGAAGGGGGGGGGAGGATTATGATTGTAACATATGAGCTGTTGAAAGGTTATTACCAGATCGATGCTATGGAGATTTTTCACATGGTAGAACAAGGGGGCAGGAACAAAACACGAGACCATCCCAGCCTGGTTGGCCGAGTGGTTAGCATATCCGCTCTCCAGCCAAATGGCTTCAGGTTCGAATCCCGCCATGGTCATGGGTGTTTGTGATTGTCCGTGAAAATAATAGTGGTGGTGGTTGACGGTAGATGGCATTGGTGTAGTTGCGATTCGCTGTAGCTGGTGGATTGAGCGATGGAGACGGAGAGCTGTAGAGTAGGTGCCCTCCCTCGATGAGTCCTTGGACTCTCTGGAGTCCAATATATCATGTAATAATAATAAATCCCTAGAAGCTGCAAAAGAAAGTAAGTAAGAGGGCAAGAAATAAATTTTTTGCATAGAGAGTGGTGTGCGTATCCTCAATCCAATGGTTGGGGTAGGGGATAGCAATGATGCATTATTAGGAATATTATAGAACACGGTGGTTTCCCATTGCTTTCCTTGTTTAGAGTATTCTGTCCACAGATGTGTTTATGGGGTTGGTTTACTTGTTTTGAGGGATGAAAAACCTGAGTTTCTGGGAGTAAACCTTCCATAATGAGACTGACTAATCCACCTTTGATTGAAAAGCTCTGATAAAGGTTCCTTGCATCATAGATGGATTTAGATTCAAGTCTTTCAAACCAAAAGGCTTTGTCGAAACCAACTGAGCTACAGAAGCTCAGAGAGTGGTGGGAACATGGAATGCATTGCGGATAAAAGTGCAAATGGTGTGAGAGTTTAAGGAAGTGGTACAATAAACTTTGTTGTCTCCCACAATGAATCTTGTGACTCTGTGGAGGTTAGGAATAATAATAATAATTAAAATAATATAGATTTGTGTTTCTCTTTTCAGTTTTTCGTAAAATTAAAATTTTTGTTTTAAAGTAAATACCTGTTGTTGTTATTATTAACACCAGACATGGAGTCAGGACTCATTGTGAGAGGCAAACACTGTTACACACAAAGTCCAGCTATTATAATCATAACTAGATAAAAAAATAAAGTAATTCTGCACTTCATATAATGTTATCTAATTTGTCAAAAAAAAAAAAAAAAAAAAGACTGATCACTAAATGCAATTGATTCAGTATTTTTTAAATGAATTAGATAATATAACAGAATAATAATAATCATAATGTATAATAGAAGAAGAATTACATAATATAACATAATAGAATTCAATAACATAAAAAAATATGTGACTTAATCACATTCATAGAGATTTCATTTAATTATTCAAATTTGCTTGTTTAATATAATAAATTGTATATCTACTATTATTTTCTTTCCCCCCCCTAGATTCTGCAAGTGGCAGTTTAAGGCACACTGCAAGTAGATCCAGTGTTGCCAGCAGTACTAGTCTCGAGGGAACTGCTGGACAGCCATAACAATGATCCCCTGCAATAGAATGTTGGAAGTTTGCTTTTCTTTTAATGCATAGCATATATTGACATAACTTGTTAGTAATTCAGCTGAGAGCAAGAAGTTTAAATTCACAATTTAAACTGATATCTTGAAAAGTGAAAATCCATTTGACATTTTCTAGTCAGGTGAAAGTGCATTTTTAGAGTTTACTGGAACCAGATTAGGAACTGAAGAAAGCAGAAATCGAGTGTTTTTTTTTAAGATTGTTCCAGATGTGTTTGCCATGTTATTAGTATATTTATTTAATTTTTGTAATTTAGGTATTTAATTGAGTACTTATATCAAAACAAAACTTAAAATTTGAATCTCTGTCCTATTTTGCATATTCTAATTGTATGTATTAGAGAAGGGAAAATACTTTATAAATTTAGAAATATACGATTTAGCTACTACATATTTATTTTTTATTCAGAATATTTTCGCTGCTAATTTTTGCAGATAACATAGAAAAGTGACAAATATGTTATTACACCAGATTTATGTAGATATTTGTGATCTGATTTTGTTTGTATTTTATTTTTTTACAAATGAAAGGTCTTTTGCTTATAATGTGAAGTAATTCTGAATAAGTACACTTATTAAGTGGAACTCTTTGCTCACATAGAATTAAGAAAAATTCTTTCCATGTACAATGGAAGTTCTGATATTTGATCATGTATAGTGTTTTGAGAGACTTTTTAATAGTAGATGTTACGGAGATATAATGTCCTCAAGTTAGAAATTTGATATACGGCGAATTGAGGGGGGGAGAGGCTTGCCCTCCTGGAGTTTCTTACCACAATGGCCTTTTTTGCTTTGTTGCAGTCATTTTTTACTCTAAAACAGTTATTGCTCTGTCTTTATAATAATCCTGTTATTGTTAATTTAGATAGTACAAACTTTCAAGCACAAAAAAAGAAGAAAAAAAATTATAACTTTAAGTATTTTGATATACACGTGTATCGGTCCAAAATGTACAGTTTTGCATAATGTGTTGTCACTATTTTGCAAAGATGAAATAGTTTTGATTTTGTAGAAACTTCATGTTTAAGTATGTGTGTATGTATAAGTTGGTAGTGATAAGATAGCAATATTCTACTTATATACTTAGGTATCAATATTTGAACAATGTAATTACTCTGAATTTTGTATCGCTGTGGTTTTTCTGGTGTGCCTTCACACATATATACAGAATTATTCTCTCTTAAAGTTGAAGGGTTGCATTTCCTTTTGAATTGTGAACTCTCTTCAGAAATATCACTAGGAACTAAAGCTGCCATTTTGATGCAACACTTGGTCACCCTAATGTGTGAAACATATCACCAGATTTACCACTTCTTTTATTTTTAGATATGCAAAAGAAGCTAGCTACAATCAAGCTGCTTAGAGTTATAATACTAAGATGATATTTTCCATTGTTAATTTATATAGAAAAGGAACTAGAGGATTGGTTATTGATGATGATGAATAGCTAGGATTTTGAGTTTGGCCATGCATGAGTGTGTACATATATATACAAGGACATATTTCACCTTTCCAAGTTCATATACTTGTAACTTATTTTGAAAGTTATGCTGATCATTTTTCATTTAAAGATAGACTGTAGGAGTCAGTTGCTTTTTCAGTTTTCCATAAGTTGTATAAAGAAACTTAAGTCAGGTATTTTATGTCTATTTAGTTTGTTATTGTAAATATCTCTTCTCCATTAAATTATGCTAGTTTAGTACTTGAGTGCTGTAGCCACACCAGAACTTTTGTAACATATTTTCAAGCTCAACTCATCCTACCATCATTCTCATCATGCACATAAAAGTTACATTCATTCTTTCTATGTTATTTGTTATCTACCTGTGATAAGACTGACTTTTGTTTATGATTTCTCTTTGAATTAATTGATCATTTCAAACATTATCTACGGTTTTAATTCTGTAGAGGTAGTAAAAGTGTAGAAATTAAATCAAAGTATACTCCATTAAAAGTTGACATCCAACTCTCAATTCCCCTAAAACTGTTTTCATATAAGTGGTGGAATCATATGGAAGGTGTATTTTCAAGGTTTCTTACATGTTTGACTACTTATACTGCCATATTTGAAGGTGTAGCTGTTACTGATATTAAGATGTATAAATTTTAGAGTTCGACTGTTAGGACATTCAAATTAATTCTATAGATTTAAACATTATTTTCTGATTATGCTAGTCAATAAGATATACAGTAGTGAGCTGACTGTGTTGCAGCACCCATTGATTTTCCATCTGTATTGTTACAGAGTAATAAAATGTTATTTTGTTATATTTCCACTTCTTTATGAAAAAAGTTCATCTGTCACTGATAATGACAATAAAATTTCAGAACCTTCATTATTATCCATGTTTTCTTTATTGATTGCATTTGAATGTGGTACAAAATACATACTTAATTAAAATAATTACAAAGTTTTTCTGCAACTGAAATATCTTGCTCTGTCACACAAGTAACTGGCAATATAACCTCTTCAGAAATATTATGAGGCCTGAGATCATAGCAGCACTGCTTATGTAAATAATGTTTGGAACTCCTTGAAGACATACGAATTTACATTTGAAATCAGTTTTTTATTTTTATTAAGTCAGTGTTATTATCAGAATGATAATACGATGTGGTATAGAGAATCAACTATTATTGTCATAACATTGCCGAAGTTTTGCAAGACCAAGGTCATCACTATCTAACGTAATATTCATCATGCTACAACTCATTCACTGTTTTCACACTGACCACGCACACACTCTCTCTCTCTCTGGAAATATCACCACATTTTCATCACTATCCAAGATTGTGTGCTTAATCTAACCATCCATTTCACATGTATCCTATTTCAACTTCTGACCTTTTGAGCATGAATACTAAAAGAGTGTTCAGCTGAACTGGCTATTCCTTTGACCAGGCTGTATAATTTCATTCTCAGAACAGGGATGGTTCCACAGGAATGGAAAGAATGTATGGTAATCTCATTGCACAAGGTTGTTACAAAGACTGATTTATCCAACTATCATCATCATACGTATCAAGGATTTAGGCCTAGTATGGCCTGTTCCTGCCTTAGAAGTCATCGTTGAATCGTTTAAGAGGACGTCCTGGTTTTCTTTTTCCTAATGGCTTGTACTTTAAGGCTTGTTTTGGTAATCTTTCTGTTTTTCATTCTTTGAACGTGTTCCATCCATCTATGTTTATATTTTTTAATTTTTTCAATTACTGGTTCTTGGTTTAGTTCTTTCATAATATCTTCGTTTCTTTTGTGATCAAATAGGGTATACTTTGCAATTTTTCTCATAAACTTCATTTCTGCTGTTGTTAATCTTTGTTTGTCTTTTTGTTTTATTGTCCAGATTTCGCTTCCATACATTAAGACCGGTAGGGCTAATGTATTGTATACTTTTAGCCTGGTTTGTTTTTGAACTAGGTTTGGTTTAAATATAGAGTTAATTACTCCTGTTATTTTTAAATATTTTGCAATTTTTATGTTTATATCTTTTTCATTTTCATAAGTGATCATACATCCTAGATAGTTAAATGAATTCACCTGTTCTAAGATCTTGTTATCTAATACTATTTTAGTTCTTGCTGGATCTTGTCCTTTAAAGGCCATAGTTTTTGATTTTTCCGTTGATATTATCATACCATAATCTTTGGATATCTCATTTAGATTTAAAATAGCTTTCTGTAAGTTATCTTCAGAATTTGTAATTATTATTTGGTCGTCTGCAAAGAGGAGAGTGTTTAAGTTAACTGTAGGTGAAAGTTTAATTCCTTGATGTAAATTTTTACTCCATTTTATTATTATTTCATTTAAGTAGATATTAAAAAGAGTTGCTGAGAGGGGACATCCCTGTCGGACCCCTTGGTTTATCTCTCTTGTATATGATAGCTCTTGATTTAATCTTATTTGTATTTGATTATTTTCATATATACTTGTGACAGCTTTTAGGATATTATTTATCTTTCTTTTAATATGTTAAATAATATGTTTCTTTTAACTTTGTCAAATGCTTTTTCAAAGTCAATAAATGCAATATGTGTTTCTAAATTATATTCTCTTCTTTTCTCTATTATTAATTTTAGGCAGAAGGCTGGGTCTATACATGATCATCCTTTTCTAAATCCATTTTGTACCTCTAGAATAAAGTTTTCGGAATATTTCATTAGTTTGTTATTTAAGATTCTGCTGTATATTTTGTAACATGAATTTAGTATACTGATACCTCTATAGTTTTTAGGGTCATCTCTATTACCTTTCTTAAAGATAGCAATCACAATTGCTTTTTTCCATTCTATTGGGGGGATACCAGTTGAGTAAATTTTATTTAAAAATAAGTCTTCCTTTGAATCTTGTTCCTGCGTATTTATATAGTTCTGAACCTAGCTTATCTTCTCCAGGTGATTTTCCGTTTCTTTCAGGCTGATTTCTAATTCTTCTTCAGTTATTTCCTTTTCATTAATTGTTTGCCAGTTGTCTTTTTTAAAATATTTGTCTGTCCACAGTTCTGTGTAGTAATTTAGAAATTCTTCTAATTTCAATTCAGTGTTTAATTTTATGTTTTCTTTGGTATCTGCATTTAGGTGTTTCAAAATCTTATATACATTGGGTCTTATTTTATATAAATCATGTTCTAAATTAGAAACAAATTTATTCCATGATTCTCTGTGTCTTTTTCTGACTTCTCTTTTAGCTATGGCTATATTATCCAACTATCAATGAATTAATATCTGTGTGGTGGTGAAGGTTTTGGAAAAGTTGATTAGGGCTCACATTCAGAAATGAGTTGACAGAGAATCTATACTTTACAAACAGCAGCATGGGTTTACTAAGGGAGGTCATGTTTTAGCAACTTGCTCACATTCTATAATAACATTAACACTGTGTTAGACAAGAGGAATGGATACACCATGATACTTTGGATTTTGCTAAGACTTTTGAAAGAATACAGTATGGAAGACTGTTGGAGAATATGGGATTGGATTATAAACTGTTAGCATAGATAACAGGCCAGCTGACTGATAGATATCAAAGTCATATATGGGGGGGGGGGTTGAATCAGCAAGATTCAAGGTAACAGTTGTGTGCCTGAAGGGTTTGACATACAACATGTAGCTATATTTGATTATGCAAAGATAAGTAAGGTAATCAGGAGTGCTGTTGATATGCAGTACTTGCAGAATGATTTGAATAGGCTGAAATTGTGGGCATGGGAAAATGGCTGTCAATTCAATGCTAATAAATGTAAGATCATGCA
This sequence comes from Typopeltis vanoorti, assembly GCF_054136105.1. NCBI lineage: Eukaryota > Metazoa > Arthropoda > Arachnida > Uropygi > Thelyphonidae > Typopeltis > Typopeltis vanoorti. The sequence goes on along the minus strand of NC_143572.1, from coordinate 50,790,398 downwards.
CTTTGGCATGATTAGATATCCCATGTCACATTATATTGGTGGGATTATGAAGAAACTGATCACGCTAGAGATATTGGAGGTGGACCGGAAGTTGAAGAGTCATATAGAAAAAATTGTAAATACAACTCAGAGAATAATAGCAATGTTGAAATGAACCTTAACATATAAGGAAGTCATTTTGTCTCTTTACAAAGCTTTGATAAGACTATATTTGGACTATTGCATGCAGGTCTGGTTTCTGTGGTGATTCTGATACAGTGGAGAGATATTGCAAAGGAAAGTGTCAAAAATGATATGAAGATTGTGGAATACTGATTATGAAAACAGATTGAGAATTTGCAGGCTGTAGACACTAACACAGGTGAAAAAGGGTGATATGATTGAGACTTGCAAATTTCTGAAAGGGTTATACAGAATTTCATTAGATGGAATTTTTCATTTTATGGAGGGTGGGGAAAGGAAATGAGGCATCCTTGGTGGTACAAGTGAGTACCATTTTGTCAATGTCAGTATACTTTTTGCCAGCATTCAAGTTGAGAATGAATGCTGTCAAAAAGGGCTAGATATTTCTCTTATTTGAGTGGTGTGTGATTGGAATGCCATTGGAAGTAGTGTCAATGAATTCAAGAACAGGTGTGACAGCTGGTGCAAATAGTATGGCTTCTCTTGATGAGTTCCTGACTCCCTGGAGGTCTCTCTTAATAATAAGTAATCTCCCATCATTTAGTCTCTCCCAAGACCTGCAACTGGGTTGCTAACTTTCTCACTGGATACATATTACACAGGGTTCCTCATCTTCTGATTAATCAACTAATGCTGGGGTTTCACAAGGTTCTGCTGTTTCACCCATCCTCTTCCTTCCATATATCAATGTCCTGCTCCAGTTTAACACCAATGCAGTTTTGTCAATGTCAGTACACTACATTCCTCATTCTCACTTGGCAAACCTAGCACCACAAACCATCACAACTCACAGGGCAACAATCTCTGCAACACTAAATTCTGATCTTCAAACCATTCTTCAGTGGAACTCTGACAACCTTGTGAATTTCAATGCCTGCAAAACACAGCTCTCCCTTATTTCCCACAAAAAAAAACCATATTCTGCCAGCCTCATCTTTGACAACACTCAAATCTTTAGGAATGAGATTTTCTTCATAAGCACATTACAACCATTGTCTCATTGGCATCCAAAAAATTAAGATTCCTCTTTTGCTCAAGGTATTACTTGACCTCTAAACAACTATTAACTTTGTACAAATCATCCACCCATCTATCATGCTGCTATCTCTCCCCTCTTTAATTCCTTTACTATCAACATCACTCCTCCCATCTTCTCTTGATTGACTCATCTCCTACCAGCTCACTCCAACTGCTTTCACACAGGCATTTAATTTCTGCTGCATGCATCTATGAATATTTCCATAGTGAACATTCATCAGAACTAGCATTAGTAGTTTTCCCTTTCTCTAACAAATCTGTTAAAATGAATGCAGCTTCCACCCAACATTGTGTTGCTATACTCTCGAACAGCCTCCCCTCTTGTGTGTTTCTGAAGCAATACGATGCACAGACATTCAAATCTAATGTGAAGAAGCTCCTTCTCAAATCTCTTCCTGTACACAGTACTAACACTAAAATTACATAAAAAAAAAATAACATTAAAAAAAATCCTGTAACTCCATGTATGTATATGATATAAATATCATATATATATTTGTTCATATAAATGTATACGATATAAATATCATATATATATTTGTTCATATAAATGTACAGGGTGTTCGGGATAAATTTGACAGTTTCGTAAGGAAAAAGAAAATCTTCTTTGTATCTATTAAATTTAATGAATTGACAAAAAAACATTACAGGCAGAGTTAATTACAATACTATCAACAAGATTTACTCAAAATAACCACCATTAGCATCGATCACAGCTTCAATTCTGCTTCGGAACCTCGAACAAGCTGATGCTACAGTCTCCCTGGGAAGGGCCGCAAAAACTGTTTTAATTTTATCCATTAACTGGGCTTTTGTATTACTGGAAGTGCGATTGGTGTCTTTTTCAACTGCGCCCCATACAAAATAATCCATGGGGTTAAGGTCTGGGGAGTTTGGAGGCCAAACATTTGGACTGGTGAAGTCGTAGAAATTTTCAGACAACCATTTTTGACTTTTCCCAGAGGTGTGGCAAGGGGACGAATCCTGCTGCCATACATACGGCCTACCATTGGCTACCCTTGTTATCCAGGGCTTGACTACAGTTAGCAACTCCACGAACAAAGCCCGAATTCCAATGCCAGGGTTCTTCAACACCTGTTCCTGCAGATTTGCGAGGAATTCTGCTGTACGAACGCAATCAGATCGTCTGCTAGGGATCTTTCTTCTTGCTACATCCTCGTAGTCACCATTGCAAGTCTCTAGTTCATGCCTGATTGTTTTTACTGTATTCAGGGAGCATTGGGCAGCAGTCGTAATATCCTTATTTTCATGGCGGGCACAAATCATCATGATACAAGTTATTCTCTTCCATGATTCAGGTGGGTTCCAGCTATCCATCCTTTCTGACATCTTGTATATGAATGAAGAAGGGTCCAAACTTTTAAATGAAGAGAAGTGTGTGTTAATACATGTAACTTACGGAAAAATATAATTAATTATAAATATGTCAAATTTATCCCGAACACCCTGTATATGATATAAATATCATATATATATTTGTTCATATAAATATATATATATGAAGAAAGGATACACTTGTTTTCATGTGGCTGACCATGAGTGCTTTCACTGATTGGAGGTGGATTTGATACTTCATTTGCAGTAACATCGTTTGATGCTACAATCAACTCCAAGCTTTTATCCATAGTTACATATGATCTAAGACAGCTCTCTTGGAAACTCAAGAATTTGTTTTCCTTGCTCTCACATAGTCTCCTTCTTCTGCCTCATAGTTCCATAATTGAAATCATTGTCAGACCTATATATTTTCAGTAAATATCTTATCTACCCTCCTCAGACTATATACCTTCAAAACCAATGCTGTTACTCTTCCTCTCTGTATATATTATTATATTAAATAAACATTAATTCCTTTGCTATCAATAGAACTCCTCTCCCTCTTGTCCTTTTATCCCCATAAAAGATACCATGTCCTTCTCCATTCTTATTAATATATTACCTGTATCCAACATGAGATTTTTCTTCATAAGCACATTACAACTATTGTCTCATTGGCATCCAAAAAATTAAGATTCCGCTTTTGCTCAAGGTATTACTTGACCTCTAAACAACTATTAACCATGTACAAATCATCCACCCTCTCTATATTATACCACTTATACCAGAACCAACTCAGTTCATGTCATTAATTCTTTTCCCTTATATTTTTTACCCCAGATGTTGCACTGTGCTTTTAGATCCTTCGACTCTCAGGTATGGGATCAATATATACATATAAAATGCCTGTCATCCATGATACAAACATAGCAACTTTTGTGGCCTGCAATTTAATGTATGAAAACTTTGCACTGTGGCTCTTCACTCTTCCATTCCATTACCAATTATCTAGGTTCCCCAGCATCTATGGGCACTCCAGGCCATCTCATCCTGTTGATCATACTCATACGTTTACTACTACTACCAGTTATTGCTAGCAATGTGACCCTTAAACTTCAAGTCTCTATCCACTATCACCCCCCCAGATATCTTCCACCTCCTTCAAAATGTCCTCATTAATTGTATGATTTAAAATCCTACTCTCACTCTTCCTATTAATATGTAATCCATAGTTCTATGTCATACTATTCCATCTGTCTAATTTCTGCTTCTGAATGGGCCCAAATCACCACATCATCTGCAAACACAGCTGCTTCTCCTGGTCATTAACCATATCTATCATTGTCATAGTCCATTTTTAAATATAAACCACTCTGCATTATCAAATTTAGCCTTCACATACATACATATTCTTTATTATGACTATTTCTTCTTTTTCTATTCCTGTCTTTTCTGACCTTTCCCAGACATTTCCTAGTGAACTCAATCAAAGGCTTTTTTTTTCTTTCTTCAAATTAAATGCCATAAACAGGGCCTTGTTCCAAATTCCTAGTATCTTTTCATTGTTTTTCTTACAGCAAAAATCAAATCAACAGTTGATTGCCTTTTTCTAAAACCAAACTGATCTCTTAGACCTTCCTATATTTTGTCTCTTATTCTTGTTTCCATTCTTTCATAAATCTTTTCAGTGACACAATGTTATTCCTCTATAATTACTACACTCACTTCTTGAGCTTCCTTTATATATTGGAAACAATAATCCCCTTGGTCTAATCATCAGATATCAATTTTCTCCAGATCAGTCTAAAGATGCCACATAACCATTTCAACCATATACTACCGAAAGCTCTGATCAATTCAACAGGCAAACCATCTATCCCAGGGGATTTTCCATTCTTTATCTTCCTTAATGCTTCAACCTCTGCTAGATTTATTTCTTTATTATCTCTCTCACTACTGTATTCATTCCAGTTCATTTCACTAATCTCTAAAATAACATTGCACATCATCTAAATCTCTTTCAGTAGCCACAAGATTTCCATCTCATTTATTAAAAAACCTGCCTCCTCATTTCTTCTATTCATAAGTCTATCTATATAACATTTTCTCCCAGCTTATATGTAAATTTAGCCTGCTTTTTTTTAAAATCTTTTCCCCTTTAGTGATTTTTTTTGTTTACCCGGCTCTCTGATTATAAACAAGTTGATCATCACTCATTGTCTCAGCATCTCCCATAATGCAAAGCACATCTCCTTGCAGACATGTATAATGCTATGCATTAAGGGAAGGGCCACTACCCAGACTGGTTTCAACCTTTATTGAGGTCTCATCAGTGGGAGCCAGACCCAGAAGTGGTACACCTTTTGGTAACTCGTATAAGTAAATATGACCTCTCCATTGCTTCTGCCTTAGTATCACCACTTCTGGGTCTGGCTCCCACTGATGAGACCTCAATAAAGGTCTCATCTTTTCACTAATGATCCTCTCACAGGACAAGGAAAATGTGGAATATCAAAGGAGAAAACTATTGGGCACATAAATGTTGGGGCCTGACAGTCAGTCTGTTAAAAACCAAGTACCTAGTAGTTGGAGGTGACGTCACAACAGATCTTGAGTTAAAGGTGGCATAATATCAGTAGGCCAATGTTGAGTGCCTCACTAACGTTCAAAGGAAACAATTTATGGGGATTGATTACTTCAGATGAAGCATGAGTGTCACTCATGTGAATCACCCGAGGAATGCACATATGGGGATTGATTACTTCAGATGAAGCATGAGTGCCACTCATGTGAATCACCTGAGGAATACACATATTCAAATAGAGACGAAATTTGAAGCCTGTCACAGAGAGGATGGACGCACATGATTGAAATGGTATGGACATGTCAAGAGTATGAAGAATTGCAAGAATTATGAATTGGTCACCTCTTAAAAGGAGGAATATCAAAAGCTATGTGGAGAGGGATCATTCTGAGTGCTATGGAGGAAAAAAAAAAAGGCTTACAACAGCATGAAGACTGGAAAAACCATTTGAGAATGGAATCTGAAAATAGGCAGCTGCTGACAAATCGAAAAACCTACACAAAAAAAAAGTTCAAAGACCAGAATTTTAGCTGTGCTTACGTTACTCACAATGCGTCCTTGCAGGTGCCACATAATAATGTTGTTGTTAGCTATAACACTTCATTAAGTTAGATAATGATATTTAGAATGATTGAAAATGGGGATTTAACAAATTGGCGAGATGGACTGGAGGCCAGCTAAGTAATAGATTCAAGGGAAGGTGACAAACGGGGTGCCCGTGCTATTTAATTTATATATTGATTATATATATAGCACCTGGTTTGAAGGGAAACTTTCATTTGTTTGCAGATGATACCAAGTTGGGAAGCGTTAAGAAAAATAACTCTTAAGATACGCGAGGAGAAAAAAGGAATGCAGTTCGTTGATTTGTGGAATGCATTCGAAGGGTAAATGGAATTGAAGAAAAGAGATGGATGGCATTTAAATGGATTTGGTGTGATGCAAACATGGATCAGAGGAAGTCAGAAGTGATGCGATCGAGAAGAAAAGTGAAGAGTAGTGAGAATAGGAATGGAAGCTGGGCAGGGAGATAGTGGGAAGAACCAGTGGGGTGAATTTTGGAAGTAGTAATGAATGCAAGCATGGGGACAGTCATCATAGGAATGAGATGGCCTCAGATGCATGGGGAAGTATTTGAGTTTGGGTGGATATTGGAGTAAAGGGTCGTAAAGATGTGTGGACATGGGAAGGATTATAGAATAAGAAATTAATTACTATGCTTATTTATGAATGCCAAGCATATCAGAAATAAGGGAGATGAAATTGTTGCACTATTGAGTTTATTTGCCCGAAAATAGTTGGAATAAGTAACACATGGTTAGATGAGAATAATATCCTGACAGGAAGGGCAAGGGACTGCTAGTTGGGCATAATATCTGCACAAGAATGAGATACTATGGAAAAATAGTAACAGTAGTTTTGAAACAGTATAATTTTAGATGGAAGTACAAGTTCTATTCTTGTATATTTAGTTAATGATAAAGGCCAGGGAATATGGAGGGTGGTGACAAAGAAAAATATAGGCAAATTAGTTTAGTGAGCAAGAGAAGGGTGATTTTAATTATGGTAATATGGATTGGAATGAAGCGATAGCATCAATAACGGTCCCAAAACAGACACACACCAGGACCAGTGGTGACAAAGAAAAATATAGGCAAATTAGTTTAGTGAGCAAGAGAAGGGCGATTTTAATTATGGTAATATGGATTGGAATGAAGCGATAGCATCAATAACGGTCCCAAAACAGACACACACCAGGACCAGTGGTGACAAAGAAAAATATAGGCAAATTAGTTTAGTGAGCAAGAGAAGGGCGATTTTAATTATGGTAATATGGATTGGAATGAAGCGATAGCATCAATAACGGTCCCAAAACAGACGCACACCAGGACCAGTGAATAAGGAGGATGAATTTCTTCAGCTCTTAAGGGTCAACTATCTTAGGAAATATGTGATGGAGGACACGTGGGTTGAAAGACTCAAGTTTGATCATATCATTAGAGGATGATTGGGCACTGGATAAAAAGATATTTAGCAGCAGCAATGTCTGAGTAAGATTAAGCATGCAATCTGAAAAAAGAAGGCTTTATTACTTTTCATTTTGTATTGGCTATAATCAGTTACATAAGGAGCACAAAGAGCAGGATGGGAAAGGTGACTTAACTGGTAAAAACAAAAGGCAATATGAGAGAAAATTAACTAATCAAGACAAGAAAATTCTTAAGTTCTTTTGATATAACTTGAAACAGGAGGGGGGAAGACGTTTCAAAGGAGTGGAAAGAGGTTAGAATGATTGTACTTCACAAAAGGGAGGAGATAAGACTGAGATTACGAATTATAGACTGATCTATGTGTATATATCAGGGATTATGATAAGGTTTTGGAAATGTTGGTCAGAACTAGGATTCAGAATTGAGTTGTAACAGCAGTATTTGCCATGATGGTTAGCATGGGTTTGTTAAGGGGGAGGTCATATTTTTGTAATTTACTTATATACTCTAATAAGGTAACAAATTCACTGGATAAGTGGCATGCATACATAATAGTATACTTGGATTTTTATATATATGCTATGGGCTGTGACTAAGAGGTCATTATTCATAATGCCTAACCATTATAAATAATGACTAAAATGGCCGTGCAGCCTGATAAATATTGATTAATTTATTAAATTGACGAGACATTATGAATAAAGCTACATTCCCTTTGGAAAATTTGATTTTCAAAAAAAAAAAAAAAAAAAAAAAAAAAAAAAAAAAAACTAACTTAACCTAAATTACAATCATCTCTCTTGTAATATTTTTATATTTCGCATTTAATTCTTTTTCCATGCAGTTTCTGCCACTATGGTCAATAGCAATATGTGCATAGTGCAATATCTGAAATATTTCTTCAGTGTGAACGTTCAAATTACCATATGCATATTACAAAATCCATATATGATGTTTATATGTTATTGGCCAAGTCACTTTTGATTTTTGACTCTCACTTTTTCTATCATTGTCTAATACTCTGATTTCGTAAAAATTTGAGTGACCTGGGAAAAGTTCGTGAAGGGAACTCCATGTCTTCCAATGAAAAGAAATCCAAAGCCAATGAAAAGAAATCCAAAGATTCTCTCCTCTCCCTACCACTTCTAATACTGCCAAAAAGGTATCATTATTATCACTTTGTCTGACCAGATGTATCAGTATTCATATTGACCCGTCAACGTGATGAAGTTATGGGTAATTTTTTTTTTACATTGAAAATGGGTTGTAAGTCAGCAGTTAGAATTGAAGGAAGTACAGGAAGATGGTTTAATGTTAAATCTGGTGTGAGACAAGGACATTATCCCCTCTGTTATTCATTATCTATATGGATCACATTATGAAGGAAAGTGGTATTAAACGTGATATCAAAATTGGAGATGTTAATGTCAGCTCTTTGCTTTATGCAGATGATGTTATACTTCTAAATAAATCCGCTACAAGTCTGCAGGATTCTCTGACTAAATTGAATAGCTGTTGTAATAGATATGGTATGAAGGTCAGCAATAAAAAGACAAAGACAATGAAAATAGGCAGAATCATTGAAAATGTCAACTGTGTTGTGAATGGAGAACCTGTGGAACAAGTAAAACATTTCAGCTATTTGGGCACGATTTTTGGTGAAGATGGTAAATTAAATATAGAAATAGACAACAGAATCAGCAAAACTGGTATGGTGGGAAGTCAATTGAATAAATTCATATGGAATAAGAGAGAAATTAGTTGGAACACTAAATTAGCAGTATACAAGACAGTGTTCAAACCAGTTTTAACTTATGGATCTGAGAGCTGGGTCAGAAGTAAAACACTTGACCAAAGACTAGAGACCACAGATATGAGAGTCCTGAGAAAGATTATAGGCGTGAACAGATGGCATCAATGGCAGTATCATATTAAAAACGAGGATATTAGGAAAGAACTGGGCATTGTCAGCATCCAGGAATGCGTTAGCAGAGCTAATCTCAGGTGGTATGGTCACTTAAACAGAATGGGCGAGGAAAGATTAGCAAAACAAGTGTTCTCTGCCAGGTTGGCAGCAAAACGACCCAGAGGAAGACCAAGATATAGGTGGATTGATACGGTACAAAGTGCTTTAGACGATAGAAATATAAGATCTGATAATGATGGAGTGTTGACAAGTAACAGGCTGATTTGGAGGAAAATTGTAGATAGGAAATTAATAATGATGTAATTTTTTTCATGTAGTACTATCATATCCTGTACACCCCTTGAGGGTACATGGCAGGAATTTGATGATGATGAAAATGGGTTACAGAGCAAAATTAAAAGAAGAATATAGTTAGCCTGGTATTCATTTGAGAAATTGAACTCCATGTTCAAAAATAACTTACGTGCCTGAAAAGTAAAGCATTCAACCAATGCATATCACCAGTACTCACCTATAGCTCAGAAACCTGAGCACTAACTAAACAAATACTGGTGACAAAAATAAGAATGGAGAGAATCATCCTAGGAATAACCTAGGATGGAATTATAGGAATCATCCTAATAGACAAAGAGGAATGAATGGATCAGGTCAAAGACAAAAGTCTTAGACACAATAGAAATTGTAAAAGCATCAAAATGGAAATGGGCAGGATACCTGGCTTGAGGAACAGACAATAGATGGACCAGAAAAGTAACAGAATGAAAACCAACTGGAAAAAGAAGACAAGGACACCCAAAAACAAAATGGGCAGGTGAAATAGAAAAACTGGCCAGAAAGAGATGGATGGTGGAAGCAGAAGACCAGGAAAATTGGAAGATAGTGGGGGAGGCCTTCATTCAGCAGTGTCTCGATAGATTGCCACACAACAAGCTGGTAAACTTTAAATTGGGGTGGATGGGATTGGAGAAGAGATGAGTGAATTGAATAGGGGTGATTAGCTCTCAGGTATCAGTAGGCTATATAAGGGGGAGGGTGGTATCCCAAAACAGGAAGATCACTAGTTGTGTGTCTGTCTAGGGACCATTATTGTTACCTTGTATATTAATTATATATTGGGATAGGCTTAACTGGAGATGTGCAGCTGTTTGCAGATAATGCAGAATTGGGAAGAATCATGAGTAAAACACATTGTAGCCTGAAAGAAGGATCTGAACTGACTGTGGGTAGGCATGTAAGTGGAGCTATCAGTTTAATGTTGCAAAGTGTAAGGTGCTGAAATTTGGTAGGCAAGGATGGGATGCAGAGTTTATAGTTAATGGGGAAATTTTGAGGGAGATGGTAGAGATAAGAGGTCTGAAAGTGATGGTGACATTACTAAAAGTATACAAACATTGCAATAGATTACGGCAATGATGAGGATCTTGACATGCAGAAGCAAAGAAAGAAGTTATGGTTCATTTGTATGAGGCCTTGATCAGGCTGCATATGGAATACTGTGCACAGATTTCGTTGCTTGGTTTTCAAGGAGATGAGGATATATTAGAGTGATTTCAGAGAAGTTCACTAAGTTAGAGTGAGGCCTTTGGAATGTGAGATATGATGACAGATTGAAGGAATGCAACTTGCAGAACCTTGTGAATAAAAGGAGAGGGGATATGATTGAGAGATATAAGTTCGTGAGAGGTTGTTACCAGATTAATATGGAGAAAATTTTACACAGAGTAGAGGGAGACAACAGTAGAACAAGAAGCCATCCCTGGAAGCAACGTAAGGGAATGAGGAACAGGTTCTTTGCATAGAAAGTGGTTGTTGAGTGGAATGCATTGCCGAGGCTATGGTGAGTGCAGACCTCATGTGATGAGCTTTTGACTGCGTGGAAGTGTGATTATAATAATTATATGTTTTGTATTCATTTATTTATTTTTTGCATAGTCTGGAAACCTACTCTAGCTACCAAACATGGAGCTTTTTCAGCCAATTCGGGCAGCACACCAAGCAATGAAGCTTGTCTCCCATCTAAAAACAATCATAAACATCCATGCCCATAGCAGGATTCAAACCCACAGCCTGTTGGTTAGAGAATGGATACACACACTTACTAACATCACTCACCTTAATGACCACTCCCAAGATATACTAATTGGTTTATTCTATTCTAGTTTCATTATTGTATAATAGAATTATACAGCTATCTCTAATCGAAAACTAGATAAAGTTTTTTCACGTGGTTATAAATTAATTAAACTTGCTAGGATATTATATTCTTGTTTGATGCTTTATCCAACTGTAAACAAAGTTTGCATGTGAAGTATCTTCATGATTAGGCTATTTGCATAGAGAGGTTAATGACTTCACATTAATAGTCTTAGTATCCCACATCCTTTCAGATGTATATAATGTTATGCATTATGGGAGGAAAGGCCACTACCCAGACCAGTTTTGACTTTATTGAGGTTTCATCAGTGGGAGCCAGACTTAGAAGAGATATCTCTATGTATATATATATATAGTAGTTCAGTAATGAAGATACTTCACATGCAAACTTTGTTTTCTTATTTCGATAAAGGATGAAACAAGAAGATAATTTCTTGGCAAGTTTAATTTTATCTTACTTTGCTTTCCTTTCACTTGTTATCAATCTTGCTTGTGTTGAGACTCAGGATATTCTACCAGCTCAGAGAACTGCTAATTCTCTGCACATTCCTTTAACATCTCATGCTGATATCCTATCCAATTACATTACTTAGTGGTATTGAAGTAATTTCAAGAACCTAACTCATCCACCTCTTTTTTTGTCTATAAACTATCTAGGTGGGGAGGGGGAGATAGTTTTCATCATAGCACAGTTGGTTTCAGAGAGTTTATAAGAGATGAAGTTCATCTTTGAAAAAAAAATTATGAAAGAGGGATTACTGCATCATTATAACAAAGAAAATCTTTTTCTGTCTTTTTAAAAATGGGTTGAGATATTCTTCTTTACAAGAGCAGGTCAGTTTCAGTTTCTTATATATTTTATTCCTTTACTTAAAAGAATAAAAAATATCTATAAAAAAGGAAAAAATTAATGCACAGCAACTCATTTTTATACTTCAAATTTATTTACACAATAACACAAACCCTGCACCACTAATATGACAGTTTCATGTGTAAACAGAAAGAATAATGGCACACATTATTTACAATGGTCTTCAAGCAGTTTTGCACAAAGTAAATTACATTTTCATGATTGCTGGTGTCACCTTAAAAAAAAAAAAAAATTAAATAATGGATGCAGTCTACATCCACTAAACAAACCTGAAACACACAAAAATATCACAATAGTTTTTTTGTTGGGTGAATGAGGTGGTGGAGATTCCTTCTCCCTATTCTGGTTTACTGATGTGCCTAATGAATCTTTGGCACAAGACTTTTTTTTTTTTTTTTTTTGTGGCTTAACTAGGAAAAAAAAAAAAAAAAAAACTTCACTGCTTATCATGTACAGATTATAACCACATTATAAAAATATCATTTTTATGAAGTTAGCGATGAGATTATATAACACTTCTGAGCACATTTGCTTTCCAAGGGCAAGTAAAAAAAATTTTTTAAAAAAGTACACAAAAAAAGGAAAGTCAACAACAAACACAGCTAAATTTGCATTATGTAAGGGATAAGACAGAAAAGTTCCTGAGTCATAATTTATATTTAAAAAAGACATATATTCATGTTAATAAAGGAGATATAATTTCAAACATAACAAATAGGTAAAAACATTTTCCTGGACAACACATATTTTTAGGTACACAGACAGATCATCAGTCATTTTACAGTTACGGATATAACTGACAGTTTATTGCAAAAATTCGAGTTCCTTTGATGGGTGTTTGATTATATGCAAAAGGAGAGGAAAGAATTGCATAAATCTTCACTTTCACAATGGGGCACAGTGCAACAATTGTAGTGCAGCAATCAGTTGCAGTAGAGTGAGGCACTTGCAGTGGTTATCAAAGATTTAATGATACAGAACTAGTCCATTAACAATTTGATTAAACATATAAAATTTCAATATGTAAGGCCTCTCTCAAAAATATACCCAAAACCTCATTCTATTATGAGGATGATCAACAGAAAATCAACAAGATATATAATCACAAAGACCATCACAGGCAGATACTTCTAGAACCATGCACTAAACTTAAATAGTTCAGTACAATATTTCGTTGTGACTATAGCAGAAGCAAGCAGTAATGGGTAATGACAAAAATTTGTAATTATCATTTACTTCTTTCAGAATGATATTAAATAGCTGAGAAAGGGGTAAAACTACAAAGATAAATTATTTGGCATGAATAGCCATGGAACAATATCAGAATTTTTACAGTTTCAACAGTTGCATGATTTTACCTCAATAGAAGCATAAGGCACTTAAAGAAGCAATATATTCTTTTGTAAAACTATGAATGGATATATTGTGGAAAGAACATGCTGTATTGCCAGCTGTTATTACCTAAACCATAACACCATTTTATAAAAGATAAAAACCCATTTTCCTATTCATATAAACAACAAATCATACAGATCTGTTAATGATCCTTAAAACAATTAATTAAAGCCCTGATCAAATGCTGGGTAACAATAAGTGCCATGTTTCTGTGGTGTATGTGTATTTATTTATTCATATATAACATATATATATCATGTAATATATATCAAAATAATAACAAGTAAGGCACATTTTACAACTGCCACGATGACAGGCAAGTCTGTAGATAGTAAATATATTGCTCTTTGATGTCTCGGCACAGACATGCACACATAGTCTCACTATCAACACATCCTATGGTCAAAGAGAACATGCAAATTACATGCTCTACTCTTAGTAATACTTAGTAGGTTTGCTTAGTATTCTAGCCACTCAAAGCTAACAATCCATTCTCCATCAAAGAACAGTATAAAAACAGGAGGTATAAGGAGAGACAGAACACCAAGCAGCACATAGCTCAAAAAATGAGTCTTCAGGCAATGCTTGTATTCTGATATATACCACACAGTTTTGCAGCTTTCTCTTATCCTCCTTTACAACCAAGTCAGGACATTCTCTTTGTTAGAATTCAGCAAGGCTTCTACATCAGACAGAATATCAGCATTTAGTTCCTCCTAAATGAAAAAAAAAAGTCCCTATTAAATTTTGTAATGGTAATTACAAGAATTGATTTTAAACTTTGATATTTTGACCTTCTGGATACATTTTTATTGGAGGACATACATTTACATTGAAAAGAATCATTCAGTAGCTACTCATCATAAATGTGGTTAGAGCTGAATGTCTGTAATAAGTAAAGTCTAGGCTGGTTTAAGTGTGGAACATCATGAGGGGAAAAAAAAAGTTAATCACCAACAGACACAGATAGCAATGTGGTATACTGGTAACAAAACAAGATGAAATAATTATTTCAACAATGCCATTCAAACTGGGTAAATAAGCTGCTGAAAACAAACGAAGGATTTGGTAAAAAAATGATTTTTTTAAATAAGCGAACATGTTTTGTAAGTTAGACTTGCATCATTGGGATGTCACATTCTGTGGCATAATGTGTGTCATATCCTAGCACTGCAGTTGTTAGATTTTTGATAAATGCAGACTAATCTTGGTTTTTGTTACACTGTGTGTGTATATAGAGCATTTCTAAGGCATCTTTAAATTTTCTTATAAAACAGTTATGAGTAATATATGACAGTTCTGCCTTCAGCCCCTATACTTAGTGGCCTATATTTGTTGTGGGAAGGCTAATCATGATTCATGCTTCCTTTTCTTCTCGATGTTTTTTTATGTGTTCAGACATGCAGATCTCTCCAGACCATCTAATCTGGTCTACAAGCAAATGCCACAAGAGCAATGAATTTTATATACTTCCAGTTTCTTTATGGGAGGAAGTGAAGGTTTTGGTAGATGCAAGAACCTAGGTTCTTACATTGAAAAAAACACAACTTTAACAACAAACTGGAAGTCTTACATGCTATTTCACAATTGTCCATTACAAAATGTAGGCATGATAAAAACATTATGGGACAGAGCCTACAAAATCTCCAGATCAGGATTAAAAATAAATTTAAAAAATTAAAAAATAATAATAATAATTAAAAAAAAAAAAAAAGAATGAAGACTTCATTACCTTAAGTACACTCTCCCTCAATGGGCATGAACAATAGACGATTAACAAAATTTTAGACATGCCTCCAACAGTTCCTTCTAATAAACAAGATTTCAAAAATGTTGTCACCTTACTTTACCTTACATCAAGAATGTTACAGAAAAAGTTCCAGTTGCTTCGTAATTACAACGTTAAAGTGGCTGCTGAAAGCACACCCCAACTCAACATCACCAGAGTTAAAGATCAGTACTATCAATATAAGAAGCCTGAATGGCAAAGAAATGGAGCTAGCTGAAGAATTAGATAAGTACCAGATCGATATAATAGGGGTGACTGAAACAAAAAAGACAAAAACTGGCGAGATCTTTCTGAGCAATAAATACAAAATGTTATATTCAGTAAATGACAATCAAGGAAAAGAAGGAGTAGCCATAGTATTCAACACAAAATACGAGGCTCATCTTCTTGAATGGCAGGCAGTCTCAAGTAGAGTGATGTTTATACCATAGGCATTTATAAACATCACTTTATTTATTATTTATACCATAGGCATAAATAAGTCTCATTGGACAATGAGACTTATTTATGCCTATGGTATATGAGAGTCCTGAGAAAGAGTAGAGGCGTGAACAGATGGCATCAATGGCAATATCATATTAAAAATGAGGATATTAGGAAAGAACTTGACATTGTCAGCATCCAGGAATGCATTAGCAGAGCTAATCTCAGGTGGTATGGTCACTTAAACAGAATGGGTGAGGAAAGATTAGCAAAACAAGTGTTCTCTGCCAGGTTGGCAGGAAAACGACCCAGAGGAAGACCAAGATATAGGTGGATTGATATGGTACAAAGTGCCTTAGACGATAGAAATATAAGATCTGATAATGTAGGGGTCTTGACACGTAACAGACTAATTTGGAGGAAAATTGTAGATAGGAAGTTAGTAATGATGTAAATTTTTCATGTAGTACTATCATATCCTGCACACCCCCTTGAGGGTACATGTCAGGCATTTGATGAAGTGGCTGTTTCCCAATGTATAAGATTTCTAGGTTCTTATATCCACTAAAACCTCCACATTCTCCTATCAAAAAAATCTGGAGTACATAAAATTTGTTACTCTTGTGGCATTTGCGCTGTAAGCCAGATCAGATGGTCTGGAGAGATCTGCATGTCTGAGCAAATAAATGATATTTAGAAGAAAAGGAAGCAAAGATCAGGATTAATCTTCTCACAACAAATAGAGACCACTAAGTATCTTGGAAAAAAACAGAAATGCCATATATCGATACCGATTGTTTTTTTTATAAGAGAATTTAAGAAGCCTTGGTTTCTTTAATAAATTTAGTTTAATCCTTTATCCAAGTGTATGCAAACAAAGTTTGCACCTGAAGTATCTTCAGGACTGAGGCAACTCTTAGTAAAGGTGGACCAAGCTCTCATCACTCCTTGTCTCAGTATCTCCCATAATGCAAAGCACATCTCCTTGCAGACAGGTATAATGCTATTCATTAAGGGAATGGCCACTACTCAGACCAGTTTTGACCATTATTCGGCCTCTCAATAAAGGTTGAAACTGGTCTTGATACTGGCCCTTCCCTTAACGCAGAGCATTATACATGTCTGCAAGGAGACGTGCTTTACATTATGGGAGATACTAAGACAAGTGATGAGATCTTGGTCCACCTTTACCACGAGTTGCCTCAGTTTTGAAGATACTTCAGGTGCAAACTTTTTTGCATACACTTGGATAAAGGATTAAACTAAATTTATTATAGTCTAACCAAGTGGAAAATAAACTTCCAACACCTTGGTTTCTTATTACACATGGTGTAATAAAAAAACCAAGATAAACGTGTATTACACTGTGTAGTCTGCTTTTATCAAAAATCTAAAAACTGTGAAGCTGGGATTTGACATGTTTTATGCCACAGATTGCAACAGCAACAACCAGTTTTGGTTGAATGCTTGAACATTAGTTAATTCAAGTTTTTGTCACTCTGTTTATACATACTAGACCGTTGAAGTTTGTGAAAAATCTGTCATGTGTAATTATTTTTTCTAGTTTTTTTTTTGTACCCCTGATGATGTAAATTTTTTGTGTTGTATTGTTTAATTTAATAAAATGT
The DNA here is from genome assembly GCF_054136105.1 of Typopeltis vanoorti. Classification (NCBI taxonomy): domain Eukaryota; kingdom Metazoa; phylum Arthropoda; class Arachnida; order Uropygi; family Thelyphonidae; genus Typopeltis; species Typopeltis vanoorti. The sequence continues at coordinate 50,773,077 of NC_143572.1, read as the reverse complement.
AATTTTTGTAAAGAAACATAGTCTCCATACTGGAAGTTAAAGAAACATTTGCTAAACCACAGAAATATTAGACATCATCAAAACGCTCTTTTTATCACCAAAACAGGAATGGATAATGCCTACTATATATGGCTGTAAACATATCCATATAAACAAGGATTAAAATTATGATCCGGCAGCAATAAACATCTATTTTAAAAGCTGTGATTTTAAATATTTGCAGAACTATTATAAAACTGGCTTTAATATGAGATCACAAAGCTATATTGAACTTATAGAGATTATGCAGATGACTCTAATGTTCTAAATTGCAACATTTCCATGAATGAAAAACAGAAACAATACTCCTCTTTTACCACACACACACAGTCTTATTTCCTTCCATTGAAATGATACGGGTATCTACTTTTCAAAGATGAACTGGAGCACAAATTCAACCATTGCAGCACAGGGTTACATTGATGTGAAGTAAACTGTTTTTTTTTTTAATAGAACTCAAATAAATAATAAATTTATGATAGCATTCTGTTACTTAAGACTTAAAAATTTCTCTATGTCGATAGGAAGTTAGTAATTATGTAAATCTTTCATGTATTGCTATCATAGTATTCTGTATACCCCCCCCCCTCCCTTGAAGGTACATATCAGAAATTTGATGATTATAAAAACAAAATGACAATTTTAATATATAATTAACAAATTTAAAGATATTTAACAAAATCAATAAGGTATTTATTATGTACAGAAGCAATGGTTTACGCATGATGAACTATCATAGAATTTCACACCAGACATTAATGATGGCAGCAAATGACTGAATGACAAACAGTTACAAAGAAACTGTTAGAATAGGTGCACATAACTGTTTTAATTACTTAGTTCTAATTTCTTTTATGCATGCTGCATTTTTGATGTGATATTATCAAAGATGTAGTGTGCATACCCATGCATTAATATAGGACATAGCATCTACATAGTGTTAAACTGTGAATGAAATTGTTTTCTATGTTTTTATTCTTCATTCACATTTAACATAATCTACCATATACTAAGCAAGACTTGTTTAAATATTATTTGTTAGTCCCTTGCTTAAGATTTATTATTCATGTATTATCCTTGAATTTTATCAGCTATTAATTAATTATATAATTTTAATGTATATTATACTATTGAAAGGACCCTGTGGTAAATAACATTTATCTTATTACTTTATTCCTTCAATAATATTATGAGGAATTCTATGTATTTAACTTTTATGTGCCTTATATAAACTGTAACATATATTTTATTATTATTATTTGTAAATGAAATGAAAGAGAAATTAAGTTACTATAATATTTTTATTTATTATTTTTCATTACTCAGTGTAAAGGTATAACCTTATGTAACGCTAATGCTTACGTTCTGTTTTGATCGTTGCTATGGAAATAGAAATAAAATAGAACGCGCGAGAGCGTAGGGCGTGAGCTTTGATAAAGGGGAGAAGAGAAATTAATGAGTTGGATGAGTGAACAAGTTTTAGGCGGGAAGAAGGAAGGATATAAGGAGAGGTAAAAGTAAACAAGGAGATGGAAGGGCAGGAAATTCAAGGGAGTAGCATTCAGAAGTGTACGAAGATGAAGAGAAACTTTATAGATAGCTGAGAGTAAAGTCAGCAGTGGCAGTAATAGAAATTTAGTGCCGTAATGAGATAACTAAAAGAGTGGAAGATTAATAGAAGATTCAGAATAAATCCACTAAGTTTTAGAATTACTACGTATTCCTATATCGCTTTAAAAAAAGATTGTACAAAACTCAATTTGTTATACAGTAGTAAACATGGAATAATTATTCTGTCCTATAGTAGGTCCATCAAGAATTGTGTACACGATAAATAATAATTCAGTTATCTCCTTGAAGAATTCTTTTAAATAGTGTTCCATCGGAGTAATAAGTGAATATAAGTTGAAAATGTGCTCATATTGTGTCTGACGTGCTGAGGATTAATCCCGATAAGCATTTACTGTGCCGTTTCACTGAATTTAGCCGAGGTTAGAAGTTGAAAATAATTCCCCTTGAAGCAATAACTGCCGCGATTAATAATGTTATAAGTGCTTGCTAAGTGTTAAATATAGAGCGTAACTGAGTGATACCAGCAAATTTATTTAGCAAGAAATTCTGTAGTAATGATCAGCGTGAACAATCTTTGTAATTGAGAGAACTGTGAATTTTGTATCTGAAGATTTGAAGTCTAATTTAATATGAATGTTTTGACCTGACGAACTAAGTTAATTGTATTGTCTTATTTTCGGAGTTAAATTTATGTATTTGCCATATAACCTTGTATTAAATGTTTTGTTTTGTTGATTTCAATATTGTGTGCGCCTGATTCTTTTTTCATTGCACCGTTCATATAAAGTTCGAACCTTACGGGAACCCTAAGTGAAAAAATATTAAATTCAGCCTGTATGAATAAGGAGACTGCTAAGTTAATTGAAAATTGATTCTACTATTTTATATAGACTAATCTAAATATAGGGTGGTGCAGTATAAATATAAATTTTCCTACAATTTGATTAGTAATCAATCAGCAATTAATTGATTTTATTAAGAACAACATTATAACGAGATGGCGAACCAAGAAGGACGTTCCAACAATAGTAATGGGGCACAGTCCTATCCTGTTGATAGTTACCTTCCATCAACGTATAGCTAATGGATAACAAGTGCAATAAAAACTTGAACATGAAACAATAATTTTCACTTCAAAACAAAAAAAGTACAATTCCAAAATACTCATGGATGATGTGTACCATTACACACTGCTCTCTACTATTTTCTCTAAGATCAACTGCTGTTCCATTTTTATACTGAAGATGCCTGTGAAACAGACAAAAATTTTACAAATAAATATCAAGTTTTCCATATGAGTTTTCAGTTTTTGCATTTTATTCTCAGTTTTTCTTCTTAGAAGTGTATAAGTCACACCTCAACTTCCAGCTAGTTTCCTCCAATTCAAAAGGCTTTCATTTTAGAAATTATGGACTTTACAACCATGTTATAAATAACTATTTTAATTTCCCGACGTTTTGATCTTCATATTAAGATCATCATCTGGAGTACATACAAGGATAAGCTGAGTTACGTTAAAGAAACGATGACTTGATCACAGGTTATTCTACTGGCATGACCTCTAGTGGAAAAAAAAACTTACAACTTAATTATTTAGAAACTACATCAAAGCTAAATTCTATTTAACATAACATGAAAAAACATTATTTTATATATAGATAGTCTTCTTTCGGTAACAATGATGTCCTATTTTTATCATTACAATTATTATTTTTGATTTAGGATTCTGGATTATCTACAGTCCTGTTTATAGTTAACTCTTGGAGAGAAAGGTTACTTGGGAAGAATATGTGCCTTCCATATGCTTGGGATTTTTAGACCTTCATTATTGTTCAGATTGGGGTGGTTGAAAAGAATCTCACAGGCTTCCTTAAATTATGTTCATACCATGTTTTGGTGTGATGTAAACAACTGGTGCTTTTCCAGTCAATTCTATATAGTGTGTTCAGAGCATGATCAGAAAGGCCAACTTCACCATAGTTATTATATTTAATGTGTCGTTTATTTTCCTTTTGTCTGATAGGAATTGTGCGCCCTGTTTCCCCTATATATGGTATATTACAGGTGCAATAAATATGGTATACTCTGGGGTGGGTCAGCAGAAGGAATGGGTCTTTGGATGAGTTGGGTAAGCTTTTTAATTTTGTAGGAGGTTTAAAGGTGGCTTTGAGGTTGTATTTTTGTAGTATTCTGTTTATTTTATCTGATGTCCCTTTAAATGTAAGGAATGGTTATAGTTTTATTGTAGTCTGATTTATCTTTGTTTTATTGACGTCTTGTAGAGAATTTTGTTAATAGTGTTTTGGCTGTAGCCCATTTTTTATAGAAAAGTATTGCTGATAACTTTAAATTCATCTTTCAGCGCATGTTCATTGGAGCAGATCTTTTTTTCCCACTAGAGGTCATGCCAGTAGAATAACCCGTGATCAAATCATTGTTTCTTTAGCTTATTGTGTGTAATGTAACTAAGCTTGTCCTTGTATATACTCCAGATGATGATCTTAATATGAAGATCGAAACGTTGGAAAATTAAAATAGTTATTTATAACACGGTTGTAAAGTCCATAATTTCTAAAATGAATGCTGATTACCATGCAACACTAAAAGAAAGGCTTACTGAAAATCACTCAGTGTGAAAGTATAGGCAAAGATTTGGCTGCTGGAGACAAACTTGAACTTCAGCACACATTCATATTATAGTGGCTATTGTTGTTGATGGTGGTGTTTCAGTTATGGTCAGAACAACTAAGACTACGATGCAAGTGTATTATATCTGTTAATTGTGTGTACTTTTATGGTTGGTTTCAATGCTGCTACTGAAGCTTGGCTGGCATCAAATATGCTTTTTGGTGTTGGAAAAACTTGGGTTCAAATTCTGTATAGAATGCAAAGAATGCATTTATAGGGGCTTCTGAAGGTGAGTTAGTCAGGTCTCATACAGAGGTGGCAGGATTTCTTCAGGAAACTTGGAGGTATTAAGAGATAAAATGTGTATGTTTCCTCTAGGATACATACACAACATACTGGCCTCACACCTTAGATGATTTATAGATTCCAAATAACAAAAAGTATCTGATTGACCATGTTTGGCAGGATGAAAAACTTGATTGTCCAAGAGGAAAAACCTTGCCACCTCCATATGAGACTGACTAACTCACTTTCAGTTGAGGTGGTGGCATGAATGTTAGTTCCATTACCGCGATACTTTCAATGTTTAGCAGTAATCAGGATCATCATGCCAAACGAATGCATGATGATTAATCTTTTGGAATTATTGACTGATGTAGCTGTTTCAAAATTCAAAATTAGAAATTTAATTGTGTGATGATGATGATTCACCAGTGCAATTCTTTTTGGTTAAAATATTTCTCCCACCAACATTTAAATGAATGTTCAGCATATGAGAAAACGTGCAAAGAATTCAAATTCATTAGTAGTTGAATAATTAGAACAAAAAATGCAAAAGTGAGAAGCCAAGCATTTTCACAACAGATATGAACACAGCACAAATTTAAGAACTGGATTTAGACAACCAATGATGCCAAGTGAGCCTGACGTTCACACTATGATAAAACAATAAATGCTGATATGTACTGTGATATGTTAGAAAGACTGTGAGAGGCTATTGAGAGAAAAAAAACCTGGATTGTTATCCAAGCTTCTAAGAGACAATGACAAAGTATAAGTCAAATGCAGGATCTACTACAGTAATTTTACTTTCATTCACACTCCAGCTTCAAACCTTCTGGACCAACTCTTCATCCACCTCTGTCCTCCAGAACACTCTTCCTCACACTGTTTCCACAAGGATTACAACTTCCAGCTAGTCATAATGCACATTAATGGAATTGATCTTTTTCTTGAACACACATATAACAAAGATATGCTCTATAAATTTTATAATCTGTGTGTGTGTGTGTGTGTGTGTGTGTGTGTGTGTGTGTGTGTGTGTGTGTGTGTGTGTGTGCGCGCGCGCGCACACGTGTGAAAGGAATAATTATTTAGAAAATATTTTTGAACATTATAGATATTATTTCTGGAAAATTTTCCATGTTACTCCTCTAAACGAATATTAATATTTATGGAGATTTAGCCTATTTTTCTTTAGGAGTACCCATTTTATGATGTAGTTGGCTTACTTCTAAAGAAAAATAGGCTAAATAGCGATATTATTAATATTAATAATCAAAATAAATCCAAACACTGCACTCAGCTGCAGTGTAAGCTGAATGCAAAGCTGGATTTCTTCTCTTGGGTCACTTACGATGTACCAAATTCTTTTCTTGAGAGCCTTGCCACACTTATTAGAGGACCAAGACATGAATAGTTATTATTATTAGTATCTGAGACCTCCAGGGAGTCAAGGACTCATTAAGGGAGGCTGTAAATTACCTAACCCAGCTATCATACCTTCCCTTAAATTCATTTACACTAGATGCACTCACTACCCCTAAGGGCAAATGATTCAACTCACTCACTTTTTGAACATCTTTCCTATAATTCAAAGGCATTGGTAAAGAAGTACCTCGGTGGATGATAGTTGCAACACAAAAACACACTTATGATTGTAAGTAACTATATAACCAAGATATTATCGTTTATCATTATGGACTTTAGTCTCTTGGCTATGCAGCTATTCAAAACTGGGATAAATTACATGTTTTAACAAGCTATGTCAAAAAGTAATTTAAACTACATATGATAAAACTATTTTTTGTATTTGATAACTTGCATATAACATTCTTCAACACGGAGAACCACAGTCTTTGATCTGTCACATAACACAAATATTATAACAGCTGTTATACTGTATGCTACATAATTAGAATTTGCCTGAGAAATGTGTTTCTCAGACAAACTGTATTTTACAGTCTTAGATTCAAGAACCACAATAATTATCCCATACTAAATTATTAGCAGCTTCTTGAATGACAGGCAATTTTCAAAATAGGAAATTAAGTCACATAAGTCATAATTAAAACAGATTTGAATTTGTTGATGATTTTTTGTAGCTGCTACAAGAAATCAAAATAAATCCAAACACTGCACTCAGCTGCAGTGTAGGCCGAGTGCAAAGCTGGATTTCTTCTCTTGGGTCACATTATTACCTGAGACCTCCAGGGAGTCAAGGACATCAAGGGAGGCTGTAAATTACCCAACCCAGCTATCATACCTTCCCTTAAATTCATTTACACTAGATGCACTCACTACCCCTAAGGACAAATTATTCCACTGCTCTTTGGGAGAAAAACCTAGCTCTTACCCCTTTCTTGACTGAGAACAACCTTAATTTCCATGGATGCCCCCCCATGTTCTCTCCCCAACTTCCATATAACGAAAAATTTCATCATTGGAAATGCTATAACATCCATTCAAAAGTATATAGACTATCATATCTCACCCCTCTTTCTACTGTTACTGTTTTCTACTTTCCAGAGTCTGCAATCCACACACTCTCATCTGTCCTCATAATCTAAATCCCATTATCCAGATATAATCTTTATAACTCTTCTTTGCACCCTTTTCACAGCTTCTTTATCCCCTTAGAAACCGGGAGACCAAATCTGCACACAGTAATCCAGGTGTGGTCTTATCAAAGCCTTATAAAGAGGAAAAATTACTTCCTTATCCTTACGTGTCAAGGTTCGCTTCAACATAGCAATTATCCTCTGAGTTTTATTTGCAACTTTTGCTGTGACCTTTGAACTTTAAATTCTTATCCACCAATACCAAGATCCCTTTCCTCTTCAGTTTTTGTAACATAACCCTGCTAATATAATATGCCACTGGAACTCTAATCATGCCAAAGTGCATAACTTTACACTTGCTAACATTAAACTGAAAGCCATTTTTGTTTGCCCAGATTTCCAGTCTATTCAAATCATTTTGTAATTGCTGAATATCAGTAGCATCCCTGATTGCCCTGCTTATCTTCGCATCATCAGCAAACAATTACAAATCTGATGATAGACCCTGCTTGATGTCATTAATGTATAGATTGAATGATAATGGTCCAAGGACTGAACCCTGAGGTACATCACTGGTGACCTTAAATCTGGCAGATTCACACCCACTGTATATCACTTTTTGATATCTGTCTGTCAACCATCCCCTGATCCAAGTCAATAGATTATATTCCAATCCCATATTCTCCAGTTTACGCAACAGCCTATCGTGTGATATCCTATCAAATGCCTTAGAAAAACCAACATTATTAGTGTATTCATTCCCTTTATCCAACTCGGCCGCAACATTGTTATAAAACATGAGCAAATTGCTAAAACATGACCTTCCTTTAGTAAACCCATGCTGTTCCCTGCAGGGTATAGAATGCTTGTCTACCCATTTCTGTATGCGAGTTCTTACAAACTTCTCTAAAATCTTCACTACCACACCAGAGATACTAATAGTTGGTAGTTAGACACATCAGTTTTTGCACCACCTTTATGCAATGGAACTATCATACATTCCTTCCATTCTGGTGGTATCATTCCTGAGCTGAGACTCAAGTTATACAAATGAGTGAAAAGGCCTAGCCAATTCAGCTGAACATTCCTTTAGCATATGGGCTGATATTTCACCTGTCCCTATTGACAAATTCTTATCCAGGTTATGCAAGAGCTCTTCAACCTCATTTTCATGAACCCTAACTCTTCATCCAATGTAGCAGTAGCACTGTGCACCATGCTACATATTTGTAGGCCTTTATTCCAGCAAAATTATTTTAACTATTCCAACCATGGAAAGAAGAAATCATAGCATTCATTCCATTTGGCTTTACAATAGTGTACATAAGATTGAGAGTGACTGGAGAAAAGGATATTTTCACAGAGAAGGACACTGAAAAAGTTATGCTGTGAGTTGCCAACTGAAGAGCTAATATCCACTGTATTTGGATGCAGAATTGGTGATGAAAAAGTAAAGTGTCAATACCTAATCAAAACAATCTCAGAGTGATTATCAGAATTTGGAGAGCAATACAGATAGCAAACAAATGGAACATTTTGATATATACAATTATTAAAGTCTCTGTAGCTCAGTCAGTTTCAACAATGTCCATTGGCTTTTCAACTGAAGGTAAATTAGCTAGTCTCATATGGTGGTAGTAGGGTTTTTTCCCTCCAAGAAAGTTGAGTTTTTCATCCTGTAAAACAGGCAAACCAGCCAGAAGAACATACTGTGCAGACGGGATAAACCACTCTATCACAAAATTAATCACATTTCAAAGAAGTTAAGTGTGTTAGGCTCAATGGCCTGTCACAGGCCATTGAGCCTAATACCCACAGTGGGAAAATGGGAAATGAGATCCTCCCATTTTTTTGCACTCATCAGATAGTGATGAGTTCAAGTACTGCTTTTGTGACACAAGGAATCATAGAGAGTGTATCTATATAGTTAACGTAGATAATAAGATGTGATTATTAAAATGTTAGACCTAGAATATCCTATTTTTTTGCACTCATCAAATGATGAGTGCAAGTACTGCTCTTGTGACAGAAGGAATGTAGATAGTAAGTGTTAGGCTGCTGCTGGAAGATCTGTGAGAAATAATAGATGTAGTGATGCCTGGTGGTGCACATTATTTATGTTTGTGTTAAGACCATGAATGTTTGTGAAGTGGATGTAGAACGTTTTTCAAAATCTATTTTTGTTCTTCTAGTTACTGCGCAAATATTTTTACTATTATAATGCATATGAACCAGTTGTTACTATTACAGAAAAATACTAATTATAGAAAATACAATGGTTACTTGTGAGCCATTTGACATTATTGACATACACAAATGCAATAAAATATATTACCTGTAAACTTGGAACCAGATCTTCAGAATCCATATTTTCTGTGCCAAGATCGAGATTTGTGCCCTGAATATTATCCATACTTAGGTCACTGTTCTGATGGCTAGTGTCTAAAATAAACACATTTTTAAAACATAAAAACCTTTTTGTATTATGTATGATCTAAATTTTATTGTGTTCAGATCTAAATCAACAAAGTGGTTGAGAAAGTGTGCCTTATATGACAATTTCATATCAGCAACAGTTCAATATATTAATAAATTTTGCCAAAGCACAACTAATCGATATGAATAATGAAAGTACCACAGTCACTTACATTTGAATAATTGAAAAAAGACCATTTTATTAATGCTGAAAGAAGATAATCGAAGTGAGAAGCTTAGTTGCAGTTACAGCTATATATAATTACAAGCTTGTAAAGCTTGGCTGTAATTAGAGCTGAAGTAATTAGACCTGCTTCAGCTATAATTACAGCATAGATAATACACTAGCATAAAGATGTAAGAGACAATAAATATACTGGTTTCATAATCAGTGTTACAAGGTGTTACAATTAAATTCCTAGAATGGCCTCATATTATCTTGCATAAGGAAAATCATGCAAAACTATGTGATTATGCATGTTTGGACATGCCTGTGCTACTGCCTTGAGTTGTGGAAAAACAATCAAGCCAGTAGTTGACAGCATGTAGTAGAGTTTGCACATGCATACCGGTGTTTGTTGCTTTCGGCAAAAAAAATGAGCAAATGATATTTAGAACAGTGTATTAACGTCAATTTTTGTGCAAAGTTAGGCAAAAGTGCAAGTGAAACTCTAGATGTGTATTAAGAGTGGTTTATGGTGATGATGCTATGAAAAGGTCTAGTGTATTTGAGTGGCATAAAAGGTTTAAAGAGGGATGATAACAAAAGAACTAAGTGACTACAAAATCATCAAATTAGATGATTAAATGCACAGTTAATGATAGAAGAATTAAATTTAGACTGAGAAACAGTGACAGACAAAAAAAAAATCTTCAACACTTGAGTCTTTCAACATGTTCCTTGGAAAATCATGTTTAGTCCAACAAATTATTCCTGAAAAAAAAAAAAAAAAAAAAACAACACTTGCCCAGAATAATCATAAATATTGTGTCAAAGCCTGATACAATAAGATTCATGCATACATAAATATAGATATCCAGAATATCTGTAAATATCATCAATTTTTATAATTGCCACTGTCATCTTCAATTTGTTTGTGGTACTCTTTACACCAATTCTAAGTTTATTTACATAGCCTCTGGAATTTATATTGTTATCTCTGAAAACAAATCAGGCCAAATTCAAAATTAAATCCAAATTTTTTTTTTTTTTTAGTCAGCAGTGTCATCTTATGTCAGTCTGGTTGGCTAAGCAATTAGTAAATCTGCTTTCCAACCAAGAGCCTGTGGGTTCAAATCCCACTGTGGAAAATGATGTTTTGTCTTAAGTTGGTGTGCAACCTCTCTCTTTATTACAAGCTTGATTAAAGTGATTTAAAAAAAGTTCCACATTTGGTTTGTAGATCAAAATTTCTACATTATTTACTGTACACCTATTTATAGTAATAATACTAATGTACAGTACTATAAGCCAATAGCTGTTCATGGGTGGGATGGAGGGGGATTCACATAACACACGGTCTCATCCATAGTAATAAATCGAAGCACAAAATCAGTTTTATTCTTGTTAAAACTCTCCAAGCACTGTTCAGAGATTTTCATGTGAGTGTGTTTTTAAGCACTTGGATGGTGCTGATTATGTGCACCATCCAAGCGTGGCACCTATCTTGCACAAAGCTTTTTCATTTGCAATTCTTCATGCAAATATATCCCACACATTCTTTTGAAATGCCTATAGTCTTAGCAATTTCATGCACTTTGACTCGCCGGTCATCCACTACCATATCGTGCACTTGATCAATGATTTCTGGTGTTGTTACACTTTTTGGACGTCCTTCACATGGATCATCTTCAAGGCTGGTACGGTCACATTTAAACTCAGCAGCCCATTTCTTAATTGTTGAAAACAAAGGAGAAGAGTGCCCGTAAACTTTTATGAACTTCGAATGAATTTCTTTTGGTGTTAAACCTTCTTTTACAAAGAACTTTATAACCACACGATACTCAATTTTATCCATTTCAAGGGATACAGACAACACTTTTGCTTCAGACAGTTGTATAAAACAAACTACTTGATAGAATGACTTGCAATCACATGGATGCTTATGACAGATGTACCAACTTAGAAAAAAATCTCTTGCTGAGAGTGTTGCCATCTATGGTAGAGGCCGAGAACTTTTCAGACCACCCCCGTATACTATTTTCTGGAAATGACCCCTTCCAAGAAAAAGGGCAAGGTTGTTTTAAATTAGTGCAGGTATAACTAAGACCATAATGCTTGTTTTTCTGCAACCTGTATATGTGTTCTGAGTTTGCTAATTCTACAAAGTGTAAAATCTAGACATTTCCAATTATATATTTCATTGCATCCCATCTTCCTTTTTATGTTATCTTCAAGTAGCCTGTCATAGACTCATAGACAAGTTACTTGCCTGTTTAGAAACATGTTTACTGTTCATGATTGGGTGGTTAAATTATGTGCACATCCTGCTATGTATGTAAATTGCATGTATTCTTCTGGTCAGTTTACCTGTTTTTCAGGATGAAAAATAGCTTCCAGGGATTTAAATCCAGGCTTTTCCAAAATAAGAGGGCATTATTGATACTGACTGAACTATGGAGGCTCAATTCCAATTGTTTTTTGTGTGTGTGTGTGTGTGTGTGTGTGCGCGTGCGCGCACACACACACATGCTGCTTGGAAAGAAGTCGATGGACATCCTCATGGGCAAGGTGCATCATGCCATGTGTTTGCAGCCAGTAAACACGTGACTTTTATGAACTTCGAATGAATTTCTTTTGGTGTTAAACCTTCTTTTATAAAGAATTTTATAACCACTCTCATATATGATACTTGAGAGTATCATATATGAGAGGAATATGATACTCTCAAGTCAGTGCAACTCTGTCTGGGTGAAATGGTTGTGAGAAAGGAACTGAAGGAGTTTGAAAGAGGTGTTGTGATAAGATGCCATGTTGCAGGCCTATCTGTTTGGCAAATTGTTAACAAATTGGGCCATCCTAGGTCAACAACCAGTGATACCACATACTGAAATAGAAGTGTAGAGAGTCAACTGCAAGTGCAACTAACAGCGGATGACCCACCACGCTCACCAAATGTGACTGTAGGGTGCTATGAAGGATAATATGTAAAAATCGCCATTCTTCGGCTGACATGTTGAATGCAGAGTTCCAGACATAAATTGGAACAAGAATCTGCATAAGAACATTCAGAACACAGGCTCACAACATGAGTTTCAATGGTAGGATTGCAATATGCAAGCCCCACATTACCCAAACCAATATGCAGTATTGTGTTCAGTGGTGCAAAGAGCTTGTACAGTGGGGCATGGAAGCTTGGAAAGCAGAGTTTATAGAGCAACAAATCATGCTACCCTCTTTACTGAGCAGATGGAAGGGTGTGGTGGATGCTCATTGAATGTCTCTTGCCAGAGTGTGTAACTCCAATTATGAAATTCAGAGGTGGCTGTGTGATGGTATGGTCCTAGTTTTCCTGGTTTGGCCTTGTATCTCTGTTTGTGGTGCCACAAACATTGAACTTCAAGAGGTATTTGAACATTCTGGACAATGCACTGTGTCATAAGGCTGCTGATGTAACTGCATGGTTTGTGGACATGAACTACATCACACTTGACTGGTCTCCACAGAGTCCTGATCTCAACCCTATTGAGCATCTATAGGATGAACTAGTGCATCATGTGAGGTCAAGGGATGTCCCCCCCCCCCCACACACACACACAACAATCCAGGACCTCACTGCAAGCCTACAGGAAGAATGATCCAAAAATTCTCATTGATCGCTATTGTACAATTGTGGAAAAGTATTCTCAGTAGAACTGCTGCAGTCATTGCAGCAAAAGGAGGCCCTACATCTTATTAAGGTGAGTACTGGCTGTTTGTTCCTCACCAGAGCTGTTCTGTGGGTTTGCACCACCTGGGCGCAAAATTTTTGTATCCCCCCATTAAAAAATTAAAAGATCCCAAAGTACAATAATACATTACGTTACCGCCCCTAAATTGTGCCACCGGGGTTCGTTGCACCCCGGTACGGAACGGGCCTGTTCCTCAGCCTATGGTGTCTTTTGACTTCTTTCAAAGCAATATATATATATATATATATATATATATATATATATATTCAAGATACCAAGTAATTTTATATAAACTTTGTTTTTAATCCTATTTCCCAAGTAAGCAAACAGACAAGAAAGTCAAGTTTGCACCTGCACATAGTGCAAGTCCAAGGCAACTCGTGGTAAAGGTGGGTAAAGCTCCGATTACTTTCCTTGGTATTTTTCCCTTAGTAAAGCACATTCCCTTGCAGAGATGTATGATGCTAAACATTAAAGGCAATGGTCACTACCCATACCGGTTTCGACCTTTAAGGGAAAAATACTAAGGAAAGTGATCAGAGTTTTACCCACCTTTACCACAAGTTGCCTCGACTGACATTACTAAGAGTTGCCTTGGACTTGCACTACGTGCAGGTGCAAACTTGACTTTCTTGTCTGTTTGCTTACTTGGGAAATAGGATTAACCAAGTTTATATAAAATTACTTGGTATCTTGAATACATAAACCCAAGTTAAAAAACTTTCTACATCTATCTCTCATCCTGAGATTTTATTTATAAGGTCAAAGCACTTTGTGGTAACTTCTTTAGGTAAAATTCAGAATGAGCTCTGCATTACTTCAACCTTGGCATTTTCAGGTCTGGCTCCCACTGACGAGACCTCAATAAAGGTCGAGACCGGTATGGGTAGTGACCATTGCCTTTAATGTTCAGCATCATACATCTCCACAAGGGGATGCGCTTTATTAAGGGAAAAATACTAAGGAAAGTGATCAGATCTTTACCCACCTTTACCACGAGTTGTCTTGACTGGCACTACCAAGAGTTGCCTTGGACTTGCACTACGTGCAGATGCAAACTTCACTTTCTTGTCTGTTTGCTTACTTGGGAAATAGGAGTAAAAGCCAAGTTTATATAAAACTACTTGATATCTTGAATACATAATATATCCAAGTTAAAAAACTTTCTACATACATATATATATATATACACACACACACACTAGGGGGGGGGGCTCTGATGCCCAACCCCGAGTTCCAGGCTGGTAAGCCGGAGACAAAAAACGTGACATAAAAACCTTTCGAATTTCGGCTTATCTTTTTATATATATAGAGTAGATATATATTATGTGACTCACATCCACAAAACCGTAAAGTATATTAGTTCTTGAGTAGTCTAAATTTTTTGTTCATTTTTTAATTTTTATATTTTTTAACATAATTCAGAAGCCCTGCTCTAGAAATCAAATAATGAACTTATTTTGAAGAAACTTTAGGCCTCCAATAAGCGAGACAATGGACTCACAGCAGGTAATAAAATTTATTTCCCACCTAAAGACATTCAAAAGCATCATTCTAGTAGTGGAATTCAAATCCTCAACCTATTCATTGTGGGTTTGAATTTGAAAGAAATCTGTATATTATTCACTCAATCAACCAGTACCAGCAAATATACGTAAACATACAGATTTCCTTCTCAACTTACGAAATAGTTATTATTCAAGAGAAAATATTTCTCCTCCTGTTCCCAGTATTTATTTCTGAATTATAAAAAAAGCAAGCTTTTTTTTTTTTGTCTTGTTTGATAAAATTATAATGTACAGTTGACCCTTGAACAACATGGGAGTTAAGGACAATGATCCCCCATGTTGTTCGAAAATCTGGGTATAACATTTGACTCCTCAAAAACTTAACTACTAATAGCTTACTGTTGACTGTAAGCCATACAAATAACATAAACAGTCGATTAACACATATTTTGTACGGTGTGTATGATTATACTATATTCTTGAAATTTGACTCTATAAGGAATATATATGAAATTTGTATAAGCTATGTATAATATACTATATTCTTACAATAAAGTAAGCTAGAGAAAAGAAAATCATAATGAAAATACATTTACAGTACTGTACTGTATTTATCAATACTGTAAGTTTATGTTGTCTGTTTACAAGATGAATTGTATGGCTGTCAGTACCCACATTAATATTGTCTTAATAGATACAAAACATCGTTGATGTTATATGTATTAATAATACTAGACATCAAAAATGAAAAGATAATGCGAAAAAAAAATTATTCATATCTATTTACAGGAACGATTCATGCATTGATAATGAAGCAGCAGCAATATGATTGCTTTATGGTAGCCTAGTGCAATTGATATAATTGCTTTACAGTAGCCTAGCCTATACACTAATGAATGTGTCATTATAAAATTTTTATTTTATGCTAATTAATTTAACTAATTAACAACAGTTAATTTTATGCAGTTATGATTTAATTACTGGATCCTTACTTTGTTTACATTTATCTAAACTACAAATGGCCATGTACGGTCTGTAAGTGTCTGTGTGCATAAGTTTCAATAAATTTTAACTTTTTATAATAGAATTGTGTATACTTAATGGTAGTAAATGATAAAATAGACTAGTGTCCACATATATTTTATGCATCCGTGACATACCTAACATTTTCTTAATTTTTTCGATATTTCTAAGCTACATGGTTCGTCTGCGAGTTTTCTTAAATTGCTGCAAATTTCCAAAAATGTTCCAATATGTTTATTAATAAAAAACCTGCGAGTAAGTGGAACCACACAGTTCAAACCCACATTCTTCAAGGATCAACTGTATGACCTATCTATAACCAGTTAAATATTTATCCTAATAAGAAATGCTATATGCAATAGAGAAAGAAAGAAAAATAAATAAATTAATAAATATATATGTATATATATGATGTATAATATTATTACCATCTCCTGCTGCTGCCTCACTACCTTCCTCCATGTTTGTAAGAAAATCTTCAGGAGTGTGGGGTAAGCTATAATTAGGTCCTAAACCAAGCCCACTATCAGCACTCTCCTGACGAGAGTGGAAGTCCGTTCCGCCAAGGAAGGGATCTGTATTTGATGCAGGAGGAACTTCAGGATTAGAATTAGTAGGAGATGTTGGCATTGCAACTTCCTCTCCTAAGGTGCGCCGCAGCAGCATCTCCTATTGAAAAGTTAAGTTTTAGAATTAAGAGCAGAAGCATTATAAGATTTTGATATATAAATATATAAATTTAACTGGTTAGGCTAGGCTCCCAAGGTGAGTTTAAATCTTCAAATTCATTATTATTCAATGTGCAGTTCAGATTATATATTCCTAAAAATGAAATATTAATATTCAAAGTCCGTAGTAAATGTTAATTAATAATTAATTATTTAATGGAAAAACTAGGATAAAAATTAAGATTGATATAGTCTCATTAAGGAATGTTTTTCCTGCATTTCTTTATGCTTGATGCTCACTATCAGAATGGATATATCTTAAATAATAATCCCAATTAATAAAAAACTATTGGACCAGTACAGTATATTGCTGGTGTGGATGATTAAGAACTTGTGTTCAAGTATCATGAAATGGAAGAGTCTGGACTTACAGGGCATGATATCACTTCTACATATACAGGGTGTCCCAAAATTCACGCAAGAAGTAATTTTAATAGAAAACACAGGTTTTTAATTAAAAATTGTAATTTCTTATTGATTCATAAAGTATACAGTATAGGGTTATGCATGGAATAGCATATCGGGTAAATGGCCTCCATGGCTTTGTTGGCACATACGCACTCTTTTGTCGAAATTTTCCATGACCGTTTGGCATAAATGCGGCTGAATTTCGTTGATACAGCGCTCAATTTCCTCCTTCAAGGCGTGGGTGGTCGTGGGCTTGTTGGTATAAACCTTAGACTTCAAAAAACCCCAAAGAAAAAAGTCCAACGGCGTTAAGTCACATGATCTGGGCGGCCAATTCTCATCACCAAAACGGGAAATTACACGACCAGGAAATCGTTGACTCATGCAGTAATTGAATTGTTTCTCGGGCTGTATGGCATGTGGCACCGTCTTGTTGAAACCACATGTCGTCCACATCCATATCTTGCAATTTAGGCACAAAAAAACTGAATTATCATGTCGCGATAGCGAGCACCATTAACTGTTATTGCCTTACCAGCAGCAATTTCGAAGAAGAATGGACCGATGATGCCTCCAGCCCAAAATCCGCACCAAACAGTGACACGTTGTGGATGCATTTGTTTCTCAACAATCACTCGTGGATTTTCTGAACCCCAAATGCGACAATTTTGTCGATTAACGAAGCCATCAAGATGAAAATAAGCCTCATCGCTGAAGATGATTTTGTTCGAAAAATAAGCATCCACTTGTTGTTGTTCCATAATCCATTCAACGAACTCTCTTCGCTGTGTGTAGTCATTTTTAATAACCCTGAACTGTCAGCTGTCACGCTGTCTTTTTTTCTCGTTGGCAACACTTTACCGCACAAATGGCGCTAAATTTAAATCTTGCGTGAATTTTGGGACACCCTGTACAAGGCCTTAAGTGAATAAAATACTGAAGTCCTGCATAAAAGAATGTTCTTTACTTACTATCTCATCCTAATATGAACATATCTGATAATCTACGGTTATCCTCATTGTGGGACAGTGCAGCTCTACAACTTGATTTCCATATCTGCATTTAATTTTTCTTCCATATATGCTTTTATTATTGATCCATTTTGCAAATCACATTGAAGATGCTCATGACATACTGAAGGAAAAATTCTATGAATGCAGAAGCAATATTTTTGTGTAAGTGAACATTTATTTGCTTTTTCATAGGTTAAGAATTCATGCAATTATAGACAGAGATAACTTCTGCACCCTTTTAGAAGTATATTTAGTACCGAGTTTATTACCAGTTTGGAAAAACAATTTTGTTCCAAACTTGCCTATAATATGTGAAGTCTCTAACTGGATCACTTCTTACTTTTCAATATTTTAAAAGTGCTCCTCACTGCATCTACTATCATCATCATCATCTTAGTCACTGGCCTTTTTCATACCATTTTTGCTTCAACTACATTGCTTTACTAATTTCCCATGTCCTATTCTGTTTTGAAGTTACCATCTTGGATGCTATTCTAGACAGGCTCTGTTTTACTCACTTTTGAATATAAATAATATCAAGTTCTTTTTTAATATTGTAAAAAGCACAGAAATGAAGGAAAGAGGAATAAAAGGAAAATCGGATATCATAAATGTAGCATAAAAATTAAAGATAAAAATATTCTGGAATAATTTCTTGAAAGATTATTAAATGATATAATCAATAACAGAATAAAGGCTTTTTCTATCTCAGTAATGAGGTAGAAAAAACATTTGAAACCTAAAATGTGGAAAGGTAGCTGGAGCAGAAAATATCTGATCAGAAATGCTGAATGGAGATATAATTTTTTTTTATTGCCATAATTCAGAATGCACGATCAGAAGGTCGAATTCTAGATGGGGGAGGGGGGTAGAGTTCTCATAGCACCAATTTATAAAAAGGGAAACAGGTGTGAGAATTACAGAGGAATTTCATTACTGAGTATTGTAATTATGAATATTGTAAGCAAGATTTACGTAAGCATAATTGAGAAGAGGCTAAGAAAATTATGAAAGAAAAACTTGAGGGAAACAAGCTGGGTTCAGTCTATTAGGTGACATCAGGGCAAGATTTTCATTTTATGATAAACAGCTCAGAAATCATGGGAATATGACAAGATTCAAAATCTGTAAAAGCTATATGCCAAAGAAAAAGCTGTTGGAAATGTTACAGAGCATATATTTAAGTTGTAAGTCAGCAGTTAGAATCGAAGGTGGCAGAAAGGTGATTTGATGAAAATCGGGTGTAAGACAAGAGTGTGTACTTATCTCTCTAGTCTTACTCATCATTGACATGGATCACATTATTATGAAGGAAAGTGGCATTAAACCTGATATATCAACCTGGGGATATTCAGCTCAGCTTTTACTTTGTATGCAAATGTTACACACTCCTAAATGACTGCAGTACAGATTCAGAATTTGGTATAAAATCAGAAATAAAAAGACAAAAATCATAAAAATAAGCAGTGATGTCACTGTTTGGAATTAGACAAAGCAACTAAGGAGCTATGAAGCAAATGCAATGTGACTGTTAATTATGTGTAGCCAGTTTGTCTGTCTTAAAGATGAAAAATCCTGTTATATTCCTGCAAATAGGCAGGAACATAGAAACAGCAAATGCATTCTTAATTGAAAACCTAAAAAAAATAGCTATTTAGGCACAATTTTTAGTAAAGATAGCAAATTAAATATGAAAATAGACAAATTATTTTTGGAAAAGAGAAAAAAATCAGTCAAAATGCTAAACTAGCAGTATAAGACAGTGTTTCAAATGACTTGTAAACTTATAGATCCAAAAGCTGAGTTGGAAATAAAGCAGTCAATGAAAGATGAGCCACAAATAAGAGTCCCAAATAAAAATCATGGGCGCAAAGAGATGGCATCAATGGCAGAACATATTAAAAAAATGAAAGCATTAGAAAGCAACTTGATATTATCATTTCAGAATGTGTGAGCAAAGCAAATTTCAAGTGATGTCCCACCTAAACAGAATGAGAAAGGAAAGGTAAACAAAACAGGTGTTCAATGGAAAAATACCCAAAGGAAGATCAAAAGCTAGATGGACAGATGCAATTAGCTGTGCTGAAATATAAGATTTGGCAATAATGCCATTATCTTGCACACCTACAACAGGAATCTGATAGTGATGCTACTATCTTAAATAATAGCTAAAATAACTGTTTTGACAAATTTGTTATGAAAATCAAGAGTGATAAAAAGGTGACAAAACTACGAATACATATACAAAGAGAGAGAGAGAGAGAGAAATTAGTCAAAAACCTTAAAGTTAGCAGTAAACAAGACCGTGTTGAAACCAATTATAACAAATGGATCTAAGAGTTGGATTAAAATTAAACAAACAATATATCAAAAATTGGAAGAAACAGATATTAAGTTTTCAATTTTATTTCTAAGCCATAAAGTATGAACTGTGCTCCCCTTAATAAACAAATAAATAAATAAATAAATAGAGAGAGAGAGTGAAAATTACCCAAATTAGCAGCATATAAGGTAAGACTGAAACCAATTTTAACCTATAGATATAAAAGTTAGGTTGGAAATAGCAGCAGATTAAAAATAGGAGACAAACAGATATTAGAGTTCTGATTTTATTTCTAAGCCATAAAATGTGAACCATGTTCCTTCCTCTTAAGCAGAAATTAGAGCTACATTAATTCTGTGCTTCATTCTAATGACTCTTGCCTAATTCATCCAAAAAAAGATTGTTTATTTCTAAGTTCAATCCTCTGTGTGTGTGTGTGTTTTTCATTCATCATATAACACTAGAGTCTCACTGATTTAGATCACCAATAAATGATGGCATCACTAAGCATTAAAAAACATTTGTTTCAACAGCATAGTTGGTTCAGAATAATGGCCAACATTTTGTAACTTAACTGGCCAGTTTACCTGTTTTGTAGATGCAACGCTTCAGCTTCTATGGAGGAAAAACTTTGATACTAACTCATCATCAGTTGAAAAGCCTACATAAAAGTTTCATGTGGTTGATGGGATTTGTAACTAAAAACTATGCTACTAACTCATCTTCAGTTGAAAAGCCTAGATAAAAGTTCTATGCAATTGATGGGATTTGAACTTAGTCTTTACAAATGGATGACTTTTCTCTTTCAGAATTATTTTTTTAAAATTCTGTAAATATTAGGCCATAAATCATTCTCACTAGATGCACTGACCATTTATCACTGAACCAAAGAGATTGCTTGTTTCAGTTTCTATATACAACTTTTTAAAAATACAGAAATCAAATATAATATATCAACAAAAAAAGCTTTTGTGAATAAAGACGACTTCAGTACAAACACCTGCTAATTTTATATCACCTAAGTGGTGACACATACAAATATGTTTTTGTCATTCACCCATAGTTTCAGAGAAAAGTCTTTTATTCCTATATTATTTTAATAATATTATTAAAATAAGAATAAATCACTTGTAAACTAAATAAAATGCAAACACTCATATACTACAAAAGATATCATATAGCTTTCTTTTTAATATTAGATAACACTGTTTCAAATAGATGTATATATCTTTAAACTAGTTAATCTGCAGTATACAAACTACAATTTTACACAGCTATGCAGGATTTAAACCACAATAGCTATAATAAATGCTTATTAAACAAGATTTCTTTCTTTGTGAGAAATCCAGATGACCTGATTAGTGATACAAGCAGATCCTTTACATTACATTACAGGAATTTTCCAAGTAACCTTCACAGCTTTTGCAATGTGTTTCCATCAACGCTCCCAGAATCCTCACCTCCTCCACTTCCTGGATCAAAACTTTATATATGCTGGCCAAAGTGAATCACTTTACACTTGGAAACAATGAATGGACATCCCCATTCATCCAACTTATTCAAATTCTATAACATCACCTGCAAACTACTGAATATCTAATCTCAAACTTGAACTATATCATCAATATATAAATTAAACAACAGCAGCAGAGTTTGTTCTAGTATGAACAAGCACAATCTTCATGTACAACTTGCCAGCTTCTTTCAGCCAACTATCTTTGTATCTAGGGTATCGACTGATTAGCCATTCCCATCATAATTTCAGCAAGTTTGTCATGTACTATTCTACTGAATATCTGCAAAAATGTTTTAAAAAATCATTGTACAAGTATTTCTTCTATTCGATACAGCTGCCATCCTATGATAAAATATAGTAATAAACTAGAATAATGAAACAAGACCTTAGCAAACCCATGTTTCCTCTTAGAGAGATTCCTGTTTTCATCAATCTATCTTGTATCTTTATATAAATCAAGTGGATATTAAATCCAGCATTATTTCAAAGCAAAATACAGAAACTATAAAAGTTTCATATGAAATCTTACCCGAAAGCTTACAGGAATACACTTGTTGGCATTTACTTCTTGATGAACAAAGTCATGGACACAGTTAACTCTTTTGCAAATTCCATTAATATCCATGGTGATAGCCCATGAAGCCTTTTGGCTCCTTATTTTAGTAAATATCTTGTATCCTATTTCTAACCAGTCTCTCCAACACCTTTGCCATCAACGACTTGAATGTTCCTTTATGCAGTTACACCATTTTTCTTTCTTGTCTCTCAGTTGTTGAGGGACTGTTTCCTGTAGCCAGCTTCTTGGTGAACAACAAAGTCATGGACACGGTTAACTCTTTTGCAAATTCCCTTAATATCCATGGTGATAGCCCATCAAATCTAATACCTTTCATATCCAATAAAGGTAACATAAAATTCCAAATACTTCAGATTCATAAATTACCACGCTCTACTCTTTCTTCCATTGTATCCGGCATTAATCCCAATCCTTCAAATGAAATAACCACTACAATCCTTACTGAAACACTTCTGCTATACCCTCCATAGATGCCCTCTCCAATGCACCAGCTTTAGAAACTAAAGTTACTATTCCATACTCATCTCTTTCTTCTATTATACAACTACAGAATTCTGCTTTGCTGCCTCAATCAATCTCCTTCCTGGACCGCACCATGAAACTGATGAGCACTTTCCTCTTAACTCCTGTATAATTTCATAATCCATCCATTTCATTCCCAATGTATTTATTCTTCTAATGCCAGGGATATAGTCTGGGGTTATAATCATTTAACTGATCTCAAATCCAGTCCCACATACTGCTGATTCCCTCTCTCTTTTAACTAATTATAAGATGGAAAGTTACCAATCTGTTACTTGTGTTTGTCATAGTCTCTTGCTCTGTCATGCTATATTTCTCTTTACTTTAGTTAAAAAGTTTGGGCATGCCTAGCCACCTTCCATGTCAAACCACATGATCATTCTCATCAACAGATGACACCATGCCGATTTCCATTATAATCCTTCTACCTCTTCTGCTTACAGGCACCTTCTTTATTCAGTTGCACTGACTTGGGAGCATTGTATTCCTATATATACTGGTTATGAACATATGGACTCTCCATGGGATGTCTGTTGACTTCTTTCAAAGCAGTGTATGTGTGTACAAACACACACACACAATTTAAATGATATTTCTAACCATGAAAGACAGATAACCTAGGGATACATTAGTATCACTGGCAGGCAAAGATCAGATAATCCAAAAAACTGTGCTCTGTAAACCAAACATATGTGCCCTTGACCATTTTGTTTGAGTCTCGGGTCTGGGTTAGTCCTGATGGGGTGGAAAGAGGGAGAAATAGTTCCACTGCATAAAGGAGGTTCCAAGACTGCTGTTGTAAATTACCGACCGATCAGCATATCAGGAATCGTTGTCAAGGTCTTGGAGAAAATAGTCAAGAGGAAAATACAGGATTGGATAGATGAAAATGGGATACTGTATGGAGGACAGCATGGTTTTGTGAAGGGTAGATCATGCCTCAGTAACTTGCTCATGTTTTATAACACAGTGACGGCTGAACTGGATAAGGATAATGGGTATACAGCTACTGGACCTTGCTAAGGCCTTTGACAGGATACCACTTGAAATTCTAATCAGTAAACGGCAGCATATGGGGATGGATATAGGGTTGGTGAGATGGATAGGAGGGTGGTTGATGGAGAGATATCAGAGAGTGGTTTATTCAGGAGTATAATCCAAAAGATGGCCTGTGACTAGTAGTTTGCCGCAGGGTTCTGTTCTTGAACCACTACTGTTCAATTTGTTCATTAACAATATAGGAAAGGATCTGAGAGGAAGTGTTCATTTGTTTGCTGATGATGCAAAGTTGGGTAGAGCAATAGTGAGTGCACAGGATGTCAAAATTTTGCAGAATGATTTGGATAGTTTGGAGGACTGGGCTAAGGAGAATGGGCGTCAATTTAATGTGGCAAAGTGTAAGGTTATGCATTTTGGGGTGAAAAGATTAGCAGCAGTATATCACATTGGTGGAACCGTACTCCAGGAGATTGACGAGGCCAGGGGAGTGTTGGTGGATAGGGAGTTGAAGTTTGGGGGGAGGGGGGGGGCACATCGCAAAAGTGGCTAAATCAGCTCATCAAATCACTTGGTTGCTGAAAAATACTTTAACAAGCAGAGACAAATAGGTTATTGTTCCTCTGTATCGAACCTTGATAAGACCCCATCTAGACTACTGTGCCTAGATATGGGCATCAGGGTTTCTTCTTGATGGGGAAGAGGTGGAGAGGGTCCAGAGACAAGTGACCAAGATGATAGCAGGTCTATGGAATGAACCTTATGAGAACAGTTGAAGATTTGTGGGTTGCAGAAATTGGTTGATAGGCAGAAAAGGGGTGATATGATTGAAACATTCAAATTACTGAAGGGTTTCTATAAGATTAATTCAGAAGATATTTTTGAGAATAGGACTGGTAGTGGGAGGACTTGGGGCCATTCATGGAAGCTGGGCAAGAGTGTGGTTAGCAAGGGTGTTAGAGCTAGGTTTTTTTTTTTAACTTGGAGAGTGGTGAATGAATGGAATAAGCTGTCAGAGTCTGTTGTGGGTGCCATGAATGTGAATGAGTTCAAGGCGAGGTATGATAGATACTGTGTGAATGTCGAATAGTTGTTCTTGACATGATGTTAGGCCTCCCTCAATGAGTCTATTGACTCCTTGAAGTTGCCCATAATAATAATATTTTACAAAGCACACATCAACAAAGTAGTGGTCTCATGCTAAAGGATGAAAATCACCTACCACTTAAAAACATTTACAACATCCATGTCATAGCATGATTCAAATATTCATAGTTTGTAGATCAGAAAATCTGAGCCAACTAAAGAGGTAATA
Organism: Typopeltis vanoorti; assembly: GCF_054136105.1. Classification (NCBI taxonomy): domain Eukaryota; kingdom Metazoa; phylum Arthropoda; class Arachnida; order Uropygi; family Thelyphonidae; genus Typopeltis; species Typopeltis vanoorti. The sequence continues at coordinate 50,747,703 of NC_143572.1, read as the reverse complement.
TTGCTCTACCTTATGGAAGGTGTAACTCCCCGAACAATTTCAACCTGTATTGAGGTGAACAGTTTAAAAACCTAGAATCTCATAGAATCACATGAATGATCTGAAAAGATCACTCATCACACTAATTTTATTACTCCAAGATAGTGTACTTTTTTTTTTTTTTTTTTTTTTTTTTTTTATGTTTGGCCCATACATGAGAGGTTTAGCTGATCAACCTATACTACTTTAGTAAGTGTATGGAAAAAATTTGGGAAAGGAGGAACTGTTCACATTAGATTTGGAGGCCTGTGCATTGTATTCCTTGGAAAACACATGGGGGAGGGGGGGGAACTGTTCTAGTGTGCAGCGGCAGGAATGAAGGAAGAGAAACTTGCTCTGTGAGTATGGAGTTGGACTGTGGAGGGTGGCAGCTGCACGTTTCAATGAATATGGTAGAGAGATAGAGAACTACCGTATATTTTCGCATAAATGCGAGCTAGAAATTTTGTTTGAAAACTAGCCCTAAAATGCCATGTCCACGTATAATGCGATCTGTTAATCTTGTTCCCTAACATTATAAATAAAACAATAAGAATTAACGAAAGAAATATTTATTTTAAAACAAAATGCCAAAATCCTTTAAATTCTTCTTCATCTTTTGAGTCAACAAACATTTCATTTATAAATCATCTGTAAGCAATGTGTCATCAGTGTAGTAGTTGTCATCGTCAAAAGTCAAGACTGCCTTTTTGCTTACGCCAAAGTCTAATATTACTCTCTGGTACAACAAATTCTCTCATAGCAACACTGTTATTATGTTCTTCTGCAAACTGCACGACATGCAATTTAAATTCTGCTTCAAAAGATGAACGTTTACTTTGGCTCATTTTCAGGCTAGGTTTGTTTAATGAATAATATTTAAAATGAACTGTGGTTAAACCGAAATAATTGTGCTAATATCCTGCCAAGGGGGTGGGATATTAGCACTACTTACATTACTGGCTTTATGCGCAGATACGATGCGCGCTCAGTCGCCGAATGGGAGTGGGTCAAGTAGATTTGGTTGCATAGGCATTAGGTACTTTATATTGTGTGTGCAAGTCTAATAAGATGTTATATTTTTTAAGATCTGCATATAATGTGAACCCCTAACTTTAGACGATAAATTTTTTGCATTATACGCGATAATATACCGTAGTGTGTGTGTGTAACTAGTTCACATGCAAATATTTGGCAGGTTAATCATAAAAACTCTACTGGGAAAAAAATAATAATAAAATAAAAAAAATATATATATATATTCTTTCAGTAGTTTGATATATACAGTGCTTTTTTTCATAAAATGATAGGTGCTGGCAGGAAAAGTTGAATAAAATGATACCACATCCATATGTCACATGTCATTATTAATAAAGGTACCAGTATGCCATACCATCCCCAAAAATACTGTGTGTGTGTGTGTAATTTAAAAATTATATACTTTTTAATATGAATCCCACTTAATGATAAATAAGTATTCTAAGGTCAGATAATCCAGGAACCCTGTGCTAGAGAACAAATCAGTTACTGGCCTGGATGGCTGAGTGAATAGTGTTTGTGCTATTCAACCAATATACCATAGGTTTGAATTCAACTATGGGCATGGATTGTTTGTGAAAGTCTTTAAGTGGTAGATGAATTTTGCAACCCAGTGTACATCCTCTATCATTGATTATTAGAGACCAGAAGTGGCTTAACAAAGTTTCGTGTTTGGTCTCTAGAGTAGGGAGAGGGGACTGCATTATCTAATTCTTAACCATTCACAGTACTAATATAGGTTTACAACCTTTCATGGATGGAATTCACATAAAAAGCATGGTACTTTTTGAAGTCACTTCAGTAAGCAATGCAAATAATCAAACACTTAAAAGCACACACAAATTTCACCACAGTGTAATTCTAATCCAAGGCCTGCAGGCTAGAAAGCAAAGACACTATCCACCTGGTCAGCAATAATGAGCAAACCTTTGCTAAAAGTCTTAGGTAGTCCACAATACTGAAAATATTTCTTAGGATGTGTATGAGAAAGAAAAATATAACTTCTTAAGTATAATATATAACTAAACCAGTGGAAAACTTAATAGAATCATCTGAAATTCAGATTTATATAAGTTAATGCACCATTCTGTGACTTATAGAAGAAATGTGGTGGGAGATGAATTTCATTGCCCATTGTGAGGCTACCACCCTGCTTATTGGAGGCCTGAAGTGGCTTGAAAAGTTCTGCTTGGTCTTAAAAGGAGGGGTTTCTTGACTATGTAAAAAATAAATGAAAACTACAAACCCATAAAATTGCTAAAAATAGGGGGAAAAAAAATCTTCAACCACTCATGGCACAAAATGTACTGTAGGTTTGCGAATAACTTTTCGTGGGAAGGAGTAACATAAAAAAAAGAAAAACAAGTGATTTCAAAGTACCATAAAGGAGCTACTAACTACTGTTGAGTTAGCTCCATTATCTCCATAGTTCTAGCTTCCCAATGATGAGACCTCAATAAAGATCAAAACACTGGGGTAAGCTGGCCTGGTTGGCCGAGTGGTTACCTTATCCATTCTCCAACCAACAGATCACGGATTCAAATCCTGCTGTGGGCATGGATGTTTGTGATTATCTTTAGGTTGGAGATGAACTTCATTGCCTGACACCACTGCACTACTTACTGGAGGCCAGAAGTGGCTTGAAAAAATTACATTTTTTATAATCTGGAAACTCTGCTCAAGAGCAGGGTTTTCAGATTATATAAAAAAATAAATACAATATATATATATATATATATATATATATATATTGTATTTATTTTTGATGCAATCTGTAAATTGACTACTCCAATCTTTTATGATTGTAATCATAAAAGATTGGAGTAGTCAATTACTATAATGGCATATCAAATTGTGCAATCAAAGGATCATCATAAGTTTCAGCCCCCTCAAAGAAGGGAAGAAAAAAAAAAAAAAAAAAAAAAAGAGAATTTTTTGAATGGCAACATGAATTGTTGTTGTTACCATTGTTAATGAGTTTTATAACTTTTCTTTGTATTTGAACTAATACAATATCTCTTGCTAATGAAATTTCATCAATTATCTACAGTATACCAGTCCACCATTTAAGTGTTGGTTTTAAATCTAAAATATGTTCGTTCATTTGAAGGTCAGATAACTGATAGATCACTATATATTAACAAACACCTGCATGGTTCACTGCTAGCATCCTCAGGATAAAGCTATATAGCAAAAACTAGAAAGCACAAGTGAAAAAATATTGAGACTCACTGAAAATAATAGGTTGCATGAGTTTTGAGCAAGAATACAGGTATGACCATTCAGAGCTAACAGCAATTAATATGCATAACCATCTATCACATATGCAGTTCACTGTTTTGAACAGTTTATAAATTTTTCACACAGTTTAGATCAGCTGTGCAGTAGGACTGGATGATGGATTTCCAAACAACACTCGAAACATTTCCTTGAATTCTCTGGTTTCTTTTCAAGTAACCATGCACGTGCTATATTTTACTAGATTCCTTGAAGCAATAAGTCAGAGTCATTGTTAAATTATTGTTCACTAAAATTATGAACCAGTCCATTTTATAACTATCTGTGAAGATGTACAGTAAGCACTAACATATTTCTTCAATTCACTACAGCATCCAAAAAGGTGTCCACCGTCCTAGATTTGTAACTTCTTCCAGCTTGTGAGCTTTGCTTTATGTACAATATAATTGTGTGTGCTTTTATATATGTTTGTTAATTGTGTATGTGTTTTCAAGCCAACCTATCTGATTTGTAGGGTGGAAAAACATACATTTAAGGAGAAAAAAAAATCTGCCACTTCTGTATGATACTGAATAATTAAGAGTAAAATGGTTTCAGTTTTTTTTTTTTTTTTTAATCTTATCTCAAAATATGTTTAAATAAATGAAAAAAGAATATCCTGGTCTCATAATCTGGTGTGACAAAATTATTTTTAAAAAAAAGTATGTTATTATTGAAACAATCAACTATTACTCTTGTGAGAAATTTAAAACATGCACGCCCACACATTTATATATAAAAGAGAAAGAGCGAGAGAAAGCACATGGGAAAAAAGTTAAAAATATAATGCAGGTTGTATAATATTATATGTCAAAACCACTCAGCCAAATGAATGGATATTCAAGTAAAAAAATGTCTCCTGTGAATCAACAACTTTCCCACTGGTCATCAGTGGACAATGATCTAAATACCAGTCATATCAAATGTTTTCTCCTTTTCCTTTCCCTTCTCATCCATCCCTTAGGATGGAGTTGAGTTCATAATGAGGGGGTTTCCAACGTATTAATGCATCCAGCTTGTCACTCCTATGCTGCATCTCCCTAAGGGCAAGTATTTTATGACTGTATTCCATGCGTGCATGGGACTGGTTTGCCTGTTCTGAGGGACAAAAAAAACTCTAGTTTCTGGGTGAAAAACCCTCTACCTCATCCTTGATGTAAGGTTCCTTACATCAAGGATGGGAATCGATTCCAGATCTTTCTGACCAAAGGGCTTCGTCTATACTGACTGAGCTATGGAGGCTCTCTGTTTTCTCCTTAAAAGAAATATTATTCTATCTCTTTTCTGTATAATTTAATAGTAACTGAGTGGCTTCTTTTTTTGTTAGGTAAGTGACAGTTAATATTTGATGAAGGCAAAACAAGAAATATATTGCAGATGATTTTATATGTCAGAACAGTCTACAGGAAATAAGAAAACCAGTAACCATTATTCAGAAAATAAAATGAAATGGAAAAGAGAATAAAATATAATTCCAATAGATTTTCTGTAAATAGAAAATCTACTGGAATTGTGGATTTTAATACGATTGGTATTATGAATCAACAATAAAGCTAATTATTAGAATTCAGCTTGTGAAAATCAAAAAACCAGTTTCTTTGATTCATATTTGTGAAAGAAATTTCACTCCTGTCCTGTGTAACAAATATATCTTACAATGGGAAATGAAATCAGTAACTGAAACCTCATAGCATATGAATCTCCAACATCCAGAAGTAAACTAGTCTCAAGAAAAGCATTTCAGAATGAATCATACAGAATGAATTGCTTTCGATAGCTGATGTTGAACGTGTATAATGGTAGAGAATTTTTTCAGCTCACAGCACAGAATGGAACTTATCTTGTGGAATGTAACTCAGTGGCGAACTCAGGAGGGAGAGCACTCAAGATTTAATCTTGGGGAGGGTTGAGCATTCAATATTTAATCTTTGGGGGGGGGAGTCGATTTGAGAATACACACTGCACATTGCATACGGCCTATGACTGAGCATCTGCAGTGATCGCCAATACATGATAACCATGATCTCCTCTGTCCTGGCTCGGGCAAACGAAGTGGTGCTTGGTCCGCCCAAGCACTCCTTCATTCACCTTTTGCGTTCACAGCTGCTGTGATTCCCGAGAGCTACAGGGTATTCCCACCTTATGTAACTGCTAATTCATAAGTAGTATAGAAATAGAAGACATGACACAACATAAATAAAAAAAAATGAATTTTAATTAGTAAAAAATTTTTGGAAAATTTTCTAGCGTTTTTTTCCCCTTTTTCTTTGATTACCATGTAACAGAAGAATGAAACTGTTTTTGATGCTAATAATTCAGGCATGGATTACTATGCACATAACACTGGTGTCCAAAACCAATGGACGAACCCTATTTCTAAAAATTACAATCCCAAATTCAGATGAATCAGCTTGCGGCAATTTGCATAACTGGTAATTTCAAGTAGAAGGCAGGTACACATTCAAATTTTCAAATCACATGAAAAGGAGGACACGGGGTAGCTCACCAGGATAAAAGGCAAAAGGCTGCATTAAGCGAATTGTGTTTGAAGGAAGCTCTTTTCATGAAAGAATAAAGTTGCAAACGTGGATGTCTTGTAATGTCTCAAAGACATTACAAGACATCCATTACAAGAAACATTACAAATCATCATTACTAGATGATTTCATGCAAAAAAGAATCATTGAAAGCTTGAAGAAGACCACAGAATTACTGATGTTGCCAGAGAGTTTAAAATCTCACAATAGCATTTGTATTCAGGTTCTGGGGTGTTTCAAACCAATGGAATGTATTCCAGATGTTTGCTAAGATGTCGCCCTTGCTATACCATGGAGCATGAAAGATAGATTTTTATTATAACAGTAAAAGGTAACTGACGCACCATGGCAGGTCAGCTCCATATAAGCACAGGTATGTGAATATCTCCACAAACTGTGGCATGATGCCTGCGACAAGTAGACCAATACATCCAAAGGTCTGTAGGTCTGAGATTATCACAGCTGATCAGATGAGAATCGTTTTAGTCCTCCAAAAGATTCCAATTTTCCTCTGATTGTAGATGACACTTGATGTAGCATGAAAGCGGTACTCTTATCATCAAAAGCATGTTCTTGAAAGGGATAGACATGGCAGTATTGGTGTCATGGTGTAGGGAGGAATTATGCTTAATGGGTGCACCTAGCTACAAGTACTGGAAAAAGGAACTATATGACTGGTGAAAGATATTGCAACAAACTTCTTCAATGTCATGTTCTATTGTTCTGTATTGCTGAAGGCAAAGAATTCATTTTTATGGATCATAATGCCACACCACATTTTACACGAGCAGTGGAGATACTTCTAGATATTAATCAAATCGAGTGGCAAGCAAGCTCCCCAGATCTTTATCCCATAGAACATGTTTGGAACGCAATAGGGAGATGCACTGCTGCTTGAAATTCCCCTCCAGAAATCAAACTGGCCCCCTGCTCCCTGTTCTGAAGGAGCAAGGGGCCAGTTTGCCTCAACAACTCCTGAATCACTTAATGCTAAGCCTGGTATGACATTGTGAGAGCTGCATCACAGCTCAAAGTGAACATATTCTATACTAAAATGTCTCTTTCCATAGTTTTCTGTAAGCACTGTACATTAATTCCTTAACTATGTCCATAGGAAATTTGTAACTTTTGTCAAAAATATATAGCAATTTAATTTGTACAAAATTTATAGCACATTTTTTGTGTGATATAATTTATTAGTATGCTGGCAATAAATTTATGCCTACAATTGGCAGTAGTCATGAAATTTTTTTCATATTCAGGTAAAAATGTAGTTCGTCCTTAGCTTTTTTGACACCAGTGTATGTATGTATTTTTCACAGTTACAATAGCTAATCTCATTAATTGGTGTATTCTGTTTAAACTCATCATCAGACACTATAAAAGATCAGACACTATAAAAGAAGCCATTTATTAGCATATTCAACATTCTAAATGGTGCACAATCTAAAAATATTTTCAAATACTTCATTAAGTCCATTGTCTAAAACATGCATATTTTGTTAATAACCATTTTCAGCCACATTATATTAAGTTTTGTTTAGAATGTCTTTGACTTAGTAATACATTTAACTTGTCTAATAATCAGTGTTATATACATGAAGTTTGAAATATTAAAATTACACAGCTATATGTTTGCTCAAGTCTCTAAATTAACAGTAATTAATTATCAGCGGTAAAAAGATGTGGTTCTATATGTCTTGTGGTAAAAATTCAGCTCCAAATTGTAACAAAAGATTATGTTAAATTTTTTTTTGTCCAAAATATAGATTTATTATTGTTATAACATACAGGTACCTCCATGGAGTCTACAGACTCATTTTATATAAAGTAAGCATAAAACAATATTTGGTCATATTATTGCAATTTACTTGCAATAATATGACCAAATTCAACTTCATTTGTAAGAAAAAGTTGACAGTGATATTGAGCTTATTCTTTTGGCATTAGTTGCTGTTTTAATATTTAATAAAGGCCATATTATCTGCCGGTGTCCGTGCGGTTAACCTAGTGGCTTTGTGCTTCGCAACCATATGCCTGAGGAAGGAGTGTCCTAGGTTCGATTCCGGTCAACATGAGGAGCTTAAGGATCTTCCTCAGCCATAGCCAAGTTAGCCAGTCTTGGGCGTGGACAGCAGGGTTTTTTCTGCCAGTTTATCTGGGGTTTTTCATCCCGTAAACAGGCAAACCAGCCCATGGACACACACAAATTACAGTCAGTAATACTGACCCAGCCATAGGTCTGATTCGTCAGCTATGCCGGTTCTGGAGCCCAGATAAAATTTGGGGGGACTGAGATGGTGCCGTACATTCCCATAAAAGGGAACTCACGGCCAGCCACTCTATCATCATATGATAATTAATTCATTTATCTGCCAGTAAGCCTTAGCTGTTGCAGTTTCATGGTTACGGAAGAAAATATGTAGTTCCTGATCAAATAATAATTCAACTACACTGGTGGTTTTGTGAACTAATATGGGCCACTACTAGAAACTGAGACTTTCAGAAGTAAAAAAAGAAAATGATTCAAATAAATGAAAGTACTGTAATGAGCTGAAGGAAGTGAATAAAAAAAACTGACGTGTAAAATTAGTAATTACTTTTGTTATAAATATTTTTTTACCAAAAAGAAAAAAAAAAGAAAATTTGTTTAAATAACTGATATCTCTGTGAAATAAGATTACAACAAGATTAACTTGTCTTAACATATATTTCAGCTAAAAGTACAGAAGAAATTATAAATAAGGTTTATGGACTAATGTGCACTAAAATGAATGAATACATTAAATCCTGGTGGAAAATATTACACGAATATTAATCCTTGAAGTATTGCCAGATAGTACTTTTAGACAGCACACCTTCAGAATGTTGCACAGAATGATAATTTCATTTGCATTTACCAATGTTTATTAAATGAACTAAAAGTTTAGCAATTTTTTTGGGAGAAAAAATTTACAATATATACTCATTACATAAACTGGTTGCACTAATGTTAGTATTTTGCTAGTTAAATGAAATGCTTATGCAATCAAGGGTTACAGAATATTCAAACTATTGCACTGTTTGCTTCATCTAGATGCATAACACATTTTAAGACATTGGGTTAATTGATATAAATCAGCAATTACTTTCTAATGACAAGGACAACAAGAATATCAGCATATATAAAATTCGGTATAATAAACACTAAAGGACAGTACCAATTTATAGCTAAATTTATTTTCAGAAAGAAAGAGGTAATGATATAGTAACTTTTAAAAAAAAAAAAAAATCCTAAATATACCACAATGTCCAACTTTATGCCAATCTTGAGTTTTCAGGTTCTATGTTGCTCTTATGAAAAGTTCCAATCAAAAACTTCTAGATACACTTTTTTAGGTAAAAATAATTTAAGTAAAATTATTTATTACTGTGCTGGCTTCAAGAATTCTGAGATACTTTTCTTGTGTTAGTAAAATAGCTGTTAAGTGTAAAAATTGATTTGAACAATATGTAACTGCAAAGATTTCCATTATAATACATAACTTTGTCTATTTATCCATTCACTGTTGTTTGAATATCATGTCATCTACTGTCAATATTATATAAAAAAATTTTTATAGTAATTTGTGTTTGCCAATTATCAATCTTTATCAAGTTGAATTTTTCATCCATGAAGGCATTCAAGAAATACTTTAAAGAAATACATTTTTAATATCTTTCAAAGATGCCTTTATGAAAAGTAATGTACTGATGCACATTAAGTGCAAAATTACAAGACTTCATAAACATAAAAGCATAATATCCAGTCCCATTTTTGGAAAAGTTGAGTTTGCTTTTAACACAAAGGCCACTTACAGAAAAGATCTGATCCTGAAATTCAAGATGAACATATATTTGGAACATTATGGTATTTTAATCTTAATCACTAACATGAAATATATGAAAGCAGAGGAAGAGGAAAAAATTAGTGGGGAAAAAAACAAACAAACAAACAAAACACCAGTTTGCAAAATGCCAAAACTCTAAAAGCCACAGGATTAGTATCATGTAAGACAGAAATTCATGACACTCACATTAAGCATGGGGTTTCCAAAGCAGGTGTTCTGCAAAGCACAAGAGAGACAAGTTAAACTATGTCATCCACAAATATATAACCAATAAATTATTTCATTTGCCAATCACTAAAACATGATAATTTCACAGTAAAACTATAAAGTTATATGAATGGTGATTACTAGCATTTGTAATTTATATTTAAAATGTGTTTTGAAACCATTTAGTCTTTAATTTTTAAATTTAATATTGCACAGTATTAAAAATTATGAAAGCAGACTTGGAAATAATAAGTTACCTTAAAAATCAATACGTGCTGCACCAAAAGCAGCAAGCACACACACTGATTGTACTCTTATGAGTTGAACAATATATACTAAATATGGTGGTATCCACATCTGTTCATTATACAATGAAACACATGCCTAGCATATGCACATCATGTCATCTCCAAAAATTCATTGTAGCAAAATAGTAACAAAGACATATTGTTTCATCAATGTACCATAATTGAAGTCCTGGTGAATGAGAACAATTTGGCTTCAAACATCTATGGGCAACCTTGTCTTGTGCACAGGAATGCCTACTTTGCTTCCAAAACTAAGAAATAGAGCATGGCATGGTAAGGTATTGCATCTGCCCCAAAAGAGTAAACTATAACTGTAGTTTGCTACTTTCAGATACCAGAAACCGTAACATGCACTTTATGAAAAGTGTATTCCTCCAACATGACCCTCACACCATTAGGTATGTGACATTGGAGGCAATAAAAAGAAGAACAGTGGGAATTGTTCACCCCCCCTCTCCCACAATAACAGGCTTCCCCCTCATGCCATTAGTTGTTTGGATTCTTGAGATGAGGGGCCAGCCATTTGCTCATTACTTTTGATATTGCCCTCATATTTTGACATTTGGCATTCTTTACAAATATAAAGTCTTCAGGATATAATTCTATAATTACTTCTTAAGAAGTAGATGTAAAATGCATTTCCAAATAAAGAAGTATATTAAATGATTTAATATACAGCTCCTTGTAAATACATATTACAATAATATTTATTCAAATTTTACTATTCCATTGCTAGCTCTTCTTTTTCATATTTCTTTACATAATTTTAGTTAAGTAATACAGCCGAAGAGTATTTAGAAATTGTTGTTTGTATGTGGCAATAATTATCACATTTGCATAAGGGTCTAGTAAGAGTTTTCAGTCTATTATGTCTATTGATGTTATGTCGATGTCTTTTAAATTTCCATTCAGGTTCCTGATTGATGTCCAGTATCCACATAAAATAACTACAACCAAAAGTCCTCAAAGCATACATATACTTTTCTGTATGTACTACATTTTGATTACCTTCATAAACTAAAACTGGGGGAGGGGGGAATAATAATAATAGTAATTATTCATTAATCAAGTTTGTCAAATGAAATTTCATAATTTTTGATGACTGGATTTGAAATGATTACTAATCACTGGTAATTATTTATTCAATATACAAATATTGATCAATATAGTTTGTTATTAAATACAACCAGTAGATGTATTTGCTTTATTCTCTATCACTATGCAGAATCATTTATTGTTGGAGATTCTGCTGATCATAATGTCCATAATAACTACAAAAGTGCATATGACAAATCTGAAAATCTGATTTCTAACAATAATCACAAGGTTTAATGCCTTTGTATGAAAGCTGTTCCAAAAACATTGACAATATTTAACATCACATCCAGTAATATTCTTATATAAAGCTATGTATGGCTGACAGAATTTGACTAAATGTGATAAAAAATAGAAAACATAAGCAGAAGAAAATACAATAAAAATTATAAATGGCAAAATGATTTATGTAATTTGTTATTGTAAATACAGAATTTTTGATAATGTATCACAACAGCTATTAATGTAACTGAATGGTTTAACCTCCCTACCGGCCAATGTGGATGAAATAGTGACACCAAATTGCACTTCTTATTCATGTTATTCAATGGGTTTTAGAGCTTCATATTCAGATTTAGCTCGATGTCAATAGATGTTGTGGCCGGTTGGGAGGTTAAAAGAACAGAATAACAATTTAAAAATGAAAAAAGCATATATTACAAATATGAGATGAGCTTTATCTGTAAACCAAGATGTAAACCAAGCTTGAGGCAATAATTCTTATTTACATTAGGGGTGATGAATCAGGACTCCATGATTTTCTTCATACAATATTTTTAATTTAAAAAAACTAGCTTTTGTGTAGTACTTTAGTCTTTTTCCAAAGGGCTCCATATCTGAAAGATATGGAATGTATGGACTATAAAGCCTTTTTCACCCAATTTATGTAATGCAATGTAACTGAACATTACATATATGTTCAATTACATTACATAAATGTAATTCTGGTGTTCTCCTAAACACATAACAGATATTACCAGTCTGCCCACAATATGAATGATCACAAGAGTAGGGAATCCAGTACACTCATGGATCAGATAGCAGAAAAGATGAGTAATCAGAAAGCATAAAACTTGAGCAAGATGGAAAGAAACTTTAATGTTTATATTACACAGAAGCTTCTCAACAGTCACATAGACAGACACAGACAATATACATATGCTATGTTAACAGATGTATATTGGCTAAGCCTTTTTTTAAATTTTATTTATTATTATTTTTAATATATATTCAATTTTATATAAGCTAAATCTACTGATCCTCTTTAGGTGAGTTAAGTTTTTATGTAAATTCCACATGAAAGGTCGCAAATTTATGTGTATTGGCATAGCCTTTTTTATTTTATTTATTATTTATTTTTTAATATATATTCATTTTGTACAAGCTAAATTTACTAATCTATTTGAGTGAGTTAATGGTTTTTACGAGTCCTATCCATAAAAGGTTCAAGCATATAACATATTAGTACCATGGGCGGGCTAAGGATTGGATAATCCAGAAACCCTGTTATAGAAACTAAAATATGAAACGAATTTTTTTCAAGCAACTTCACACCTCCAGTAAGCAGAAGTTCACATTAGGTGATGAAATTCATCTAACACCTAAAGACATTTACAAATATTTATGCCATAGTGGGATTCAAACACAGCCTGTTGGATGGTGAGCAAAAATGCTTCCTTTCAGCCATTTAGAACAGCAATTCTTTTTAGCTGATGATTCTCAGTTTTTCTTTTGCATTACTAATAATAAGTAGAAATAAATTTACACCCTGATTCTTTCTTGAATATATAAGAACTTCACAGATTAACTAATAATTTAATTTATTAATACACTCTCTGAATGTTTCAACTATACCTCAACATGTGTTAAGGTATTTTTTAGAAAAACTATTTTAATGTTGTATGCAAACAATTAAAGGGTTACTGAAAATGATTTGGGTGATAAGAAGTGGGTTTATTTCTGAGACAGTTACAAATACAAACACGAAATAATAATAATAAAAACAAATGAAACATACTTGCCAAATTTTATCAGAAAATTCTCAATTTTATGAGTTATGTTACAAATGCCAAAGCCAGAACAACATTTCAACATGCAAAAGGTAAAATGTTTCTTCCAGTTGCATTATGGAGACACTAAAGTTAAAGATCTTTAAACATAAATTATCTGAGAACAATAAGGTTTTGAAAATGGAAAAAAGGAGTGAAGAGTACTGTCACCAGCAAACTATGAACAGGAGTGGATGATAGAGAGAGAAAAGTTCACTGATACACACTGCTTGGAAAGAAGAAATGGACATCCCCATGGGCAAGGGTGCATTGTATCATGTAATGAGTCACGTGTTTGTAAGCAGTATAATTGGAGTTGGAGGAATACGATGCTCCCAAGTCAATGCAACTGCATCCTGGTGAAATGGCTGCAAGAAGGGAACTGAAGGAGTTCGAAAAAGGCATGAGTCAATGTTCTCTAATTTCTAAATAGACTAAAGAGCAAATGACAATGTTGACAGGTCACAGTGCATCATACATAAGAAAAATTCCATTATAGCTTAAACATTTACAGGGTAAGTAACTAAATCACATAATGAACATATGCAGATAAAACTTGGTGAGGTTCTGTTTTCCTTACTTTTTGTTTCATGTTTACACACACACACACACACACACACACACACACACACACACACACACACACACACACACACACACACAGTAATCTAATGTTTATCAGACCACATTGAGAAAGCAATTTGCCATTCTGATAACTGAAGGGTCAGGTAATTGAAGCATGATTACATGGTACTTTACCAGAAGTCGATTAGCATGCAAGAGTTGGTTAAATGAAGGGTCATTGTTTTGAAGGTTGGATAAATGGTAGATTACTGTGTGCACGTGTGAGTATGTGTGAATGCCACCTATGAAAGGATGATAGCCCAAAAATCCATTCTTAATACCCAAATTATTTATAATACCTGACATATTCAACAGATGTTATTAACTAGATACTACTCGGTAGAATAAAGTTTATTTTTTCATTTCCATCTTAGCTTTATTGCTATTACTAACTAAGAAAATTATTATTATTACTTTATGTATTTATTTATTTAATTTATTTTTGAACTGATTAAATAAAGGTTTTTAACAATCTCCTTATATGCAAATATTCTGACTTTAAAAAAGTAATAACTATGAAAAAAAAGTATTCCGTTTTGCAGTAAGGTAGAATTGGAATCGTACAGAAATTTTAAATGCTTCTTTTAAACACAAATATACGAACTACTGCTACGTAAAACTGTCATGTTTCCAGATCAGGATAATTTACAGGAGGGACAAAAGTTTAAAGATTATGAGTGAGAGAAGAAGTGTGTGACCTTGGGAAGAGATGTGATGGCAGACAAATAACTAACATTCTGTATTGAAAAGGGCACTAAAGTAGGTAAAAAGAATGCAACTAGGTTGTTCTTGTACAAAGCATAGTGTATCAAATATTTTGGATGTACAAAAATGTTGGAGAGGATTTAGAATCAAATAATTGACATGGTATTAAGACTGTGGAATGTTGAGTATGAGAACAGCCTGAAGAATTGTGATTTGCAGAGCTTGGCAGATGGAAAAAGGAAAGGAGATATGACAGACTTTAAAAAAAAAGTAACAAGAAGTACGATATTTTTTAGAGATAACGCGCATGCACCAACCAGCGGTAGAGTTAGGAAGTGCAGACAGAGGACGGAGGAATTCTTTAAAAGTACGTGCATTTCTAGTAATCGTTCTCTTGTAACTAGTTGCATTGTTATTAGATCTGAATTACCCATGAAAGACAGAAGTACATCTCAGAGAAAATCCTACACAGCGCAGTTCAAGCTTGAAGTGGTAGAAGCAGCAAAGGGGAAAAAAAAGGAATCGTGAAGCTGGTAGACTGTTCAGTGTTGGAGAAAGTAGTTCGTGAAAGGCTGAAACAGCCCTGAAATGTTTACATATGAGGAAACGTGCTATGAGGTTTAGAAGGTGCTTGTGGCCAACCATAGAAAAAAAATGTTTGATTGTGTTGTTAGTGAAAGAGCTAAAGGTATGAGAATATCTGCTGTCCGCGTGTTGCAGGAATCGAAAAGAATTGCGCAAAATGATAATATAAAGGATTTCAAGGCCTACCCATCTTGGATTTTTGGATTTATGAAGAGAAACAATTTAAGTGTGTGCTCCTCCACTAGTATTCGACAAAATTTGCGACTGGGAAGCGAAAGTAGCTAAATTTCGTTTATTTCTGAGAGAAAACTTGTATGGAGTTCATGCTTGTCACTTTGGGAATATGGATGAGGTTCCTGTAAGTTTTGACATGCCTAGTTCCAGAAATGTGAATCTGAAGGGAGCAAAAGAGGTTTCAGTTGTTACAACAGGGCACGAAAGGTCTAACTTTACTGTGATTCTCTGCATAACTGCAGATGGTTTCAAACCACCACCGATGGTGGTTTTCAAAAGAAAGACTGTTCCAAAAGGTTGCGATTCCAAAGATATTATTATTACTGCTAATTCCAGATGGTTTAACAAAAAAAACTCCAACCCCTTGATCTTGGAGTAAATAAACCATTCAAAGACAATTTGTGGGCTAAGTGGGAAGACTGGATGACAAATGGCATCCATGAATATAACAAAACAGGGTAGATGAAAAGAACGTCATATAAAGATATAGTTACGTGGATTGTAGAAAGTTGGGCTGCTGTAAGTGAAAACTGTGTTAAAAATGGTTTCATTAAAGCACAAGGGAATGCAGTGCTGTCCGGTGACAATGATTATGAAGCTGAAGAAATATCAAACGAAATTTTTAACACAATTGATTCTTTCAATATTGAGCCTGAAGAAGAATTTTTTGGATTTGAATAGTGTAATGTTCAATAAATATTAAGTAATACTTCTACCTTAGTTTTGTTATTACATTTGATTTACCTCTCATACCTTTCAAACGTATACCATGCATGTTCATTTTTAACGAATTTAGACTTTTTTGTATAGATAACGTGCGCATTATCTATCGAAAAATATAGTACATTCTTTGCAAGGAGGATGGAAGAGCAGAATGCACCAATATTGAAAAAATTCAAGGTGTGGTATGACAGGTATTGTTACACATGACATGGATGTCCCTCATCCCATGATGATAATTTGATGATTATTATATCTAAGGCATCCACAGAGTCAGAGTCCATGGATGCCTTAGATATAATAATTGTTAAACAACCAAGTAGTTTAAGCTGGGTTGGTTGATTGAGGTGGAGTGGGTGAGAGAGAGAGACAGCAAGCTAAATATTCTTTTGTAAATTATGTTGGCTACTGCTTCTTATGATTCATGCATTCACTTTTATTTTTTAATATTTCTCTTACACGAGAGGCAGAAGGGCCTACAGCAAATAAATGCTGTATGTAAGCAGGGGTTAGGAGCAGTAATCTGTAGTCTTTTGAAAATGCTTCATGGGCATGGGGGGGGGGGAGTTCTACAGAAGTGAGGTAGATAGAACAAAAGATGGTTGGGAGCAGCAGGTTTGGTGAGTATGCAGCTCCACCATAAAGGGATGTTGAGCAGCTGTAGATCTGGAAGAAATGGGGGAGGGGGACAATGGATGCCAGTTCTGCTGAACAGTGGTCATGGAAATATCTGTAGAACAGACACAATGCAAAAACTGATCTTCTATGGGAAAGTGGCTGAAGAGAGAGTTTGTAAGAGATGTGTCATCAGTCAACTGAAATACCCTTTTTGAACAGCATCAAAAATTTTTAGGGAGGTTTTAGGTGCACCACTCCAAACATGAGAGGAGTATTCCAAGGTTGGCTGGTTTGGGATTCATACAAAGTAAGTAACTTTCAGCAGCGAAGTACTGTCTTGAGTCGAAAAGGGTGCCAAGTTTTTAGGAAACTGATGATGCTATAAAAGTGATAAGATTGTGCCAGGTAAGATTTGGAGTAAGAGTCAGTCTGATAAGAAAAATTTGGTCTTGACTGTTGAGCTGAGCATTATCAAAAGTAAGCAAAAGATATAGTCTTTTTTTTGCAAGAAAAAAAGCAACATTGTGTTTTGGTAGCATTGAAGTTAACTAGGTTGATTTTACCTCAATCAAGTCAAGGATACTGTGGAGATCAGTGTTCAGGACACTTATTACTGATGATCTCAAAGTTTGAAATATTTGAACACTACAAGACTTGTCATATGAGTAGGATGAGTGGAGAGAACTATCATCAGCAAAACTATGAATAGGGTTTAAAGTTCCAACGAGAGCTGATCTGAGAGAAAACTGGCAATCCAATTAAACAAGGATGAAGACATCCCATATGATGGTAATATGATAAGAAGCCTTCAATGCCAGATCTTATCAAAAGCCTTGGAGATGTCAAGTGCTACAGCATAGGTTTATCCAAATCTGGAATGAGTACAGAGGAGGGTGATGTAGGTCAAGAGAGCTCCTGTAGATCTAGATTGGAAAAATCCATACTGGTGGTCACCAATTAGATAGCACTTCTCCAAATGTTGAAGAAGTTTACTGTTGATAACTTTCTCCATTACTCTGGACAAAACTGAGGTGAGAGCAATAGGTCGATAGCTTGATGGTATATAAGCTTACTTCCATGCTGTAGGATAGATGCCAGTAGAGATAAATCTGGAATTCTACTTATTGTGCTCAAGAGATGTACTCCTAAACTCTTAAGCACAATAAGTTGGATTTCATGAGGACTGGTTGCCTTTTGTGGTATCCATGTTTTTTCAAGATTATTCCGCTGTCTTTAAGTGAAGATACAATGCTGTCATTAGAGTGAGAAAGAGGAGGTAGTACAGATGGACAAAAGTTGCACCCAACAGCTTTGGGACCAAAATGAACAACTGCCAGAACACAAGTGGTGAGTTTTCTAGATTTATCCTTGTTGAAATTAAATGTTGTATTTAAAAAAGTGTGCATGTATGTGTGTGTGTGTGTGTTTTAATTTCAAAAGATGACAGCAATTTTTCTGCTGCTAAGAAATAAGTCTGTCCTCTTTTCACAAAATTGTAACCTTATTCTTGGCACATGATATATTTTATGAACAAGCCCAAACAAGAATGTAGAGAAGAAATATATAATCAAAATTGGATGTAACAAATACTACCTGTAATGAGAAGTTCATTGTTACAAGTATTTTATACATGGTCAATGTAAAAGTTTTTTTCACAAAAAGAATGCTAAAATTTTGTGAAAAACTTTTAGATTGACAATGTGAAAGTTTTATGTTCCCAATGAATACATGGTATGCACTTAGAAATACAGAAATGTTAAGCCATTTTTCTTTGCATTTTTGCTCCTCAGTTTGAGGGATGTCCCAATGTGATTGTGAATTTGGAAAAACTGTATGAAAAACTTTGACTGCTCATTTCTCAAAAGAGATAGTTCCACAGAAAAGGGACAGAATTCCTTAGCATCTTAGAATTCCTGACAGCACAGCCTTGGTTTTTATTATTATGGAGCTATATAAACCATAAAGTGTGTATACATCAAAAATGATTTTACTACAAGAATTAAAAGACAAAATTATAGCTGCTACAACTAGTCACTAGTTAAAGACTACAGATTGGCTGTATGCTGAACCAAAAATAAAGCTCACATACCAAACTTGATCATCCTAAATAACTTTAAACTCCGAATTGTCATTTCTTAGTGCTATATCTTAACTTTTAATAATATCTGTGTTTAAACCAACAATTTAAAGCAATATTTTTTCACAAAATTATGGCATTATTTTTGTTCAATTCATTATTTTTCTAAAATGAGTTGTGAAAACACCATTTCAGAGCTGCAATTCACATACACTTCTGCCTATGCAATACAGTCACTACTTAAAAATTAGCATAAGTCAATTTTCCAAACTAAATAAAATTACTTTTAGCATACATAACAAATCTGATGTATTTTTGAATAAGATGAGTTCCTATTTGAATCGGATGTATTTGACAAGCAACATGGCACTATTGCTGCCTGCCCACTAACAATACAATTAGTGATTTATGTTTCATTTGGATTCTGATATCACTAAACAGTATTCAGAAAGTGCATCAAAACATTTCTTAAAACTTCCTTGAACTGTAACCAGCTGCATGGCAGTGAATGAAGGTGGCAGGAACAGCGTTCCTCCCACCTTCATAACTGTGCTCAAGTACACAGTTCCTAACAACTATTTCAGTTCGAACTAGAAATTTTTCAATAAAATTTCTAGTTCGAAAAGCTTAATGTCCATTATTGGGTTTTAGGAAATGAAATTTTCATATTATAGTCTTCACAATGTTGCTATAATTTAAAAATAACTTTCTGAATTAATTTTCATTTCCCTGCATTACCTTGCTCATTTGCAATCGTAATTAACTGAAATTCTGAGTCAGCTTAATGTCCATATCAACTTTTTTTTTTCAGTAATATGAATCATCTGTCCATTTATCTATGTTAGATAGAAATGGGAATATGATAGAACTTTGTTTTATTCCTTGATTAGCAGTTATTTCTTTGAAATCTTCTGAATTGAAATTTAAAACGATTTGTGCCCTTGATGAAGACCAGAGGTCAGCAACCTGTGGCTTTCTGAGAAATTTCTGCAGCTCTTCAGAGACTAGTTCATTTTTTTAATGGAAAGAATTGAAGATAATCTATTTTTTATTTTTAATAAAAAAATTTATTTCAAAGTATGCATATAATCAATTAAATCAGAAATATAACCAGACGATTCTTTTTCAAAAATTTTATTTAATATTAATAAAATGTAATCAAAAATGTAAATGCAACATCAATGCTTTTATTCTCCCATTTTAGGAGTAGCAGCTCTGCAATTATTGCAGATGGTAGGCATTTTTTTTAATAAAAAAAAATGTTTTCTTTCGAAACCAATAAATAACTGTCGCATGTCATTATATTCAACACCACATTACTTCTACTCTTCAAATATACTTTTCACATGGAAGATTCCTGACTGCCAGCTTGGAACTGTGCATTATGTATCAAGTTACGTGTCCCAGCATATGCTCTACATGGACCATGCTCTATTTGTGATTTCATAATTTTTGCCTTTTAAAAGAGTAAATTTCCCTGGCACTTGATTATGAAGCTAATTTTTACAGCATTCTCACATTCAATCTGAAGCTGCTGCAAAATTTTGAAAGTCCTAAAATCCTCAAACTTCACAGTCTATTTCAATTATATTAGGCACTGTAATTCTCTCATCCATGTCCTGCCTTTATTCTAGTGTTCCAATAGCTATCAGACATCTACCAACCTTTTATTATTATGAACAAAACAATAACATAAGAACTCCTATACTTCTAACATTTCAATTTTATTCGGATATTTTTTTCAAAGATTGTGCAAATGCTTAAATCATTAATGGGGCATACTGTACCACGGAACTATCTGGGTTCGTATATAATTTAGATTAATTTTGCATTAATTGCTGTCTATATCATAAAGCACTGGCTGTACATACATACACACACACACACACACACACACACACACACACACACACACACACACACACACACACACACACACACACACACACACAAAAGCTGCCAACTGACAATATAAATCAATTAGTATCATTTGTTAGTAAAGCATTCATGATATAACATTCCTCCAGTGTTGTGAAAATCTTCAGGATACAATTCCATTATTTCCTAACTTTTAAATTTCTATATATAAAATAACAGTACAACTCAATAATTACTTATTCACTTACTATCAATTAATTATGTCCTATCAAATAATTTTTTTTCAAAAATTATTTATTTTTAAGCAAAAAATAAAAATAAAAAATTAACTTATTAGAGCATCAAGTCCAAAATATATTTTTATGATATACTTCAAAAACAGATTTATAAAATATTTCCACAGTAAAAGTAATCATACATAGGTTTCAAAACTGAAGAAAAAAAGCATTTAACTAAAAAATGAATGCCTCTAACTAATGTTCATTTTCCCTGGAGACCAAATAAAAAATTTTATATTGCTTTAGGCTAAAAGAGCAACTATAAACCATAAAAAATAATCATAAAATTTACCATATTTGTCAAAATATTATCCACACTTTTTTTCGCTAAAAAAATACGACAAATATCTCTGTATCTGATTTGAAAATAGCATACTGACTATCAAACAATAACTCATTAGTGTGTCTTCTTTAAGAAAGTAGAAAACTGTGCTTAAGTAATAAAATATTTCTCAAAATAGGTCATGATATCGGAAGTACAATGGTGAAAGCTAAGTATTACAATGGCTAATATCATAAGCAACACAAAACAACTACAAAGCTATGAAATATTTGTTGGACAATTGTTGCTACCAAAAACCCAGAAATGTACTGCAAATTGAAATACACTGAACGTTTCATAAACATCTGACCAATTATAAATGCTCCTTGAAAACTACTTAAGGGAAAGTAAATCATCAAACACTATTTAGCAGGAAGAGTTAAGTGAAAACAAAACTGAAGTAGAAAGAACAATTCTTGAATGATAAATACAATATCACACAAATATTTTGGACTGAAAGTAACAGTGCATCTTCAACATAAAAGCAAGAATGAAACAAGGTAGGACATTAACAATCAGCTAACCATTTAAAGTAGATGACAATTTTTTCAGTTAAATTGTTGATTCTTATTTCTCTAGTATGCAGCACTAACCTTAAATGATTAGTCAATCATTAGTGTTCCGCCCTCTTTAAATGCTTACTTTTACACTAAAGATGAACTGTTAGTTGCAGTCCAACAATTTGGACGATAGTTTAATTCCCATTAAAGAACATTGTTTCTACTGTGATTATATGTTTTCACTTAATATTCATGTCACTGGTTCCTTTAAAAGTTAGCAGGGACAAGTTTTATTCAAGTGGTACAAATTATGTAAGTTACATAAGTGCAGGTTATATAAGCACTGAAGGTGCAAATAAGGAATCCTTATTTGCACCTCAAGTAACATGGCAAACATCCAACATGCATTTACACTTCTGCCAGGTTCTACATGACATACAGAAGATGATAAAATTTTGGTACTAGAAGGTTATTTTTTAAAACAAACAATCAATTAAAAAACTTTTGTAAAAGCTATACAAGTTGTATAAAGAAAATATAATCAACAGGCATATATTGTATGTTAATTCTTGGTGTATTTTCTTTAAAAAAAGTTAGTTCATTATTCTTTATAAATTTGTATAAATTCTAATTATTTTTAATTATTCAAAGCCATTTATTTTTGTAATTACACTATTTTCTCGGATACATGCTTGTTTAAAGAATGGTATTTGTACACAAAATCTTGTTGTCAGAAAAAGGGGAGGGGGGCTAAGTATAGCTAAGGGGATATTTTGAAATATGAGTTATGTTCTTTAGCTGGTCAATTTGCAAGATTGGTGAGAAGTTTGTTGGTTCAGAAGCAATTTTTATATATGGTAAGAAAACCCCTATAGTGTAATTCAATCATGGTATAGTTAATGTAATAATAAAATGTGTGTGTGTGTGTGTGTGTGTGTGACTCTTCACCTAAATATAGTATGTATTTGCATAAGTAAAGAACTTATAAGACTCTGCTGCAGCCCACAAGGGATGAATGATTAGTTTCTAATGATGAATAATTAGCTTCTTTTTACTGTGCCCTCTAAGTTATGTTTTTTGGTATAATCAACTGCACCAACTAATACTCACTGCAATAATTTACATTTGATCCTTAGTACTTATTTCTGATGGAAGCCAAATAACCAAAATTAACTTGAATGGATACAGTCTGCTATGGCAATAAAAATCTCTAAACAAGCGACTCTGGTTGATTGTTATTTATTATTTATATCGGTTGTAACAGATGGCTCACTTAACATGTCTGTTATGCTGGAGTGTTGAGACACTGCTTTAAACTGCAGTAGAAGTGATGATTAATTTTTGTTATAAAACAAAGAATTATTAAACGATGGAATGAGTCTGTTTATACAGTATGAAGTTATAGTTGTTCTTATGCTTCATTTTTTAACACTTAATTCCTATAGTTAATTATTAATCTGTTAAGAAAATTACTAGTTTGGTAGCATGCATACACAATTTTCTGTTAGTAACTAGCTAAGGAAGAATCAATTTCTTTTTTTTTTTTTTTTAAATTGCCATTAAATAATTTTTAGTATATTAATATCTCCCTTCCCTCTCCCCAACAGTAAAATATTTATTTTATCTGGATTCTGTCATAACCAATCATAATAAAGTGTCCAAGAAAGAACCTGCAATAAATTTACTCAGTAAACAAATGCATAAGCATTTCACTGAGAGAATCTTTTTTTATTAGAATTAATGAAGTTCCTCCCTCTCCCCTCAATTCAGTGTTCATGAAGAAGAGATACAGATAAGAATTTTGGTTCAACAATAATAAAGTTAGAGTGTAGTTATAATAATTATAGTATTCACATGAGTGTTAATGCCATTCTGAATTTAGGTAAGTTTCTTTTCTAGGGGATATAAAACTTTAAGAAGTTTGATATCCTATCCCCTAAGAAAGAGATCTGGAAAAGTTTTTTTTTTTTAAGTTATATAAGTACTGAATTTACTATCCACATATTCGTTGATGTATTATTTCAATAGAAATGCAGTTGAAATAACTGAAATACATTATTTCAGTTAAGTAAATAGTCTTGGCAGTGGTGGTAGTGGTAGTAGCAGTAGAACATGTTCTTTTACACACATCAAAATGAAGAGTGTGATAAGATCTGAAGGATTCAAAAGGCAACTCTTAGTAAGGGAATACCGTGAGTAGACATATAAATACAAAATTAATGATGGAAAATCTTACGTAAAAATAATTTTTAATAGTATAATTTATTATACTATTAAATATATTTTAATAGTATAACGTGGTATAATATATTTTAATAGTATAATGTGGAGTTTGAACACCACGCGCTTGGCCGCACGAAGGAAGACTTGGTTTCGAGTCTAGTCGGCAACTAGAGGAAATTTTTCTAAGCCTTTTTTCGACCGGTTCCCGAGTTAGTCGATCTCTTGCCCGTGCCAGAGAATTTCTGATGGCATTAACACATGAGTGTTAATGCCATCAGAAACAATGGCATTAACACTCATGTTTTTCCTCCCGGAAACTAGGGTTTTTCGTCCTGTAAACTCAAGAAAATCGACCATAGAACCCACATTATTTCAGACATTAAATATATTGTGTTAGGGTTAGGGACCACGAGATGGCGGCACATTTGAGCCGTCTCTCTTCACTGTGTACCGCTTAATTAGTGATAGCCTTGGGCCATCTATCTCTGATTGGTACCAGTGGAGATTGAACTGCCCACTCAGTCTCCAAAAGTTAGATAGGGCTAAATGGCCTAGCCTACTCCCCGTATACGGGAATAAAAAGGAGTTAGCTGATTTTTTTTTTTTTTTTTTTTTTTAATAGTATAATTTTTGCCTGTGTGTCACAGGCATCTTCAGTACATGTTAAGCTGAAATTAAACAATAACTGACAATTCCAAAAAGTGCTACCTAAGTAGCTAGTGTAAGATAACTAAAAAGGTCAATAAAATTTTCTAATAAAAAAAAAAAAAAAAAAAAAAAAAAAACCATATATACACTATAAAGTTAGGAAAGATTAGCTGATTTGTAAAGTACTATCTCCCATAAAGGGGATAGACGTAAACCATCAGATCTGTTTAAGTTAGGAGAGTGGAGTAAAGTTTCACATGTTTCTTTATAAAGCCGTTCTATGAGGAACTGACTTTTGTGAAGGACTCTTGTCTTTTTCCAATGGGACTCTATGTCTGGTTAAGATGGCATGTTCTGCAAGTCCGGACTGTTCAGGTTTAGGGTACTGAATATAAGACTGGTGTTCTTCTAGTCGAATAGAGGCAGATCTTCCTGTTTGTCCGAAATAAGATAATCCACAAGAGCAAGGAATCTGGTAGACACCTGGATAATTAAGATGTGGAAGCTTGTCCTTAGGAGAAGTAAGAAAGGTGGAGATTTTTCTGACCAGTCGAAAGGCAACAAAAATATTCAGTAGCTTTAAAACTTTTGCTATACGTTCATTAAAACACTGGTTCATCGAGCCAACTCCTTCTGTTCTTCAGACGATCTCTTACAGAAAGAACTGCAATATATTACTTCTTCCTTTCTATCTAATGGATACAAGAATTCCTTCATCAAAAGAGCTTCGAGTAGTTTTAATATGTCTTCCTCTTCAAATACAGAAGAAATAACACGCATTCCTATTCCTTATGTACACGGCATTAGTGAACTTACACTAGCTAAGTTATCTTACACTAGCTACTTAGGTGGCACTTTTTGGAATTGTCAGTTATTGTTTAATTTCAGCTTAACATGTACTGAAGATCAGGATCAGATCTTCACTTTACGACAAATAGTCGACAAAGCATGGGAATATAACAAAGATCTGTATTTAAGTTTTGTCGATTTGGAAAAGGCATATGACAAGGTGCCAAGAGAGAAGCTATTCAATATGCTGCAGTTATATGGTGTCAATGGGGCATTATATCAAGCAATACTTAGTCTTTATTTGAGTTGTAAGTCAGCAGTTAGAATTGAAGGAAGTACAGGAAGATGGTTTAATGTTAAATCTGGTGTGAGACAAGGATGTACATTATCCCCTCTGTTATTCATTATCTATATGGATCACATTATGAAGGAAAGTGGTATTAAACCTGATATCAAAATTGGAGATGTTAATGTCAGCTCTTTGCTTTATGCGGATGATGTTATACTTCTAAATAAATCCGCTACGAGTCTGCAAGATTCTCTGACTAAATTGAATAGCTGTTGTAACAGATATGGTATGAAGGTCAGCAATAAAAAGACAAAGACAATGAAAATAGGCAGAATCATTGAAAATGTCAACTGTGTTGTGAATGGAGAACCTGTGGAACAAGTAAAACATTTCAGCTACTTAGGCACAATTTTTACTGAAGATGGTAAACTAAATATAGAAATAGACAACAGAATCAGCAAAGCTGGTATGGTGGGAAGTCAATTGAATAAATTCATATGGAATAAGAGAGAAATTAGTCGGAACACTAAATTAGCTGTATACAAGACAGTGTTCAAACCAGTTTTAACTTATGGATCTGAGAGCTGGGTCAGAAGTAAAACACTTGACCAAAGACTAGAGACCGCAGATATGAGAGTCCTGAGAAAGATTAGAGGCGTGAACAGATGGCATCAATGGCAACAGCATATTAAAAATGAGGATATTAGGAAAGAACTTGACATTGTCAGCATCCAGGAATGCATTAGCAGAGCTAATCTCAGGTGGTATGGTCACTTAAATAGAATGGGAGGGGAAAGATTAGCAAAACAAGTATTCTCTGCCAGGTTGGCAAGAAAACGACCCAGAGGAAGACCAAGATATAGGTGGATTGATACGGTACAAAGTGCCTTAGTCGATAGAAATACAAGATCTGATAATTTTGGAGTCTTGACAAGTAACAGACTGATTTGGAGGAAAATTGTAGATAGGAAGTTAGTAATGATGTAATTTTTTCATGTAGTACTGTCATATCCTGTACACCCCTTGAGAGTACATGGCAGGAATTTGATGATGATGATGTACTGAAGATGCCTGTGAAACACAGGCGAAAATTATACTATTAAAAAATATTTTTACGTGAGATTTTCCGTCATTAATTTTGTATTTATTCAGACGGCAGAATGACTACTTTCTTGAAAAGTAGCCATTCTGACTTACTTGTAGATACAGTACCATTCTGCAGCTGGAAGAAAAATTGTCTTTAGAAGAAAAAAACAATACTTATCACTCTAAAAATAACATTAGTGATATAAAAGTAGTAACTGGTTGGGTCTTTTATGAAACAACGAAGAGTGAATGATAATACCTAGAACTGTGACATGGTTTCTACAATTTCACATGACTGTGTCAATTCACTGTTTACAAATGTATAAAAAGTTGCACTTTAAATGGATGTCATCTATTACTACCAACCAGCACAAACTAGTGCCATCAGGTATAATAAAAAGTTGAATAGTTTGCATCAGTAAAGTATCTTTGTATAATAGCTAATCTAATTATCTAATGACCAAAAACTTCCAGAAATGTAGAATTTAATGGAGGACTTTAATTATCCGAACATTGATTGATAGCTATGAAATTGCATGAGAAGAATGAAACTGAATTTATTGAGCTGTTGTGAGACAACTTCCTCAAGCAGCATGTGACAGAAGTAACTCCAGGTCAAAGGTTGTTAGATCTGATTATAGTGTCAAAGGAGATTGCAGTTAATGACATAATTATTCTGCTTCTGGTTGGTGACAGTGATCATGCGGTACTCACTTGGGAAGTGCCTAAGTTTATGAATGTTCCATTCAGAAAAGGTTATGTGCTGAACTACAAAGCAGAAAATTATGACCACTTGAGGGGGGGGGGGGGGTATGGTGCGTTATATGCCATGGTATGTTATTGGATGGGAAGGATATCAACAGCATGGGGGAAGTGTTTTAAAAATTACCATATGATGCGATATCAGAATGTGTCCCTAGAATAGAGTAGGAGTGAAATGGATGTGTAATCTAATTAAGCAAGAGATTCATAAGAAAAAGATGATGTGGAAGGAATACCGTGTGCATAAGGATGATGTCAGTTATGATAATTATAAGCAGCAGGCCAGAAGAATCACAAGTGTTGTACAGAAAACTAAGTCCGGGTATGAAAAGAAACTGGCTCTGCAAGTTAAAAACAACTTAATAGAATTCTATCATTATGCTGCAAGTAAAAGAAAGATTGAATTTGAAAGAATAACTCTAATGAATGCAGATGGTATGCAGGTGACTGATGCAGAAGTGACTGTTCAACTAATGAGCAGCCATTTTGCTAAAAGCTATCAACCTGGTATGCAACATTGATCTCACTCACCGCTATGTCTTCACCATATGAGGAAACTCATGTGGATAAAGTTTATGCTGTTGCATAAACTACATAAGAATTCTGCAATAGGAACGTATGGGATATCAGCACAGATGCTAAAAGAGTGTTCAGCTGAACTGGCTATTCCCTTGACAAGGTTACATTTGAGTCTCAGAACAGGGAAGATTCCACAGGAGTGGAAAGAATGTATTGTAATTCCATTGCACGAGGGTGGTGAAGACAGATATATCCAACTGTCGACCAATCGGTATCTCAGGAGGTGGTGAAGATTTTGGAAAAGTTTGTTAGGGCTCGCATTCAGAAATGTATTGACAGAGAATCTCTACTTTGCAATGAACAGCATGTATTTACTAAGGGAAGGTCATGTTTTAGCAACTTGCTCACATTCTATAATAATGTTATCACTGAGTTAGACAAGGGGAATGGATACAATACACCATGATACTTTTTGAATTTTGCTAAGGCTTTTGGCAGAATACAGCACAGAATACTGTTGCATAAATTGGAGAATATGGATTGGATTATAAACTACTGGCATGGATAAGAGGATGGCTGACTGACAGATATCAAAAAGTGGTATACAGAGGGTGTGAATCTGCAAGATTCAAGGTAACCAGGTGTGCTTCAAAGATCAGTCCTTGTTCCACTGTTATTCAATCTGTATATTAATGACATTCGGAAGGATTTGACAGGCGACACACAGTTATGTACTGATGATGCAAAGATAGGCAGGCAGGGTAATAATCAGGAGTACTGCTGATATGCAGTACTTGCAGAATGATTTGAATAGGCTGGAATTGTGGACATGTGAAAATGGCTGTCATTTCAATGTTAATAAATGTAAAGTCATGCACTTTGGTGTGATTAGATATCCAATGTCATTTTATACTGATGAGATTATGCTTGACGAAACTGATGAGGCTAGGGATCTTGGAGTTTTAGTAGACTAGAAGTTGAAGTTCAAGGGTCATATAGCACAAATTCTAAATACAATTCAGAGAATAATGGCAATGCTGAAATGAACCTTGACATGTAAAGATAAGGTAATCATTTTTCCTCTTTACAAGGTCTTGATAAGACTTCACTTGGACTACTGTGTGCAGGTCCTGTCTCCTGGTTTCCGTGGTGATTCTGATACAGTGGAGAGAGTGCAAAGGAGTGTGTAAAAAATTATATCAGGATTGTGGAATACAGATAATGAAGACAGATTGAAAATTTGTAGGCTGCAGACACCAACAAAGAGGAGAAAGAGGGGTGATATAACTGAGACTTACAAACATCAAAAAGAGTTATACAGAATTTCAGTAGATGGAATTTTTCATTTTATGGAGGGTGGGAAAAGGAACGTGAGGGCATTCATGGAAGTTGAGACTAAATGCTATCAAGAAGGGGGTTAGAACTAGATTTTTCTCTCAGAGTAGTGCATGATTGGAATGGACTGCTGTTGGATGTTGTGTGTTTAAGTAGCTTGAATGAATTCAAGAACAGGTATGACAGCTAGTGCAAATAGTATGGCCTCCCTCTACGAGTTTCTGACTCCCTGTAGGTCTCTCTTAATAATAATAATCATCATATTGATGCTAATGGCAATAAGATCAAATAGTGATGACACAAATGACTATGTATAATTTTATATTTCTTTTTATATCTCAAAATACGGCACTATCAGTTCTTATGAGAGAGCCAGACATGTTATGACAAATATAATCCTCTTTTAACTATCTTGAACTCTATTTTTCTATTGCAGAAAAACATCTGCCAACACGTAGCAGCTGTAAGCCAGAAATATTATTCCAATGCATTATATACTGAATCTTCATCCTCACAATACCTATTCAAGATAGTAAGATCAATGACACTGAACCCAACTTAATGAATTTTGGTGTCAGTTCTACTCAGTCCCCATATGATGTCTGCCATCCAATATGGAAGTTGAATATGTGTGTGTGTGTGTGTGTGTGTGTGTGTGTGTGTGTGTGTGTGTGTGTGTGTGTGTGTACAGCTTGTTTTACAGAGGAAAAATCTTAATTGCCAAAAGGGAGAAACTTACCATCTCCAAGATCATCTAAATTGGTTCTGCATAAAAAAATGCCTAATGAAGTTCTTTTTATCATGAATTGATCTATCATGAATTGATAATTATTGATAAAATACTCTTTTTTTTTTATGTAATTTTTCTCCATAATGAGTAGTCATTCTTAATTTTTATATGGGTACTAGTATTTGTATCCATATAAAACAAGAACACTAAAATAGGCATTAGAATTGGAATAGTTAAAGCAACAGTTTGGAGTATTGCAAGTTATGGAAGTGAGTCGTGGACACTTAGAAAGAGAGATATGGAAAGAATATCAAATCAAGAAGTTTTAAGATGAGTTGGGATGGAAAGAACACTGCTAAAGAATATCATGCAAAGAAAGACCAGATTTGCAGGACATCTTCTGAGAGGTTCTTTGGGACACCTGACAAGAACTATATTACAAGGGAAAGTTGAGGGGAAGAGAAGACGTGAAAGACCAACTAGAGAGTAGTTTAATGACATCGTGCAATGGACTGGTTTAAGAATGATGGAAGCGACAGACAGAGAGAAATGGAGAAGAGCTGCTCATCTGCTGCAACCCTCTCGCTAGAGGATGCTACCGGACGACGACGACGACTAGTATTTGGATAAATACAGCATTTATTGTATACTGTAGAGATGCATTGGGTCTTCAAGGCCAAAGACTTTACAGCAGTGGTTGCCAAAGTGGTAGATATCGACCCCCAGGGGTCGATATAACATCGTTAGGGGTTGATAGAAAAATATAAGACATCATTGTACAGGTAATATTTAATTCGGTTAACTTGGATTACCTCCATCCTGAATGACAACGCAATTCAAGTGTGAATCGTGGGAACAGTGACATGAATAGGACCTGTAAGATGGAGCAAGGTCATGAAAAGAGTTACGGAGGCCAATCAAGTAGGCCAAAATGACGTACTTACCAATAAATGGATGTTGGTGGTTCCCACCCGGCTGGCGTGGCAGGAGCGAGATTGCAACATGTGTACAGTTGCTTATTTACTTATACTTACACGTATTCAAACCCAGTCTCATTTTTGCGCATCGACATACAAGTGAGCATTAATGTTCTAAAATTCATCAACATACATATTAGGTAATATTAAAATTACCTAATAGTAAAATAGAGGGGGTCGATAAAAAGTCAAGAAACTCTTGAAGGGGTCGATGGTCAAAGAAGTTTGGTGACCCCTGCTTTACAGGCTTAGCTTAAAAGAGGAGCATACATAATCCTCTGAAAAACAAGACCTAAAAGACTAAAATTCTGATGACATGTGACAATTATGACATTCATTTCCATTTGACATCTTCCTCTGCTCAACCTTAGTGAACCTGACAGGAATGAGACACTTAATATAATAATCTCTGAGATATTTGTCTTAATTGTGTATCTGTTCAAATTTAGGATGCAAGTGTAATTTAAGTTGCAATAATTTTATATTTTTTAATGGTTACATAAGAAAGAAAAGTAAGATTTTTTGTTAAATTTAAGACTTCAACTTAAATGAATAAGCATGTTAAAAGGAATGACCACAAAATAGTAAAAAATTGCAAGTTTAATAGACACATTCAGAACAGACCTGTCGCAAAATTTCTTGCTGTCGAAGGCGCAGCCGTTCTCGTTCCATTTGAAGCCTTTGAAGACGCAGTTTCTGTTGCTGTTGCTGTATGTTAAGTTGGCTGGCACTTGCAGTAGATAAAGATGTAGCTACAGTGATTGTAGAGGCTGAGGACGAAGCCTATATCAAAGCAAAATGATTCCTTTTATTCTTAAGTTATAAAAAAAATAACCTAAATAAAAAAACATAATATCTGACATAATATCTTAGTTCATACTACAACTGGTTATATGCTAATTGATTGCCTGAAGACAAGTCGATAGCTGACAGTTGCAAACCTATCAAATGAGTGAACAGTTGGCAGAAGACCAGTTTCTAGTACAAAGTGGAAGTGCGTAGTTGGATATCGTGTGAACTGTAGTTTTTATAAAATTTTTCCTGTAATCATCATGGTGTGAGCACTCATTCAAAAATCAGAACCAATAAGAAAATAAATGGTTACCATAAGCATAATCTTATCACACTACCATTTCTAATAATAAAATGTATTTATTTTGAGTTCCTTTATAGTACACCCAAAATAATTGTCTTTTCTTGTTTATTTTCCTTTTCTTTATTCAATTTTATATCACAACTGCATAATATGAATTAAAATATTATCTGAATTTAGATCAGACTATATATGTATTTGAAGAACAACCATTAAAAGGAGTCTACTGACAATAAAATTATTAATAAAATAATAAAATCCACAATTTTCTATAAGAACAAACTACTAACTATACTTAGAAAACAAAGGTTTCTAAAAGTGATAGTTATATAGTTATGTGAGAGTTATGGCTTCATAAAAATGGCTTAAAGTGGCATACTAATTAACTTTGAAGACAAGAACTCTGAAGTGCCGACTGGTTGCCTTGTATTTAGAAGAAAGTGTTCTGAACTCACACAGAAACCAGTGAATATCTAAAAAATACCTGACGTAGTTTGTAACAAAAGTTATACAATCTATAGTTTACTACTGATTGGAAATTGCTCTGAAGAATGAATGATAAAAGGCATCCACATTGGGGGATGTTAATGAAAATGATAAAAATCCAAATATGTTCCAACCAAGAAGATAAGCAAACTAACATTTACACTACAAAATAAAGATTTCTGGAAGTAACAACTACATCATTGCTTACAGAATGTGTATATATACTATTGCTGGACACACAATATTCGGACAGCTGCTACTGCATTCATCATCACAACAGCTATCATAGCCCAAACTAATTTAGGTCCAGACTACCATAGCCAAACTAATTCCAACAAAAAAAGGACAGTAACCAATCACAACATACAAACCATGCCAAATTCACCTCAATAAAAACTCACCTCGCATCCACTTTACTAACATCCATGTCATCAACACCCACATAAATGACATTCACCATTAATTTAGAATCACCCAGACCACAGATGACTCTTAACAGAAACCCAAATAGCATCCACTACTGTCCACCTCCAATGTCCAAATTGTGCACTTCACAATTTCTAAAAAAATTGTGAAGCAATATGCACTAAAGTAATATGCACATGAAAAATAAATCTGCACTTTAACATAACACTATACAAAATTAGTAAGACAGTTGCACAGAGTTGAAAAGTTGAATATTTTTAACACATTAAACAGTACACACTGAGCAGTCATAGAACCTACCATATTAGTGAGAAAGGAGGGCATTAAATGTTTATAGCTTATATTATGACTACTGATACTATTTTAGCAATAACATACATCAATCATCATTTCATATATATTGACTACATTCTGAAACATAAAATGTTTTTTTGTTTTTTTTTACCTGTGGCTGCTGTTGACTGGATAAGGCAGGGGAAGACTGAACTTGTGTTGTGGCACTAGTATGACCTGGCAAAGGTAGCAAAGGTAAGTGCTGCAAATGAAGAGCTGCAAAAAATCACAGAAGAAACTTTCTCTAAGCAACATAAAAAAGTTATACTTTAATTTATTCAAAAACAAAATTTTTGAAATCATCAATTTTAATGAAATTTAAACATTCTAACAGTCAAAAAAATATGTCAAATCAGTTAATATATAGGCTAGAAACTATATAGAAACAAGATTTGAACATCAGCAATATCATAACTATGACTGCTAGCAATCCCCCCCCCCCCTGTAAATAAACATGAAAAGCTTGTGACAGAATGTACATCAAGTTTCTCAAATGCTTTTCTTTTCTCTTCTTACTCCCAAAATTAACCACAAATCTACCCCCACCCCATAATAGTATCTGCTATTAATGAGTTGCCAAGAAATTAAATTTTACTTACTGCTAACTTCACTGACAGCAAATAACAGTCAAGGAAAAAAAATACCCCATTGTCTATACAACTCAGGTTTACAAGAAGAGAATCATTTGCACATAACAATGCTGCATTTAGTAAAAATAATAACTCAAAATATGGAAAATAAATCTCCTCCTATTCAAGTGATATTATCCATATGACAGATTCTTATAGAATATGGTTATGCTTCTAAAAATACTTTAACAAATATAGTGAAATTTTTTTTGATAAGCCCAAAGTGACAGCACCTTTAATAGGCATGTTTCACAAAAATACTCTTTCTTTATGTGAGCAAACAGTTATTCTGAAGAACTGCTATTATGAGGTTAATGAAAGAAAAGTGTTTCACATTCATTTATCTTTGCAAAGCCTGAAAAAGTTCTTTGCCACTACTCCACACTAAATTCAGTTTGACGATAAATTTACCATTCTTATTTTGTAAACCACTGCTTCTAAAAATACTTTAACAAATATAGTGAAATATTTTTTTGATAAGCCCAAAGTGACAGCACCTTTAATAGGCATGTTTCACAAAAATACTCTTTCTTTATGTGAGCAAACAGTTATTCTGAAGAACTGCTATTATGAGGTTAATGAAAGAAAAGTGTTTCACATTCATTTATCTTTGCAAAGCCTGAAAAAGTTCTTTGCCACTACTCCACACTAAATTCAGTTTGATGATAAATTTACCATTCTTATTTTGTAAACCACTACCATTCTCTTTAAATGAGAATGGTAGTGGTTTACAGAATTTGAAGTATGAGTTCCTGAAAATAAGTGATGCAAAAATTTAAAAAAGGCTTGTTTTATTGGCTTACAAATGGGTGCAGCATTTATGAGAGACAAATCTTTCAGCAACATTTTAAAGGATACTTGAGGCGGGGGGGTGGAGAGTCATGAAAGGATTTCAAAGCTGTTACCACCAGCTTATTTACGGTCTGTTAAAAGTGAAAAAAGTATAGAGATCTTGTAATGTCTTAGTAATCTCTAAGACATTACAGGAATATAAAGCATTTATATGTTCTAGAATGCAATGCCATTCTAGAACATATAAATTTACACTTAAAATAATAATAATAAAACAAGCCTTACAAACCAAGGAACTATACAAGCTCATTCAGAGCAGGATTTTACAAGCATCCATGTCCATAGTGGAATTTAAACCAACCCACAAACTAGTGGGTATACTATCCACGTGGTCAACCAAACCAAAATCCTGTATCACTTCGATTTCTTTCTTCCAAACTAATTATATTTCTACCCATGTAAATGAGTAGAAATATAATTTTTACCCATATGAATTCAAGTTCTAAAACCAGATTAAAACTTTCTTGAAAGCTTATGAAATATAACCTTCAGCATGAGAGCTGCCATTAGCTTACACTATATAAGAGACATGAATTTAGTTCATGAGCACATATCTTTGCCTTATTAGTGTGATTAGGTTTCATTGGCCTGACAGCTGTATCGAACTGTTTTGTCCTTATCAGAGATGAGGAGTTATATTTTATATTTTTCATAAGTGAACTCTCGATAGGAGCATATATAATTTACTGAAAATAACGACCCAAAGGCTTCATTCTGGCAAGATCAAATTATCCAAGTAAAGGATATAATATATCCATTCAAGTTCTAAAATAAGATTAGAACTTTCCTGAGAGCTTATGAGAATATATTCTCCACAACTGAAAACTCCAGACATATGACCATTTCTGAGTCAGGATCACACAATTGTTCTTTCCAAAAGTGGCACAGTGAATTCAGCTAATGAGCACATTTATTTAACTTGTATTAGTGTGATTAGGTTTCACTGGCTCTGTAATGAGCAAATCCCCTTTTGCTAGATACTGTTTTAAGTAATTATGCATTAATGACTATAAAATTTCTTTCTCCATACCTTCTAATTGATATCATCATAATGAAAATCCCTTTTGTGACATAGCTTCAAAATAGGTTTGAGGCTATATTGCGAAAAGTCAGTTTATATAATGCTCCTGTGAAATAGATGACTTTATCTGTTTTATTGTGTTGTTTTTAGACTAATTAATTTTTTATGGCATATTTTTAGCCGGCCTGGTTGGCCGAATGGATAGCGTATCTGCTCTCCAGCCAAAAGGCTGCGGGTTCGAATACCACCGTGACATGTTTGTGATTGTCTGTAGAAATACCAGTGGTGGACGGCGGTAGATGGTGTTAGTGTAGTGGCGGTCAGTTGGTGATTGAATGGTGGAGACAGAGTTAAACAGCAGGTGCCCTTTCATATGGGCACCTGCTCTTTCATATTTTTCATATGCATACTTCCAAATGACTTCATTGTTTACTGATTTTAAATGTAAACTATTCTGAATGTTTATTATCTCAAGTTCTACTTCAGCTTGGTTTATATCAAACAGCCCACTAATTTTATATGAAATTTCTGTGATGTTCAAGTTTTCTTGAAATGGATTATTGATAAAAGATAAAATCATTTCAATTTTATTAAAATCTTTAAATCTTGAATTTATTTCTTCCTCAACTAATTCTATTTCACGAATAAATT
The DNA here is from genome assembly GCF_054136105.1 of Typopeltis vanoorti. Classification (NCBI taxonomy): domain Eukaryota; kingdom Metazoa; phylum Arthropoda; class Arachnida; order Uropygi; family Thelyphonidae; genus Typopeltis; species Typopeltis vanoorti. Next base: position 50,710,916 of record NC_143572.1, on the reverse strand, counting down.
CTTTTAAATCATAGCGAAGCATTTCTTGATTTTGTTCAATAAATTTGAATAAATATGGGAGATGTCTAAATATAAAGTCATTTATATTTTTCTTTAATAAAAGAAAGTATTGTTGAAAAGTTTTTATTGAACTTAACATGTCAATTAAATTTTTATCTCTACCTTGTAAATCTCAATTTAAATTGCTTAATTTCATACAGAAATCTACTAAAAATTATAAGTGTAACAACCATCTTTTATCACTCAATTGTGGATAAATATCTCCTTTTTCATCAAGAAAATTTTTTATATTGTTAATTAATACAAGAAATCTTTCTAAAAATTGACTTCTGCTGAGCCAGCGAACATTATTGTACAACAGAAGTTCCCTATCATCATCTGCCTGTAATTTAAATAATCGCCATTGCAGGGCTTTTCCTCGAACAGAATTTACAATTTTAAATGTAATATCCAAAACATCTTTTGTATTTAATCTTTTACTACACAGTACTTGTTGGTGAATAATACAGTTATACGTTAAAAAATATGGATATTTGTCATCGTTTTTACATAATGAAATTAAGCCTGATTTATTACCTATCATTGCATGAGCACCACCAGTAGTAATAGACACAAGTTTAAAAAGCGGAAGTTTGTGTTGTTTCACAAATTCATTAAATGCCAAAAAAATGTCTTTTACCTAGTCCTTCCCAATAATGGTATAATTTTCAGAAGTTCTTTACTTGAATAATCTTGAAATACAATGCGAATAAATACCATTAACTGAGCAATATCAGTGAAGTCGTTAATTCAAATTGTAATGAAAATGCAACACACTGGTGAATGTCTGACATTAACCTGGCCTGGAAACTTTTCTCCGGTAATTGGAACTCTTCCTTTCGGCAATTTGAAACCTTGTCTGCGACCTAGAAGTAGCCTCACTTTAGCGACGTCTCGAACCGAGAAGTTCCTTTCTGGAAGCAGGAAACTCCTCTCTCAAGCAACGTGGATCTGGGCAGTCTCTCTGACTGCGACTCTGGACCAGGTGGTCTCCTCTCTGACAGCAATTCTGGAACCGGACCCCTTCTGCTTACTTCAGTCCCTTTTTATGAGGCCTCCTCTGAGATCTCTCTCGCATGAAGTTTGGCAACCCCAAAGAATCGGTATTATGAGTCTTTCATCTTAAGTTTCAAATTCAGCACTCCTTTTGTTCTCCTCCGCTTTCTTTTGATTGTAAGTTGCCAGCCATCTGAAAGTTGTTTGAACTCTTTCTGACTGACTTCGGAGATGTTTACACTTAGAGCCTGCAAGCCTTTCTTGTATGTATGTATGCACAAAGTTTCAATAACAATCTTTCTAATGCCGGCATGTACTGCTTCGGCAACAAAAACATTGCCTTTGTTTTTAACACTCTAACATATTCTTATTAGAGCAGTATATACAGTTAGCTTCAAAAGAGTTATTTACAAAAACATCTAATACAAACTATACCGAGACAAACAAAGTTTATTTTTTTACAATATTCACATGGGATTTAACCTAAGTAAAAAATCAATGTAATGTGCTTTGGAATATTTAATACTTAGGCTACAATCGAGTTTTTACACTTTGCTTATAATAGTATTCACTCGGCTCGCTGTTCGGCTTCCACTGATCCAAATTAATTAATTTACCCGGACTTATAAGAAAATTACTGATTTGACATTTTTTAAGATAAATAAATAAACAATAGCAATACACTTACAGCGAATTAAAAATAATACAAAATAATGATAAATAAAATATTATGTTTTCAGTTTTAATTAAATTTGTAAGTAAGGAGGAATACACAAGAGATCGACCAAAAATCGCTCTGCGATCGATGGGTTGAACACCCCTGTTATATGGTATGGCATCTGAATTATAAAACACGGCATGTTACTACTGAGTTTTTTGCACTATAATCAAAAATTTAATAAATCAATTGAAAAAAGAAAAGAAAGGCAAAAGAATAGTTGTTCTTGGAAGTTTTTTCACTTGGTTATACTATAAATTAAAGATTCATCGAGCCTACTATTGACAGACAGGAAGAACCGTGGACATCCGCCCCAGTGAACGCAAAAAATATATCAGGTATGTTCGTTATGGCAAGTCGAGTCTAGCAGAGCACGCTTTGGATACCCCTGCACACAGGATCAATTGGAAAAAAAAACAAAAGTGCTGCACAGAAGCCTTGAAACATATTCCAAACCTCAAAAAGTATGGCTGTATAAATCTACCAGAGATTTGGGAGTCAGTCATCCTAAGACCAAATTAATACCATCCACTTAGATGGAGCCTAATTAGGACTTTAGTCTTTGTGTTGCACGCTACAATTGCTCATACTAGTCCCACTGTTACACCAAATTGCAGTTGTCTTGCTACTGTAACAAACTTTGTTTATGTGCTCTGAAAATGTTGGATAAAATACCAACAAAATATTAGCAATTGAGTCAATAAATAGTTATTTTCATATCAATCTGTGTTTGCATCTATACCATTAAAATCCAATCAACAAGAAATTATATACTTGGTTTAATCCTTTATCCAAGTGTAAGCAAACAAAGTTTGCACCTGAAGTATTTTCAGGACGTCTCCTTGTGGACATGGCTAACGCATAGCATTAGACATGTCCACAAGGAGATGTGCCTTGCATGATGGGATACTAAGGCAAGTGATGTGGAGTCATACCACCTTTACCACGAGTTGTCGCAGTCCTGAAAATACTTCAGGTGCAAACTTTGTTTGCTTACACTTGGATAAAGGATTAAACCAAGTATATAATTTCTCGGTATCTTTAATTTATAATATAACCAAGTGAAAAAACTTCCAACAACCTTTCAGTAATCAAGAGTAATTCAATAATAAGGTGAGACACCTTAACTCATATATGAAACTCGTATATGACTTCTGCATTACTTCAACCTTAGTATCACCAAAATTCAATTTACACATTAGAATGGCAGTTGTTGTTTTGGGATTACGGAATTGAGTAGTGTTATTACAGACATGTTTCTTTTCTACTGCTAGACAATGCACTTTTTTAGGCAGTACTTCACCACTTATGGAGGCATTCCATGAATCTTGCATTGCACTGGCTTTAACCCTACCTGAATTCCTACCGTCTCCCCCTCTGCATGAAACGTGCATGAGGTCAATGGCCGTGTAGGCCACACCCGAGATGAGGGCCGGTGGTGGATGTATGGTTATTAGGTAATTCGAGCTGAGCCAAGCAACTTGATGGTATCTTTCCACACTGCTACAACACTCATTAACTCTTTCTCACAAACTTTGCTAGTAGATCACCTCAGTCTACAGAACTTTTGCTGGTAGGTCCCTAGACTTGCAGGATTTTACTTGCGCTTATATGCAAATCAATCAATATGAGCGTGCCCGATATAAATGCCATCATAGACTCGCTCCATGAAGAGCTGGCACTTATCTTCATAAACAAACTTCAAAAAAAGTTCAAGCTTAAATTGCCTGCAAGTATGATCGATCATGACATCATCACTGACTCACTCGATAAAGGGCATTCAGCTTCTTAAAAAATTCGAGCTTGAATGGCCCGGCTTCCTAAATTTATATTCCTTACCCGGAGCTGATGATGATGAAAATGAAGACACCCCTCAAATGGAGGAGAAACTTAATCTAGTGGTCTCCGCCTCTACTTCCTCTGATACGAGAGACCCACGTACAGAAGAAGCGCAAAACTCTCATCTCGGAGCCAACAAATGATATTGGCATGGATGAAGATGCTCCCAATTCAGACTCCTCTGCCTCCCTCAATCATCCTAAGGGAAAAGCAGAGACTGACAGCTTTAAGAACCATCATGGCTAACCTGCAGATAAACTATGCCACGGCCAAAATCATAGATGAAGGCATCAAAATTCAGCCTGCCATGGCGACAGACTACAGAAATTTAACAAAGGAAATGGATGCCAGAGGTATTCAATATCATACCTTCTCACTTACCTCGGAAAAAAATTTGAAAGTGGTGCTCCGAGGAGTTTCTGAAGATACTGACCCAGATGAAATAGCTACTGACCTCAACTTACAAGATCTACCTCCTATAAAGGTCAGCAGAATGTATACATCAAACAAGACCATTGTGCCTCTAGGGGTATTGTTTGATCTATTTCTTATGGAGATCCATAATAATATCCATAATCTCACTCTAGTTCTTAAAGAGATCCATAATATTTACAAAAACATATACAATTTAAAGTCAATCTGTGTGCTTAAAATTACACCAGAGCCACTGAGGAAAAGAGTTTTTTTCTGGGCAGTGCCACAGGTGCCAAAAGTTTAGCCATGCCCAAAAGTTGTGCAAAGCTCAGTACAGGTGTTTAAAATGTGATGAGACCTACCCCAAACACTTGCGTGAATCCAAAAACCACCACGGCTAAGTGTGCTAATTGCGGCAGCCCTCACCCTGCTAACTATAGAGGGTGTATTTACCACTCCAAAAACAGCAGACTGAGCCAAAAAGTCAATCTACCTTATTATCTAAAACGAGAGCTCCATTAACTCAAGCTCATCAGTCCCCCACTAGTTCGAACAGGGCAACAGGTGCTCACCCACCATTAACTGAGCCCCCCCCCCAGGAAGTTGAACCTTCAACATCAAACAAGGACATATGCCGATGTGGCCTGCACCAAAAAGACAGTCCATGACCAGAATCTGCCTAATCCACATTCAAATATAACACCCATCATCACCTCTTCTCTTGCAAATATGCTGCAGGATTTCAGTAACTCAAATCCATCACTAAGTAATACAAAAAGGTTTTTACAGCAAACCCAGTCCATTTAATCTGCACTCTCTGATGTATAGGGAAAAAAAACTCACCCTAGATTCTTTCAAAATTATTGCTTGGAACGCAAACGGTCTCAAAAACAAAATACTAGAAATCCAAGAATTCAATTCTTGAATTCAATAATATATCCGGATATATTATTAATTAATGAAACACACCTGAGAGCTGCTGACAACCCCAAAATCATACAGAAATGACAGACTTGAGCATAGAGGTGGTAGTACAGCCATACTCATCAAAAACTACAACCATCATTCTGTAGCCAACCCTACAACCACTAATCTCGAAATCACAGGTATTAATGTCATTACAAACTCAGTCGGAAACCTAAAAATCTACGCAGCCTACACCCCACCATCAAAAACATTGCTGACCTCAGATCTGGATGCCACCCTCGAAGTTAAAGGGCCGGTCATTATTGCCGGAGACTTAAATGCAAAACATCCTGCCTAGAGCAGTAAATCTATCAACAAGAATCAAATTCCAATTGTGCAGCTGTGGCTGGCCCCTCAGTATCAACTCATCATAGTCCGATTGGCTCCTCCGACGTCTTGGATATAGTTGTCCTCCAGAATGTTAAATTACAGTACAACCTGGAATCACTGAACGAATTATCCTCTGACCACAAACCCTATTTTGCTCCAACTGGGTAATCAGAAGGGACTGCCCCCCTTCGCTTCACACCTTCATACCGTGGAAAAAATGATCCAAAATGCTCCCAGACTGCATTGGCCCTGTTCCTCATTAACTCCAAGGAAGAAGTCGAATCTGCAGTCAATAAATTCACTCATCAGATCAACGCAGCCTTATCATCTATCACCTTAAATTAAACTGCTTCTAAGCGTAAGCAACTACCAGAAGACATCATGAACTTAATCAGGAAAAAAAATAAGGCAAAAAAACTATACCATAACACCAGAGCCCACCAAGACAAAAAGTTTCTCAACAAACTGAATTGTGCAGTGAGAGATGCACTTAAAGCCCACAGAAACAAATTATGGGAAGACAAATTAGCCTCCATATCACCCGGTGATCAAACCATCTGGAAACTGCTGAGAAATATCAAAAACAAAAATAAATCTCTTTCCCCTCTCAAATCTGATCTAGGCATTGTTCACTCAGATGCTGAAAAAGCCGAAACTATAGTTAAACATTTAGAAAGGCAGTGCAGCCCTTCATATGATAACCTAAACTTCAATCATATTTATAAAATTCAACTCCACGTCAGATACGTGCTAAAATGGTCTGCTACCTGTACCAGCCAACTCACACTTACTTCTTCAGCTGAAATTTATGACAATATACAGAATTTAAAGAATAAAAAAGCTCTTGGGCCTGACGGCATTCCTAATAAAGTTATTAAACTACTGCCCCGAAAGGCCATTGTACATCTTACAACAATAATAAATGCCATGTTCAGATTCAAATACTTTCTCTCTGCATGGAAGTTGGCAGACGTGGTCCCTATTATAAGCCTGGCAAGGATCCACAGCTGCCTCAAAGTTATCGTCCCATCAGTCTGATTTCTAATTTGGGCAAAATTGCAGAAAAAGTTATCCTTTCCAGAATTCAAGTCTCTGTAAACAAATTAAATATCCTTCATACAGAACAGTTTGGCTTTTGCCAGTTTCACAGCACTACTCAACAAATCCATAGACGGATTGAGTTCATTACCACAATCTACAATTGGCATCAATACACCGAAGCAGTTTTTCTTGACTTAGAAAAACATTTGACAAACTATGGCACTTTGGACTACTATACAAGCTGATTTTAGCCAGCATTCCATTGGATCTGGTCCACCTCGTAAAGTCATTTTTTAGTGGCAGATGAATGCAAGTCAAATTAAATGGCGCATTATCTACCCAGCGATGGATCTTGGCAGGAGTGCCTCAAAGGTCTCTCCTGGCACTGATACTTTTGTCAATTTACATGGTGGACATTCCGCACAATCCAATGTCGTCTATCATTGCCCTCTACGCCGACGACACAGCAATACTAGCTAGATCTCTTAAACTGCATCTTGTCATCAAGAAATGCAAGAAAACCTGCTGAAATTAGAGATTGCAAGTAAACCCTCAAATGAGTGCTACCGTGCTTTTCACCAAAAATTCAATATCTCCTAAAGAAGACAGCTTTCTATTTAATATCAAAATTCCCTGGAGAGCAGAAGCCAAATATCTTGGTGTACTGCTGGACAAAAAACTAACCTTCAGCCAACATACAAAAGTCTCATGTACAAAGGCATCAAAAGTTATAACACAGCTCTACCCTCTTATCAATAAGAATAGTAAACTATCAAAATCAAATTGCTACTCTACCAGTTGATGATTTGTCCCATTATTACTCTGACCCCCACCTGGAGCCACACTTCAAGCACAAATATCCTTAAACTGCAGAGAGCGCAAAACAAATGCGCCGTGGTATATCAGTGACGTTCAACTTCATTGGGACACAAATATCCCTTATATCTACTCTTTCCTACAATCTTTAGCAGTAAAGTTCTTCTCAAAATCGTCTTCACATCCAAATGTTCAACAAGCAGCAAACTATGATGAATTGGATTTCTTCAAATATAGGAGACCTGAGGCCATCCTATTTCCTAACAAGGATCTATAACTCGCACCCACTCGGGCAGAGCACTTAGCTCAAACTTTCCTCTACACAGTAACCTTATCAGATAGCAGGGATTATAAAAGTGTATTTTGCTTCACCCTTATAGACAATAACATTCTGCATGCAGTCTGCTTAATATCACCTCTGGCTCCCACTGACGTGCTTTTGTGTGGAAGTTGTTGTGGCAAGGCTGTAGCCAATGAAGGGTTTAACTGAGGCTCGGCTATTGCTGTTTACGGGTCTGGCTCTAATGGATGTGCTTTTGTGCAGAAGGGGTAGTACTTTCCCTGAGATATGAGTGATTCTGCTTGGGGGTAGGGTTTTGCCTGTCTCTGAGTGGGACCACCACTGAGATTATGGCTGAGTTAGAGTTAAATGATCTTTTGGGTTGCTCATTATTGGGTGATCTGGGGGATCACGAGTTTTTGGAGAGGTAACCCTGCACTTAAAACAGGGAAACTGGTCTGGGTAGTGACCCTTCCCATAATGCACAGCATTAGACATGTCCGCAAGGAGATGTGCTTTGCATGATGAGATACTAAAGCAAGTGATGTGAAGTCATACCACCTTTACCACAAGTTGCCCCAGTCCTGAAATTACTTCAGGTGCAAAAACTTTGTTTGCTTACACTTGGATAAAGGATTAAACCAAGTATATAATTTCTTGGTATCTTTAATATTTAGACAGTCGTTCTCATAGGTACAAATGATTTAATTAGCAATAAATGCAGCATATGAAAAGGATATGAAAGGATTGCTGGAAGAAGTGAGAGAAAAGAGTAAGAAACTGAAAATCGTTAGTCTATTCTGAAAGGGGGAAAAAAGGCTATGATGGCAAACAATTCAATGTGCATGTGTGTAGAACTAATGGTTTGAGTTTTTAGATGTGTCGAGTGGGTTTGAAGGAAGAATGAATTTATATTAAGAGGGACAGTCTGCACTTGAATGCATCTGGTATCAGAAGTCTAGAGAAATCATTTACAGGTATGAGACCTAATATGGAGAGTATCTATGTACAAGAGCAATTAAGGCAAGCAAGTATGTTAATATTATGAACATGCTTAATCATGGAGGTAATTATGATAAAAGAATGATTGTGTGATAGTCAGTTTGAGATTATTAAGTATGTGTAAGGTTGTCTGTAGGTTTTGTGTGGCTCCATCCAGGAAAGGTTTTAGTAAACCTATAGTACATTTTTATCATGGGTGGGCTAAAGATATTTCCCCATATTTTTATTAATTTTATATATATTATTATTATTAAGTGACACCTCCAGGGAGTTCAAAGACTTATCGAGAGAGGGCACCTACTGTCAAACTCTCCATCTCCACCACTCAAATCCACCAACTGCAGCGAACCACATCATCTACACCAATGCCATCTACTCCCCACCATCACCACTAATATTTTCATAAGCAATCACAAACATCCATGCCCATAGTGGGATTCAAACCTGCAGCCTTTTGGCCGGCTTATTTTTTACATAGTTCAGCTGCTGCAAACCCTGCTCTAGCACCACACATGGAACTTTTTCAAACCACTTCCGGCCTCCAATAATCTCTATATAAATACAAATCTGAAAGCTGTTCAACTCAATCGTGCAAACTGCAGAAGCGAGTATATATACAAATAAGCGTGAAGGTAACTTGTTATGCCTGTACACAAATGACAGGAGTATTAGGAACAAAGGAACAAAGTTTGTTGCCATTGTGAATAACTTGTGAAGTCAGACTGTTAGTATTAATGAGACCTGGCTCTTGGAAACAGATATATTAACTTATATGGGTGTAAAGGGTACAGCATTTTTAGGAAGGATAGACAAAATAGGACAGAAGCAATGTGATGCTGATGATATTGGAGGATTTCAGTCCAGTCAGGGTAGAAAGCTAGTGATTGCAATATTAATAACAATTTTCTATGTAGCAGTGAGTTTGAAGCTATCTGGAGAGAGGTGGAGTAAAGACCAAATACTTGACTAGGTTACAGACCTAGTGGTTCAGTAGGTGATGATGAACTGCATCGCTAAATCAACCTGATAGGTGCTCTGAATATTAGTAGATAAGGTAGTAGAGCTATCTGATTAATCATTATCTTGCTAGAAAGATAATGATTAATCATCATGGGTGACTAATTATCCAAATGCAAATTGGATGAAACCGGATTTACTGAGCTGTTGTGAGACAACTTCCATAAGCAAGATGTGACAGAAGAAACCCAAGGTCAAAGAGACCTGGCTTATAGTGTCAAAGGAGTTAAAGATGTGACTGTTCTATTTGCAGTTGGTGACAGTAATTGTGCTGTACTGACATGTAAAATGGCTAAGTGTGTAGATATTCCATTCAGTAAAGGTTACATGCTGAACTACAAAACAGGAAATTACAACTAATTGAGAAGAATGATGTGAAGTCATTAGCCTCTATATACATGCCCAGCTGTGAAGTTACTTCATGCACAACCTTTGTTTGCTTACACTTGGATAAAGGATTAAACCAACAATAAAATTTCTTGGCATCTTTAATTTATAGTATAACTAAGCGAAAAAATTTTCAACTTCAATAACTGAGAAGAATACTAGGCTTAATCCCATGGTATCTATTGGTATTTGGGGGAAAGATATCTTGAGTGCATGAAAAATATTAAAAAACACCTCAATGGTGCAATATCAGGATGTGTTCCTAGAGTTCAAAGAATAAATAGGATAAGAGTGAACAGATGTGCAATCTTATTAAGAAAAAGATATAATCTTTTTCTTAAGAATCTATGTTCATAAGGATGACATAAATTATGAAAATTATAATGTGCAGACCAGAAAAATTATAAGTATTTGTACAGAAAGCTAAGTGGGAGTATGAAAAGACTAGCTCTGCACCAAAGACTACACAGAAGATGAAGATTTCTATCATTATGTTGCAAGTAAAAATAAGAAATGAATGAAAGAGTTTTTTTGAGTTTAGAATAAATAACTCTACTGAATGAATTTCTTATGTGAGTGGCAGATACAGAGGGGAATGTTCACCAATGAGTGAACATTTTGCTCAAAGCTATAAACTTGGTGTATGCAACATACAGCTGAATTCTATCTTCACAATAGATAAAGAAATTCAGGTGTATGAAAGGGTAATAAACATTTAGCTGTTGCATAAATTGAACAGGAATTCAGCAATAGGAGCACCATTTGTGCTGATATTTTACTGATAAAATATCAGCACAAATCAGTTTCAGCTGAACTGACTTTGCCATTGATCTGGCTGGGTAATTTGAGTCTCAGCACATGGAAGATTCCACAGGAGTTGAAGGAATGTATGATAATCTCATTACACATGGCTGGTGCAAAGACTGATGTGTCTAACTACAGACCTATGAGTATCTCTGGAGCATCGGTGAAGATTTTGGAAACTCAGATATAGACTATGTATTGCTTAATAAAATGTTCAGACCTCTACTGGTCTGAACCCAGCTTTGTCTCCAAGCTTCCTTTTGAGATGGTGCTCCAAAGAGCTCCCTAAAAATACTTGAATCAATACAGAAGAGAGTAAATTAGGTTGATTCATAAGCTATCTTTTGCCAATTCACTCCACTGCTCTTTATACAGACATTCAATTTCTGCTGCTTGAATTATCTAGAGCTGTTGCATAAACTAAACAGGAATTTAGCTTATGCAACATGTCTAGGAAAACATGCCCACTCTTATTTAAATCTATTAATTCACATACAACAACCATTTAAGTCTAAACTTGCAGAACAAATTTTTCTTTTTTTTTTTCTCTCTTCATTCCTCCTACTGTCTTCTGGAACAGTACTCTTATGTATTTTCTATAGAGTACGATCTACAGATTTTCAAATCCTATGTTAAGAAGTTTCTTCTTCATAATTTTCTACCATCCAGGATACTAATATATTACAGGTTGAACAACCGCTAATATATAAGATTGCTATAAAAAAAATGCCTGTCCTCATTCTTCAGAAAGAGGTCCCATAAAATCTAATAGTAGACTACAGTGAAATTTTGAGTTTGCAAATAAATATATTAGAATGAGTTGATAAGCAAATAATTAAAAGTTGTTTATCTTTTATTTTATAAAAAATTGTAGACATCAAAAACTAAACATGTCAAAACTAACAACATGTGATTAAAAGTCAAAGTTTAAGCTTCTTAATAGATTTTACAATTCAATGCTCAAAGAATCGAGACTTTTCACATCACACTTACCAATTCTTGGGTCATACCAGCTGGTAGTGCGAGTTTTATGATTAATAAAATAGATCTCTCCTTCAGGAGTTGTTGCCTGTTCCCATCCTTCAGGAAGCGGTCCCATAGTAGTCTGGATGCTGATTGGCTGGGTAACTCCAGGAGCAGGTGGAGCTTGATTGAGACCTGTTGCCTGGGTAGTAGGAGTTGGCAAATTTCCAGCACTCAGTTTCTTTCGTGGATCTTCCCATGTTGTAGATTGTGTATTGTGGCTGTAGCAAGAGAAAACATGGATAAAGCAGAAGAAAAGCAAGCATTCTATTATATTCCTATAAATCTAAGACAGTCATGAACCTTTATTGGATAACAAGCTATCAAGAGTTTAAATACATATACAAGGGGGTGGAGTCTGGAAAGTTCTGATAAACATTTAGACAAAAATGATATTAAAGTAACTGATATAACCACAAGAAAGAATATACTAGTAGCAGAGTTATAAAGGTAACTTATGTTCTTAAATCCTCATATGTTTTTTTCATGTGGTTATATCATGCCAAAAGCAACTGATAAAATGATATTATATCAGTTGCTTTAATATCATTTTTGTCTAGATGTTTATCGGAACTTTCCAGACCAACTCCCCTTAGTATATATATCAGTATAAATATTAATATAACTGAATTAATCTATAACTATGCAAAATAAAACCATAACATATTGTATAATATGAAACTGTATTTTAAAAAATATAAATAAGTATGGAAATGATTTCAGATAATCATAAAAAAAGTGCATCTTTTGCAATAGCATTCTTAGATAGTGACTTCTTATTAAGTCATACTGTGATAATTTATTATCATTTGTAACAGTTTTTCTTTCTTTTTTTTTTTTTTGAAACATTTTTTTCCAAATGCTGCAACTAAAAATGATCCAATTGAAAACTAAATATAGATGGTTAAATGGATTTCAATAACAATTCCAATAAATTCTAGCTTAAAGAGAACTAATACTCCACTAAAATCGGTTTAATTAATCAAAAACTGATACAACAAGACATTTTAAAAACTCCCAAATACCAAATTTCAATAAAATCTTACCAGCAAGAGTTATGGAATAACCTACATAGGTATACAGATAAAAAAAATCCAACAAGTTCCAATGTTTGTTAAACAGGCCTAAAACAAGTAAACTAACATAGTGTTCAATGTAATAACATTACAAGAGTGTTTATAATATTAAGCGATGATACTTAACTGTCATTTAATAAACAAAACACAAGATTAGAGTAAAATTATGCACATGGTTTTACTAATACATGTAGGCTTAAATGCTGATTGAATCCTCTTATGAGTTTAATGGAATGAAGACAACACAAGGAATGCATTAAACTGATTTTGTCTCCATCACAAAGATATTCTGAGATACAATAGAAGAATTGTAATGACACATACACAAACCACAAAGAAAAATAAATTGAAGATGTGTTTAAGTTAAAGGATATTACATCTCATATCGTTTCTTAGCCGAATGAGAAACTCAAAGAGTTTCATGCCGAATATAGTAGAAACTATATAAAGTTCGGCGATTCCAAGCGTAAGCAAATACCTGGATACTGCAGCAACTGACCCTAAAAGGTAGTGCAAGCTGAGGCAACTCATGTCTAAGGTGGAGCAAGCTCCGATCACTATTCTTGATATTTACCCATAATGTGAACTTAGCTCCTAGGAGCTGTATTTCTGTTCTACATTATGAGAGAAGGTCACTACCCAGACCGGTTTCAACCTTTATTGTCGCCGAATTGAAGCCTTTGGCTCTTCATATATCTAATAATTTATTAGGACACCTCTCGGCAATACTCATAGAAAGGTTGTAAGTTCTGTTCGCTACAAACTTGATATTAACTAGGTCTACCTACTCACTGATGAGATGATGAGACCTCAATAAAGGTTGAAACCGGTCTGGGTAGTGACCTTCTCTCATAATGTAGAACAGAAATACAGCTCCTAGGAGCTAAGTTCACATTATGGGTAAATATCAAGAATAGTGATCGGAGCTTGCTCCACCTTAGACATGAGTTGCCTCAGCTTGCACTACCTTTTAGGGTCAGTTGCTGCAGTATCCAGGTATTTGCTTATGCTTGGACTCGCCAAACTTTATATAGTTTCTACTATATTCAGCATGAAACTCTTCGAGTTTCTCATTTGGCTAAGAAATGATATGGGATGTAATATCCTTTAACTTAAACAAGTCATATGTCGCCGAATTGAAGCTTTGGCTCTTCATATATCTAATAAATTGAAGATGTTAGACTAAAAGCATAAATCCCCAAGAGAGACATCCTCTGTGGGCTCTGATAGGCAGTCTTAAATGCTGATTGGGAGGTCTAAGAATTACTGTTTCCTAAATCTTGGGAAGTTTCACAGCGAAGCCTAGCAGAAGCAAAGTAGTTTTTTTTTCTCCCCATATGATTCTGTGCAATAATTGTGGTGGTTAAGTTCATTCTCTTTTTTTCTTCTACTCGAACACACAAAGCACTAACAACAAAATCAATAGTAATAATGTAAGTTTTGAAACCTATAGCAACATTAGTCTTTGTAATCACCTGTAAATGTGATTAGAGTGATGTCATTATGAACATACAGAAAAATATTACTTTATGAAAGCTAATGCTTTCTGATTGCTGAAAAGTCAATAAAACAATGTGATCTACATATGTGACACATGAATGAAATCATCGGAAGTGATATTATGCTTACTGAGGTGCATTTTTTAAGTTCAGAATGATGCATTGTTAATCTTTTTTCTGAGGCAGCGGGTGATAGCAGTACTTCACTAGTAATAGTCTTTCTGCATATAAATCAGCCAAAATGGCTTGGCCCTTACAGTGCAACTGCAAACTCATCATACCTGCTCCTCTTTTTCCTCATTTTCCATCTACCTCTGTCCTCTAGAAGAGTCTTCTGTCAATAGATTTCTTCTTTCTTGATACACCTCACACATGCACAGCATTGATGTGCTATAGGTTCTTGCACCTCTTATGTGCAGGATAAATATTAAAAAAAAAAAAAAAAAAACTACCATAATAAATTTTGTGAAAATAATAAATAATTCATAAAGTTTATACTCATCCTTTTGATATCTGCATAACCCAAGACTATTACATTGCATTCTGTAAATTTTTTTTCTTGCACTTTTCAATGTCATTCCTATTGTTGTTGGCAATGGTAGTTGTTTTTTTTTCTGTTGTCGGTGTTCATTTTTGTCTTCTTCTTTTTCTTAATATTTGTGATAGGATTATTGCTGATAAGAGCCAGTGTAGCTCAGTGGAAGTAGTGTGTATGTGTGTCCACACTGCTAGGACAACCAAAGAAAGAGCATTCTAAGTTTGATTCTAGTCAATGACTAGAGGAACTTTATCTAAGCCTTTCTTCATTGACTGGTTCCCAAGTTCACCAATCTCTGACACAGGCAAGTGGATTTTTTCCTCCTGGAAACTCAAGAAAATTGAACCTAGAATCCACACTATTTCCAACAATAAATATAATGTTAAGATTGGGGAACACAAGATGGCAGCACTTATCAGCTGCCTCTCTTTACCAGATGCCATTTATAATTAATGATAGTCTTGGGACAGCTATTTCTGATTGGCTACTGATGCATATTGAACTGCCCTCCCCATCTTCAAACGTTAGATAGGGCTAAAATAGCCTTGCCTACTCCCTATAGGGAATTAAAAGGCATTAGCAAATTTATTTTTATTTATTTTATTTTATTGCTGATATTGATGTTTCATTACTTAGAATACAGAGCTTCCACTCTATATTCTCTTAGCATTTCCCTTTCTCAGCATAAAACAAATATTTTGAGGTGTTTGCTGCATTAGTTTCTTTATTTCATAAGTAGGTATGGTGCTATAGGGTGATATTTGCTTTGTTTTTATTATTATTACATTTTGTTTATTTCGTTGAAAAATAACTGAATTTGTTATGCTGTTTTTTGTTATTGTTGTGTTGTGCTTTTTTTTGTCATTTATATAGATATTTTTTGAAGCTTGGTAGTATTTTCTTATCTGAATCATGCTTTTTTTTATCTCCATAGTACAGTATCACATAGTTTTTTGATTTGTGAATTGTCGGGGGGGGGTGTAGCAATTTGGTAAAGTTGTACCCGTGGAAGACATTAAAAAACAAAAAATAGCTTTTTATATAACAATCAGTTTAATGTTAAAAAAATTGTGTTGGCTGTTACTGTGGAGCAACTTTATAAATAACATATTTATTGAGCTTATAATAGCTGCTTAATAAATATTTTATCTACTTTGTTTTTGTGGCACTGTGTTTAATAACGCTAAAGAAAAAGATAAACAAAATTTATTTTTATCTTTTTTCTTTAGCGTTATTTTTTGGTATAAAAAACTTATACCAAAAAATGTCAGTCAAATTATTTTTAACTTTGCAAATTTTATAACTGCCGAGTTTTCTTGGATTCAATAAGACCAATTATTATTATTGTGATTATATACAATCAATGTATATATAGAGTAAAGAAAAACATTTACATGGTATTATAAATTTTATTATCGTCCTCTTTGGTGTTTTTCAACACTTTTTAAGTTAAGCACCACAGATTGATGATATTATTATTATTATTATTATTTTGACACCTCCAGGGAGTCCAAAGACTCATCGAGGGAGAGTGTGCCGACAGCATCGAACGATTGGTCCCCTTCCAACTACTAACCGCGCTCAAACATACTTAACTGAGCCATTAGTAGCAGAGGCTCTACCAATCGACCAACCTTCGCCGGCGATATAATTAATGTGTTCCAGGTATCTATCTGGCTTATGGCCAATTACAATAAAAATCAGTCGGTTAGGTCTCTATTACCATGTTCAACATGTTATATATGCTTCAATACTACACTCAAAGAAATGATTCATAAGATTCGACAAATAACAGCTTTAATTACATTTAATTAAATGCCGGCCTGGTTGGCCAAGTGATTAGCGTATCCACTCTCTGACCAAAAGGCTGCGGGTTTGAATCCTGCTATGGGTATGGATGTTTGTGAACAGTAGTAGTGGCGGTCAGCGGTAGATGGCATTGGTGTAGATGATGAATGTAGTTGAGTGGTGGTGACAGAGAGTTGTGGAGCAGGTGCCCTCCTTCGATGAGTCCTTGGATTCCCTGGAGGTGCTATGTAATAATAATAATAATAATATGACGATTCATGCAACGGTATATCTGACTTGCTTCATCAGTGAATGCATATTAGCGTCTGGAGAAAATGAATTTTCAGGAACAAGTAAACATATTTTAATGTCTGTGAATCTGTACAGAACAGCTGTGTTAGCATGAACTGATACCATTCTGAGTAAAATTTCTAGAAGCAATTACTAACTGAGGGCAGGAAGAGTATAACAAGATCAAAGCAATGCTACAAAAAACTTGACTATGGCACATTAACCTGAGAAAGGTATAAGGAAATAAAGATACATATCACTACTTTATTTGAGAATTGCAATGCTAAAATTCTAAGCTAATTTTACACAAAAGGCTACATTTATAGTGACCTCAATCGTTATATTCAACACACATAAGTTCATAACTTTAAGTTAATCTAATATTTATAAAGATTACGGACACCTCCAAGGAGTTCCTGGAGTCATCGTGGGAGGGCACACCACTCCACTACACAATTCACCGTCACCTCTACTTAAATCTTCCTACTACTATATTTCTACTATTAAATTTTGTTTAAAATGTTTATTAATTTAACTCAAACTTTTCAAGCATTTTTTTTTTTCGGTTTATTTAATGAAAACAGAAGTGAGTGATATTCACTCACTTCTGTTTTCGTAATAATACTAATATTTTTGAAGATTTTATTTTAAAAATAACAATACCTTTTTAATTTAACACTAATTTAATCTTTCGATATTCAAAATAACAGGAAATGTCTAAAAATACTGAAAAAATTGAAAAGAGATCGACTTAGAAACTGTCAATGATTAATAAATTTAATATACTTGTTTAATTTAATTAAATATTAAATCCCATCACATCTTTTTTTTTCATGTTAGGCTCAATGGCCTGTCAGGGCCAAATACATTGGGTTCTTTAAACCCAATTACCGCTTATGATAGGATGGTTAATCTTATCGGCATTGCCTCTAATATCTGTAATTGCGCATGTTCTTCTAGCCGGTTTGCCTATTTTGTGGATGAAAAACCAGAGTTTCTGGGAGAAAAAGCCCTTCCACCATCGCATGATACCGGATAACTCACCTTTACTTAAAAGTCATGATAAAGGTTCTTCGCGTCTTAGACGGAACTCAAACCCAGATCTTTCCAATCAAAGGGCATCATTTATTATTATACAAACACCTCCTGGAGTCAAGATTCATCAAGGTAGCCAATAGTAAGATGCATTCTAACAGAGATAATGTTTATCATACCTCATCTTAAATTGGTTCAATGTTTGCACACTAACCACCTCATTTGGCAATAAATTCTACTCACCAACCACTCCCCATGCAAAAAATCACGCCACACTCTCTTAAAAAGATGAGATACGGAGGATCTTTTAAATATTAACTTAGTTTAATTAACTATTTAAGTTAATTTAAAGATACATATAATCGAATCGGCTTCACTCGATTATAATTATTGATAGCAACAACAATATACTCATATCAGAAAACTGTGAAAACTAATGAAATTCAAATGATCAATAAGATATCCATAAAAACGCTAATAAGTAATACATAAAAATAACGAAGTTTTGAGGTTTGCATTTTCAAAACTGAAAACTTCAAAAATATCAAAACTCAAAATGTTTCATGGAATAAATGTAGAATCCCTAGAATCGAAGGCAACATGAAAAATTTTTTTTTTAATTTTTCTGACAACCTGTTTTCAAAATTATATACTCTCAAAAACTTGTGTCGAGGAAAAGGGGGAGGTACACTTCTGCCTTCATGTCCTTTCCAATTTTAACTTTTAAATCATGTAAAGGCAAGTAGAGAAAAATGGATTACAGGCAGAAAAAAGATGCATACCGTCCACAATCTCTGATCTTCCTTGTCATAACAAATCGCACATTCCACCCCCCCCCCATCAATGTAAGATATTTGGGTTTCTCTTTTGCTTCAAATGTTATCTAGCTCTGAAAGACTATCGACTCTGTACAGATCATATGACAAATCCATGTAAATAATGAATACAGTTCTTACATTTGGGACGATACTCTGAGAGCAATTAGACTGATCAGTAATCAATTTCTTACTGCAACTGTTGGCAGTAAGAAACTTTGATCATATGTCCTAGTGAAGGTATTGCAGAGGAGTATATACATGCAACAGAAATGGAACATGTTTTTGAAAGCACGTCCACAAAGCGAAAAACCTGTATTGGGGATTTTTTTTACGACTTAAAGTTAACTTGCCTGCTGAATCTGTCTCATACTGAAATAGCAGTTTTTCATCTCAAAACAGACAAACCGCCCAGAGAACATCCAATAATATACTGGCCTAACAGCGCAAGCGCCTCAAGCATTGCGCTAAATTGGAGAAGGCAGAATCAAATATATACTCTCAACCACTGATTACACTGGCCAACACAATTTTTGCTGACTTTTATATGAGACTTGCTTTTTAATAATTTGGGTGTGCTGATTTCAAATATCAAACCCATTTTTCTCTATCATGTCAGATTTTTCCTCTATGGCATTTTCTTTTTGCTAATTTGTAAGTTTTTGATAGTTTTAAGGAGGCAGTACTATTTAGAGGATCAAAAAAATCGATTTTTGAATATTATTTTCTGAAAGTATGTACTTTTAAAAATCTGTTCCTAACTTTTTATCAAGAAATTCGAAAAATTCCCAAAGATATAGCCTATTATTCAAAGCGGTGTGCAGATCAGAATCGGAGCGCTCACCGCTCTCACTTGTTAGTAAACGTCCTTTATAAATTGTCACGGCTATTTCATTGGAATGAGCAACTGGCCGAATTGCTGAGTCGAGATTTGGATACACAATTTTTTTCTTATTCTTCTTATTATAACCAGAAGTCTGAACTAAACAAAAATAGCAATCATCTACGTGATTTTTCGGTTCACGCCAAATCATTGGAATGCCAAAAGCTAATTTTTGGCATTTTCACTTGCTCCACTGTCGTAAATTTTCTACACATGGACTTACACACTTTATTTGGAGCCCATGAATTGTCCTGATCTGCAAGTTTTACGTCAAAGTATGCAAAGTACACTTTCTTAACGAAATCAGTGATATTTGTCCTTTGACTGGGAACAGTCAAGCTGCCACAAATGTAGCAGAAGGAATCTACACTATTGACACATTTTCGAGTAGCAGACATGATGTATTTTCTTCACTGCCGACTAACATGCAATTAACAAGACAAAAAAAAACAGAGACTTTATTGAAACGTTATAAGAGCTCATCATACTTTCACGATCGATTAACGATTGACTGATTTCGATCGTTCTTTGTCCGCTATGGCGCATATAGCAATCATTTGTTTTAGGCAGTTGTCATCGCCTACTTTTCATCACCTAAATGTATTAGGTCAGTTATCGGCCTCTCCCGCATTCAAAGCACAGGTCCGTACCGTTGCAGGTTCTTACGCATTTATTCGTTTACTAACAAGCAAGAGCGGTGAGCGCTGCGATTGTGATCTGTGCACCGCTTTGAATAATAGGCTATATCTTCGGGAATTTTTCGAATTTCTTGATAAAAAGTTAGGAACAGATTTTTAAAAGTACATACTTTCAGAAAATAATATTAAAAAATCAATTTTTTTGATCCTCTAAATAGTACTGCCTCCTTAAAACTATCAAAAACTTACAAATTTGCAAAAAGAAAATGCCATAGAGGAAAAACCTGACGTGATAGAGAAAAATGGGTTTGATATTTGAAATCAGCGCACCCAAATTAGTAAAAAAACAAGTGTCAGATCATAATCAGCAGAAAATTTTTTTTTTTGCTGGCTTTGTTGGCCAGTGTTATATTACATCAAACTAAACTACCTTTATTTTTATAATAATATTACGTGTTTCGCCAATTATAAAAACAAAAATAGTGTAAGAAATGGTATACAGCTATACTCAATAGGGTGACACGTGATGTGCATATGTTTTTTGTGTGGAGCGAGAGCAAGGAACCATTCTATTACTGATCTTCCATTAAGGTGCTAACCTAAACAGCCTATCGTGCCTTAGTGATCGGCTCCATACAGATCTAATTTAACGCTTATGATAGTGGGGTTACTATAGTAATGTGGTCTGTTAGAATGTTTTCTTCTGACTGGCGTGTGTTTCGCAGGAGAGTAAAAAGTTTCCGGGAAGAAAACCCTGACACATCGAAATGATATCACCTAGCTCAACCTTCAGAGGAAATCTTTTCTAGAAGTTACTCACATCCTACACGTGATTCTAACCCATCTTTCCAACCAAGTGGCATTGTCATTACTGACTGAACTACAGAAGAGCAGCAGCTTATTACATTACTATGTGCAAGACTAATATTTGTCTTGGAAGATTTTGCTTTTAATTATTACTTTTTTTTTTATCGCATACTGTAATTTCAGCAAAGAGAAAATTCATTGAAGAAAACAGGTCTTAATAATGCATGAAAATTTTTTTTCAAAATGCAGTTATATAATATTATGTTATATAATAGCTATCATATAACTATTATATAACAGCTAAAGAATATTATAAACAATTATAAATATATTATGGTCTCAGTTTTCGTAATAAAATATAATCCTGAGCAACAACAAAAATTGCCCTGAAGCAAAAGTAGATGAGCCTGATTAGCTGAATCCGAATATAAGTTTAAAACTATTCTATCGCTCTCCAGTTTGAATTTCAGGAATCAAAATTAGATTTTATATGAACTTATCCGTATAGTAGCCATCAGTAATTTCTTTGATTAGGAACTAGAAAACATCCTGAGCGCACCGGGTTGGTGCTCCAGTATTTTAAACACGAAACGTTTTATATTATCACGTGACACCTCCAAGGACTCATCAGGGAGGGCACTCTGCTAAATACATCTCACCGTCTCTCCTACTGCTTAATTCTCCAAATACACATAACGACACTATACTACCATCAATGCCCATCCATCAACAATAGTATTTTTGTCTATAAATTGCGTGTGTTCTCATGGCCGATTTGTCTGTTCACAGGATGGAACACCCGAGTTTCAGGAGGAAAAAACCCTGCTACATCCGTTTGAGATCGACTAACTCACCTTCAATTGAAAGAGCCTATATAAAGATTCCTCTGATCACGACGAGAATTGAGCTTAGTTCTTTTCCAATCGAAGGGTGCAATGTTCCGCTGTTATTCCAATTGAGCTACGAAGGTAGATTGGATCAAGGAAATGGACTCAATTCCTGCATAAACTACTTTTTTGATATCTGTTCATCAGCCACTCTCCAATCCAAACCACCAGCATCAGATCCATTCCCATTTGCTCCAATTTATGCAACAAAATTGCAAAAGTAATGCTATGTTATTAACAAGTGATTAATAAAAAAAAATGAAAAACTTTTTTTAAAGCAAAATGATTAGTTTTTCATTTTTTTTAATCACTTGTTAATAACATAGCATTACTTTTGCAATTTTATGCAGAAACCAATTAATTTCTTGGAGAAATCAGTTGCTTTTTGCGCATAGTGACCATATTTTCACATGTCTAGCAAAATTTCGATTGTATGATTACACAAAACGACACTATTTACAAAACCGCCAAGAAAACAAAAGCAAGTTCATTTTTTTCGAATTTAATAAAAACATGTTTTGGTTGAAAGACGCTTTACCCCTCAGAAAGCAAAAAATTGCAAGTGTGTGTGCGAAGCATCAGTCAATTCATTGAACTTGCAATGATTTCATATACTGATGCTGAATGCTTTGCTATAACGACGAGTAAATTTTCGCTCACCCCCCACCACAAACATCAATGCCACAGTTATTGTTCTTTCATAAAATAATCAGACATCTTTTGATTTCATTTATGACAATATTAAATATGTTAATATGATATTTCACATATCATCTGTTGTTGTGTTTGAGACTATTTTGTACAGAAAAAATGAATGTCGGACACATCAACAGATTTCAAATTACTTTCTTGTATAGAGAACCGTGTGGTTTTAATTTTGAATCAAAACTCATTCCACCTTTTGCCACCAGGTGGTTTCCAAAAATTAAAGAGATTAAAGGATTACCAAGTCTTTTCTCGGAAATAAAGTCGAGCACTAAAAGAAGTAATTTATTTCTTTCTTCAGGTAAAAGAACAGAAGGATGGGATGTGAAATTGTTGAAAATTATTAGAATCATTTTCCATTTCGGCTCTTTTTGGCACGGGGAGAACTACACTGTACTTGGGGAAATATCTGTTCTTATTGATCTACCGTTCTTGGTACTGGCGAGACAGTACTTTAAATTGTCATTTTTCTTTAAAGATTTGATTGAACTGTTTGATCAAACAGCGAGTACAACAGCAGAATATTTACTGACTTGTTTCCGCATTTGATTAATTTGATAACAATTATCTTCACAGGAATCTTGCTGCTTTTACCAGTGACAGTGCAAGTGTTATGCTTGCCAAAAAATCAGGTGTTGCGCAACGGCTGCTGCAAATGTTCTCCAATATTATAACATGGCATTGCCTTAATCATAGTTCAGACCTATTCATCGGTGATTCACTTTCCACGGAATAAATCATTTCCGTACTTTTATGGATAAGCTGTATTCATTATACCGCCAGTCGCCAATAGCGCCAAGTATAATATATACAGTAGTTTCTCGGTAATTCGAACTAATAAAAACCGTGCTCGTTCGGATTAGCGAAAAGTTCGGATCAGTGAATTTTCGCCCAAGAGACAACAATAACTGGCGTTTAAGACAAAAATTATCAGATTCTAGTGGTACATCAATTTAATTCTGGAAATAAATGAAGTAACTCATAGAAGAAAAGAAAAGCTCATGTACTGTAATGTAAAACTTAAAAAGTAATATAAGTTTATTTTAGTAAAAACTTTAGTTTGTATATATCTTTATTGTTGAGGATTTTGATTTAATAGAATTGCATAGTTCAGTATATAACTTAATTTGCGTAAAAAATATCACTTTCTTGTACACAACACACAAAACAAAGTTTCACAAAATAACACACAAGTTTTTTTTTTTTAATTTCTCTGTAAAAAAAGTCACTGGTTTTCTTTCGCTTCTTGGAAGCTGAACTTTTTTCGAATGCTTCTTCTCGGAGCTGCATTAGCAATAAAACTTTGTGGAATGGCATATCATTCTGATCAGCCCAATCTATACACATATATTAAAACTGTCAACTGCCTCTTCATGTTTTACTTTTTTTTCTTTGAATTCTTTATCGTCATCATCGTCTGCTAATTCATTCTGTAGCGTCATATTTATAATTTAAGCATCTGATTTGATTTCGAATTCACTTTCGGTTCTACCTGTAATTCATTCCGTAACATCTGTTTCTGAAATATCAACATTTGGATTTATATTTTTAACCAAATTATGCACGTTTTGAATTTCTGCTTTTTGTGTATCACCGTAGTTATCTTCGTAAATTCTAGAAGGCCACAGTTTTCTCCATGGTACTCGAATTGCTTCAGGTTTGAGGATTCCCAAGCAACATCGATTGAGAATGCTACATCGTTCAAATTTATATTTTTTATTGACGTCATAATTTGGGGAAATTATATTTAAAAGCAGGTCTTTACGATCTTTTAATTTAATGGATTGTATTATGTTCTGATCCATTGGTTGCAACAATAGAGTACAGTTTGGAAGCAAAATAATAGTACATAAAATAATAATATAATAAAAATAATAAATAAAACGTTTTTTTCTTTCAAACCGCAGTTCGGATTATTGGAGGGTTCGGATTAGCGAGATACCACTGTGTGTGTGTGTGTGTGTGTGTGTGTATATATATATGTTACCGCTAAAGTGCGAAAACCGTTAATGTGCACATTACCTAGCTAATCTGCAGATTAACTGATTTGCTCCGTTAATGTGCGGAATCAAGAGTTTTCCGCATTTTACCTAGGTAATGTGCACATTAACGGCTTCCGTATCGTTAAAGTTCAAAAGTTTCTTTCTCTCATTTCCTTTCCCTACTCCTTCCCCCCTCTCCCTCCACTTTTAGTTTGGTTTTTTAATAAGTAAACATAATTTTATCATGTTTTTTTTCTTAATTGTAATAATATTTTAAACCGTTTGATTCCTTGTATTATATTAATTGATTAATGATTGATTCTATCAACTAATTTGTTGATTGTTTGATTGTATTAACTTGATTCTGTAGATATCGAAAAATAAATAAATAACATTATGTTAATTTAAGCGTACAGAAACGTTGCTGTTGTTCCAGCAAAGATCTTATTTTCACTTTAACGAGTGCCTAGTAGGTAATGTGCAGATTACCTAGGTAATTTGAGAAATGAAACAATTTTCCGCACATTAACGGATCACCGTAGTTAATCTGCACAATACCTAGATAATCTGCAGAATAACTGATTTCTGCACTTTAGCGGTAACATATACACACATTCAATGTGCACTTAATGGACACTAGTATTTCCATAAAGCAATTTTTGATGGCTCTCTCACGATATGTTTTATTTGAGCTTTTGCTTCTTTTTATATTCTTCGAAATAATAATAAAAATATATACTACTGATTCGACGGACGACTCGTTTTATAGACTCAATGGAAGAACGGAAAGGAAAGCGAATGTTAGAAGCAAATAATGCAATTAAGAAAATGGAATTTGAATCCATAAAACTGATATACAACAGTAAAATTGTGTCAATAAACCGAAACTAAAGTTTTAACTATCGTTGTAAACAATATGAAGAGATTAGTATCGACAACAATTTTATCATGAATGCAGACATTTACAAACGAAAGTTTCAAGCACTGTTTCCGAGCTACGATAGTAGAAATCAATGAATTCAGATTTCGGAGAAAATGAAATCGAGTCTGCATAAACGATTCAAATTCTGTCTTTCACAAACGTTTACTGCATTCACAGATTATATAGATCACAGTGGGCATCATTTGCTAGCACGAGTTGAATCTAATTAATGAAGCGCTCTCAAATAATTCATTGTAGCTCTTCTGAACGTGAAACAGATTTAGATGTATGAACTTTCATGCAATTGATAACCGAAAGTAGATCTAGATTATCTATAGAACATATGTATCGAGTTTAATGTTTATTAAACTTCAGAGTGATTCGATTGAAAAGCGGAAGCCGAAGATTTATGTACAGAATGGTTTAGGAATCATCAATCGGACATAAACTTGCTCAAAATGAAGTCTACAATCCTTTATAAAAGAAAAAATTCTCTCTCATCTGTATATACGTAAAAAATAATTTAAATAATATTTGGATTTTTCTTTAGCAATAATATATAAGTTTCAAAATATCAATATTGCGGAAATGTTATTTAAAATGATTATATATTATTATGCTATAAAATTTATTCATGTATGTTTTTTTACTAATTTATGTCACCCATGAAGAGTGAGTGAAGGTTAGTGGGGCATGAAAGTGAATAAAATTTCGTAGTTCTCCGGCATTTTTTATTTAGCATTACGCCACTGAGCAAGCCACATCTCATAAGATTTATTTATATGGATAGCATTTGCTGTGGAAAAGAGGCAAGCACAGCATTCACACTAAGATTAGGCAGAATAACTAACGACATTCGTTGGGATGATCCTGTTTTCTTCTAGAAGTTTCCATTTGGCATCGTTGCAAAATACAAGATCACAGCCAGAAAAAAATTTTTTAAAAATTTTTAATCGAAATTTTACTGACGCTTTCGAAACGAAGTGATCGTGTCCTTTTCAAAGAAGTTCCAATCTTGAAACCTGGATCCTAACTTAGCTTATGTTTTGGTAAGAATGAGACGTCTCACAAGATTATTGAACTCTACTTGGATGTTTATACGCGTATCAATGATCATGCAACGTCAAAATGTGATCAAAATCAGGCAGTCGCATTTTGTGGAACAATAAATGAGAAACAACTGTGAACTACACTTCACAAAATTACTTTAAAGGAACACCAGTTTAGAGAAAGAAAATAACAAATCACCTGGCTACAAAACCAGGAGACCTATATCTGCCTGCTCTTGCTCTTCATGGTAGCGTGATCGAGGCATATGAACGATGCTAAGTGGAGAGTGATAGAGGCAGCAGGACATGTGCAAGTTGCAGGATTTGACGACATACATAGTTTTAATGGAGCACATTAAAATATAAATGTTTGTCGGATTCTAATCAAGGCAGAACAGCCAGTCGGCCAAAAGTAACAAAGCTGATATGAAGCAATTTAAATTACAGCGCATTAAAATATTTAATATAAGTTTAAACATTTATATTACATACAATTAAAATATCCATACTTCTTAGATTAAACTTATTTATATTTATCAACAGATGCTACAGCAGCTTGTTGTCTCCTTGTGCAAACTGCAAAAACTCTTTACACACAAATATTTACATTTATTTTTTGGTGGCGTTTTTACGTTATTACTTTCCATCATGAAAATATACTATGGCACTTGTTGCTTGCAGTCATTATTACCCCCATGGGCGATACTGAAGTCACGTAGCTTTGTGAACGTTGGATGGCACGGGTTTCAGCCACAAGTACTGTTCTTCTCATTTCTTCAGATATTTACATTTCTTTTTTGGTTGCCTTTTTACATTATTACTTTCCGTTTATATCCATCACGAAAATATACTATGGCACTCGATGTTCAAGGATAATGAAAATACTTTGAGAATGAATGCAGACACAACGGCTGGTAAGAACGCAAAGATAGGAAACAGACAAACAAAATCTGGAAGTGTATATCGAAAATCGCTACCAACGATTTCCTTATTCCGAATGGGTATCGATTATTAAAATGGCGCCAAAGGTTAGAAGATCAACGCAACGATATAACATCTTTGCCGGAACATCCATGTATATTCGTTGGCCGGAACAGAATTGCATAGATTAGAATTTTTCAAACAATCGATATTGGTGTCAAATTGTATTTGGCGGTTATAATATACACTGAAAATTAACGACAATGATTGATTATGAAAAATACGGGAGTATTTGAAGATCAATATGGGAGCCGGGATGATCCAAAAAAAATTAGCTAAAATACGGGAGAGTTAGTCATCCTAGTCACAACTGAAGTATATGATTGCACTATTAGAGGAACAATTGTGAAAGTTGCGCTGATAAAAAAAAGAATTATTAAAAAAAAAAAAAAAAACATTATGAATAATTAGAGAGTTGGCATACAGTCTGAGCGGTTAAGGTTCTGACGATTTCGCAGCATTTCCCATGTATCAAAGAAAATCAAATATGAACTTGCTAGAATGAAGAATTATTGTCTGGTTCCGGAGAACTCTGTATCGGTAGCATGAAAAGCAAGGCCAGATTTGTCGGATTCTAATCAAGGCAGAACAGCCAGTCGGCCAAAAGTAACAAAGCTGATATGAACAGGGTACACTTGATAGACACCTGGTAAGGAGAGAGAGAGGTGGTAATTTGTTCTTGGTAGATGGTGGGAAAGAATACAGTTTCTGAGATGGTTTGAAACAAGCGTATAGATTGGATTTAAGAAGAATCCGTGCTATTTATTTGTCCGGAAATTCGTTTAAGGCAGAATATTGAAACAACACATCAGCTTGTAGTCTGGTTGGAGAATGATAATTATGAATATTTTTTGAATGGTAATTTTGTTGTATCCATTAGGCATCAGATTACAGGTCATGTTGAATTTTCAGTTTATCACACGCCAACCTTTACTGCCAGATTACATTCATTGGTCCTCACACCATCATTCATCACGAAAGACGGGTATTATCAAGAATCTTGTACATGGAGCTCATACGATCTGCTCTTCTGATTTCTTTTCATTAGATGAACTGAATAAATGAAAGCAATCTGATGTCTAATGGATTTCATTAAACTCCATCAAGGTATTAAAGATCTCTTCTTAAAATATGCAAAATCGTTTCGATTTTGGTTTCAGACGACTACGTCATAGCCTGAGTGAAACCAAATTACACCAAAAAAAAAAAAAAAAAAAAGTTATGTTAAATACACTCCTAACTTTTGGCAAACACCGCCGGTTTTGTCGCAGACATAAGTTTTCGAAATCAACGGAAATACAGAAAGTCAAAAATTCAACATTCGCTACGCTTATAAAATAACTACAATACACATTAATCCTGATATCTACTTGAAGTATTTTTTCATCTGAAGACGAGTTAGCTGGTCATATGGAGGTGGATGGGGGATGTAGGGGGGGTTTCATCCGGAAACTCGGGTTTTCCATCTGTTAAAAACAGGCACCTTAGCACGGAATTAGCAATACGCTGGCTTCATTCCTTAGTTACTTCGGAATTTTTTTTTTTTTAAATTTCCTTTCACTGTAAATGGATAATTTTAATGACAAAATCAAGTTATAAACTCACCTGCAGTACATGCCAAAAACGTCTCTAGATTCAACTATCGTGGTAATGAATTGATATCGTTCCTCATGCGATTATGAAATGCACACTTTTTTTTTTTATATACAGGGTGGTTCAAAATTCCACGTACAAACTTTGAGGGGAGGTAGAGAACATCAAAATCAACCATATTCACATAGGAAAGCATGACCGGAAACGCCGCTGGAAGGTACTAACAGGGACACAAAGATACAGAAATAACATAAGGCAGTAAGTAGTGTAAAAAAACTTTATTAGGCGTAACTGAACAGTTCAATACTAGTTGGATACATAATATGGTAAACAAGGTACATGTCTGCCATCTCAGCGTTCGTAAAACGACACATCTTCGTACGACGTCGAAAGCTTGAATGAAGAAGCCCCAATTGCTCACCTGGAGCGCTGGCGAATAGCGCCACCTATCACTTTAGGGTGGCATTTCCGGTCATGCTTTCCTACGTGAATATGGTTGATTTTGATGGTCTCTACCTCCCCTCAGAGTTTGTACGTGGAATTTTGAACTACCCTGTATATATAGTTGCATACGATCATTTCTTTACTTGTTCATTATGTACTCCATGCACATGATTTTGTTTTGCAAATTTTGTGCCACAAAAAATGGGAAACTAAAACTAATATTGAAACGTTCTTGATAAAATTTAAGAGATGCTAAATAACTTTCTGTCAATTCCACAGCTAGTATGGAATTGTCAGTATGAGTTCGAATATTAATCAGTTTACCAACTTTTGGCAATCGAATATCAACTGAAACCAAAACTGAACAATATCTACAGCTTCTCTCTCTCGGGTGTGTGTGTGGTGTCCCAAATATAATTAAATTCGCGGAATTATTGCAAATCTAAAATATGACACATTCCTTCCCTTGTCCCTCATTGCAAATAGTCTGAACTGAAATAAAAATTACAATGCTTAAATAATTATTTTTAAGGATTTCAAGTACTAAATTTGAGTAAGATCCGTCAGAAAGAGTTGCAAAGTAAATTGAATTACGCATATACGGTTGGACAAAATGACTCAGTGTTTACGAGTGCTATTTGTTTCTAAAATACAATCATTGAATGTTTTTTTATTTTTATTTTTTAGTTTATTTATTTTTTGGTAATTTCATGTTCTGAGTTTTCTCTGGACAGAATACAACAATATAATTTTCAAACATTTAAGAATTTAAGACGGTGCTAGTGAAAGAAGCGTTAACTTCCGGATTTTAGGAACTGCACAGCTTTAAATTTTGGGACTACGGCTCACGAGAGAGAGAAAAAAAAAAAAAAAAAAACGTTTAGTACAAAATATCGTCTCCACTAAAGAAATTACTAGAGCTAAATTATAATGGAATTCAACTAAGAGTATCGAAGGGATTAGTACAATATCGGAAGTGTTTTTTTTTTTTCAATGAAGTATTTATTTCGTCCATGCTATGCCCCCCCCCCCCTGTAGATCGAGAAAACTGAGAAACAATTTACATTTGAATAATAATATAAATCGCATACAAATGCAATTTACAATTTTCGAACTAAGAGATAAAACACCTTTATAGCACTATTAAAAACATGCGATCGTTCAGAAAGTTGGACGTAATCTTGGATAAAACGAAGGCATGCAATTATCTATTATGAAAAAGAAGCATAACAAGGAAGATCGATCGATCGTCACGAGCTCAAAACACTTAGTAGTGAATGAGGTAGCTTGGATAATTCAGTCTGAGGATTTGAACCCTTTCGGTTCAAACGACGATATTTGGTGTTCCAAACGGATTGTGAATGCTGATTTCAAGTTTGACGTGCATCCCCAGTGTAATACAGATGTTGAAGAATAACAGCACAGCGTGTGTGTGTGTGTTCAGATTTATGGAAAACGACATCATACTTGTTCAACGTTAAATAAATAAATTCACATACAATAGTGGCGACATTATTAATGATTCATACTAATAAGTCAGTTGTCACTATCGAAAAGTTCAAAGATAACTGCATGCTTTGGATAATTTGAGTAACAAACAAGATTAAGTGTTTACACATTTAAGAATTTAAGACGGTGCTAGTGAAAGAAGCGTTAACTTCCGTTTTAAAAAAAGAAAACAAAAACGGGCAGCTTCGGCGAGACCGTACGAATCCGAAGAGCAATATCTGAGGAAAAGAAAAGCAAAACCTCGAAACGGTTAATAAAAATTTTACACGTCGTCATAATGCTAAAAATAACCTATAAATTAAAATGAATCACTCTATTAAGTAACATAATCACTTGATTGCATAATACGTGCACATCCGTAAAACGATGTTACAATCGAGATTGCATCATCCACACAACTACTAAATCCGTACTGCTGTCACACCGGAAGGTAGGTCACATTAGCTGAGTTCAGCAGTTCGAAACTTCAAGTAAGAAAAAAAAAAAGAAAAAAAGCGCTATGTAATCTTAATGTTTCAAGATAACTCTAAATCTCATTTAATGATTCAACAATTTCTTGTCTATATAAAAATATAATCATTTGTCTATTCATTAACTGCTCGAATAACAGATAAAGCCGAAAGAGAACGCCATCACGTTAATTAAAATCAAGATCCCGAGACTGATAACTTGGTGAAGATTGGTAATATTAATGACTCGGGGAAGAATATAAAAATCTCCACCGAGGCCGCATCTCTTTCTACAAATGACTATTATATTTGAAAGTGTATTGGCGAAGACAGGATCTGAGGTTTACTTCTTGGGAGTAGCAAGATAAACTAGCAATATATATAAGGGTAAATATTAAGATTAGGGATCAGAGCTTATTCTACTTTTACCATGAGTTGCCTTGGTCTTGCACTACGTGCAGGGTCAGCTAGACTTGCAACACTTGCAAGCGCAAACTTGACTTGTTTATCTGTTTGCTTACTTGGGAAATGGAGTAAAACCAGGTTTAAAATAGCTTGGTATCTTTAACATATATATACTGTATATTCCGAACAAAGCTGAAATTCCAAAATTCTGATAGATAACATTTATTACTGCTGGTGTATTACTGAAGACTTGAAAAATTATCAAGTTAGAGAAGGGCTTCCAGGTTATTAAATCCTGAACCTATCTACCAATGATACTGATTTGTTGTTGGTTTGGTTACCAACCAATAACAAAATAGTTGGGACTGACATAAAAAAATTTTTTTGAAATAATCAATGGATTTGGGAAGTTCATTTCTATTCCAAATCCACAGCTAACAAGCGAAGAAGAAGAATGGTGCATGTTAGGTCCAGCACGAGCAAATATCCTTGCGTGTGTTTCTTTCACAGTTCAGGTGAAAATGTACTGCATGTATAAATATATAGCGCAAATAATCTTTAATCTGCAGCCGTGGAACGGTATTTTAAATATTAAGCTATTTTGTACAGATTTTGCCACAATATGTGGCATGTAACAACAGTTTTATCTCAAAAAAATAGAGTAAGTGTCAGTATTTATTTACTCAATTTAAGTAAAATTATCAATAGGAAAGAAAAAAAATCAACTTCATGGATGCATTTTTTGTCATATTCCTGAGATTTAAAATACTAAGTTGTTGTTTTTTTTAATCTACTACCATAATTGAAACTAAAAATTGTGATCTTTGAAGAATTTTCATAGTAACTGTAAAATCAGATGTACTAACTACTAATAAAATAAATGTTTTGACATAACTGAAATAAATGTGCAATTCAGAATTGCAATTTATTAGTATTTTTACTAATAAATATGCAATACTTTATGCAATGACATGACTGAAATAAATATGCAATATTTTTACTAATAAATATATAATTTTCTTCGTTTGTCTTGGGAACTACCAACAAGTTCCGGCCGCAACGTAGTCTATATTATATACAGAAAAATGTACAAGGTTATTTCTTACATATAGTATACAATTATATAAATATTCACTAGTTGAATATGCGGAGATATTAGTAATGACTATAGCTTTGATTATTCTATTTTGTATTCGAATCAAATGAAGCAGATTGTTGTAGTAATCTCCACCCCAACGGTGATACCATATTGCAGTGAAGAATTTACCCATGAATAATATAAGCATGTTAAACATGCTGAATTGACAAATTTTTAACATAAAATATTCTGTTAAATCCTCAACTTGTTTGTGAAAATGTGATATGGGAGTTCCATTTCAGGATATCCCATAATTCAAAAACAGATGAATGTCTCTTGAATGTGGTAATCGCTCTATTAAAGAGATTTAAAAAAAAAAAAAAAAAAACATATCCCACGAATAGAACTAGTCAAAAGCGAATGCACACATAAAAAAGGTCAAAGACAGCGAATAGTATCTATATCTTTTCCCTTACTGAAACAGTTAATAATTAACTGAGGTAAAATTCCTGATAAGTTCCTTATTGTTTGCCGTGGTTGAAACAAGAAAAAAAAAAATAATTGGCTGTTGTAATTAATTAGCTTTTGTAGTTGATGACACAATAGATTTTTTTTTTTTTTGCAAACTTCCGGATTGACGTGTATGGGATACAAATGTCCAAATGTCATGCGGTAGCATCCTCTGTGCGTAGCACACAGTAACGACGCAGGTATACTAGTACTTGTTTTCAACCATGAAGCAATGGATCATTATTAGCTCATACAAAGATTACTGGACATAAAAATGATCGTGACAATCCTAAGTAGATACTGAAGAACACCCAAGACAATTTTCAGTGACGTTAACTTTTAAGCGCAATTCATAGACAATTAAATTTGCCATAAAACAGTCAATGAATGATAATCTATTTTATTTATTTTTTTGTTTTAATTTTGACTTTCATACGATAATATCCCTCTTTATATACATGTCTATCGTCTGCTCTCTAA
The DNA here is from genome assembly GCF_054136105.1 of Typopeltis vanoorti. Classification (NCBI taxonomy): domain Eukaryota; kingdom Metazoa; phylum Arthropoda; class Arachnida; order Uropygi; family Thelyphonidae; genus Typopeltis; species Typopeltis vanoorti. The sequence continues at coordinate 50,676,880 of NC_143572.1, read as the reverse complement.
ATCCGGGTGGTATGGCATAAATCAATGAGAAACGCTGGTTTACTGACCGTGTTACCGTGGCAACATGGTCACTAACCAACGGCGTTACGCATGGTTTGTTTTGACGCTCTGCCAAGTTTGCGAGATATAAAGGAACTTTTATAAATATGAATTTCTGAAATCATCCACTATTTAGTATCTTAAAAAATAGATTCAAGCACTTGACAGCTGTGAGAAATTACTGTGGACCTCAAAGAGAAATATAACTTTTAAACGTGTAGCGAAAATCCTATACACACATCTAAAAAGGTGCTACGTTTGCAAAATGAGATACATATTATAAAAACATAAATACTGTATTATATACCCGAAAGAGAAAACGCATACTACGATAGTACTTACACAGTTAAGTTTATATAATTACTATCTCCTATCGACACTTTTCTTCCATCAAAGACCAGTAAGATTAATATGAAAGAAATATATCGTTAGGAAACCAGTAATCACAAACTTTGTTAAATATTAGTGAATAGTAAGCTTTCTACACCACAAATCAAAATATATTTTTGCGACATGTATCTCTTTTTAATGGAATGAATTTTTAGTGATCGATGATTTTCATCGTCGGTGTGCGATGCCCGAAGTGGCTTGAATGCCGTAAATTCCACTTTTGATCTTTGAGTGGGGAAACCAGATTAACTAACTTGTCCGAACACAGTACTAATGTATAACAGGTTTACAATCCCATGTGTGTGTGTGTGTGTGTTTGTGAAAAAAATGGATAGAAATAGGAAGCAAGTGCATCCAAAAGTCAATAAAGAAATGCCATATAATAAATCGCGAATTCATTTTGTTTATAAAATTATGGCCTATTATTTTACAATGTCTTTATTCTACCCTTTTTTTTAAATATATATTCTTCATTACAATAATAATTACGTGATGAAAACAAAACTCAAATGACTTGAAGAACAATCTAAATGAAATTAATATATGGAGAACAAGTATACGTTTTCCGGTGGGTGGGAGAACATAAATGTACACATACGTTTTAAAAAGAAAACACGGGAAACAAGAACAACCACACAACGTTATTTAATACATCTGAAGCGGAAGGCACATGGGGCACTGTATGCAATAAGAAAAACAAACAGTTGTGTCTCATTGTACCTGGCGAGTCTTAAGTATCTATTGTGTAGTTGATCATTCTCTCTCTCACTCACACAGGATTTCTTTCAATTTTTCATGCACAACAGCATTTGACATTTCCGAAAAAGTAATAAAAATAGGTTAAGATTATTGTTTGTAAAATTAAATTTATATTTTGAAAAAAAATAAAAATAAAAATAAAAATAACCTGTGTGGAAGTGTATATTTCTGTTCAATAAGGAAAATCAAAATAAATTGTGTTAGTGATATATATATATATAAATATAACTTTATAAAAACTAAGTTTTTCATTAATACTGATCTAGATTTACTGTTAAAGGATGAATGGATAGGAGAGGAGAGTACTACACAATAAGTTCATTATTACTGGCTGCTATCGACAATTTCTTTCAAATAAATAAATCTATTATTTTTCAGGTTTCCAATATGTGAGATCTTAGTCATTAATGTTTTTCGTGTCACTTTGTAGCCTTTATTTAGTTACACTTCTCCGTTCTCTCTTTCAGTGACCATACTACCTAATATTAGTTGTGCTGGCATTCTTGAAGACAAATAATGCCAACTTCCTTTCTAATATCATCACTTGTCATATAATTCTGCCATTACCAGTTATCACCTATTCAATCCCTTGTTTTTGTTCAGAACTCTATTTTTGGTCTCTACGTCGATAACTGTTTAATAAATAATTTACTTAAATTATCTCACTGATGAAGCCTCAAAAAAGGCTGAAACCGGTCTGGGTAGTGACCTCCCTCCATAATGTAATAACAACATACATTTCCTAGGAAATGTGTTTTTACATTATGGAAAATACCTAAGAATAGCGATCTGAACTTCCTCCACCTTTGCAACGAGTTGCGCCGGTATTGTACTACGTACTAGGATCACTTGTATTGGCTAACGCTAGTGTCGCCGATGCTTTATAGTTTACTATATTCGGCAAGAAACTCTCTGATTCCGATCTTTGAGTTTCTTATTCGGTTTTAAAACAATGCGGGATTTAATATCCCCTTAATTTAAGTAATGAAAACATTACCGAAATGAAGCTTATTAGCTCTTTATACTTAAATAATTTAATTAAATTAATTAATTTAATTTTTTAAAATTAAATTAATTTAATTTAATTATTCAACTTTCAGATCCATTAATTAAAATAAGTCTGAACACCATCTTATAGTTGAGTACTTTCTTTTTTCATATTCAAACTGACTCCCAAGTATGTCAACTTCCCTTATTCTATTATGTATTTCCAAATTCAATTTGTCATTTATATATTAAAAAAAAAAGTGCCTGAATAGATGAAATGTTTAGTTCGATACTCAGAATGCAGTTGATACGTTTGAGCAAATTAATTAGAGATTCTTGATTACTTGTAGTGGATTTATTCAAAAGCATAATATCATCTATATATAAAGAACTGAGTTTACTATATCCGAGTTTGCTATCTGGTTTCATGCTATTTTTTTCTTTCAAAAATGTGAATCCATATAGAGCAGAAATTACGATACGATGATGAAGAACAAGAAAGAACACACACACACTTAGGCATTCCTCTTGCTTCAATCCAGTCCTCCCAAGTACATCAGAGTCACTGACTACTTTTATTACACCTATTTTTTAAATTTCTTAAGTTGTCTGAAAATTTCAGCGCAATCACCGAAATGAAGAGTTTATAGGGAAGATTCCATCTCATACAGACACGGCCAGAAGCCATCACACCGATTTCGCCCACATTTAGAATAATCGTTTCGTAAGATCCCCTGAGAATTTCTGCAAAATTGGAATAAAACGAGGCAGTGGCGAGGTATGGAAATTTTAACAAAGGGCTCGCATCGTCGAGCAAAAATAAGCTGTATTTCACACAAAAACTTTTATTAATACAGCTTATGTACAAATGCCAATCAAAAGGTATGAGATGACATCAACCTGTAAAGGATGTCATTTTTAAACAAATGTTCATGATCTAAACATGAAATATTTGCACGCAATCATCTGTGTTAATTTATCTTACATAAGAAAAACAATTTTTAACTATCAAAATATAATAAGAATAAAATATTTTATAATCGCACATATGCAAAAGTCCGCATTTTTTTATAAACAAAATAAATTTGTTTTATTTCCGATAGAAGTTTTCATGGCAAACAATCTATAAATAAAAAATAAATATAAAATAAGCGAATGCGTTTATTTTATTTTCAAATTTGGCGCATTCGTTATAGAGGAGTTGAAACAATAATTCCAAATAATCACACTGCCGAATAGACTAATTTTTGTTAGGTTACCGTATGAGTTTGTCGCTTAATATATTTCAAAAAAAAAATTTTTTTTTTAATAAAAAAGTAAACAACAAGGTGCTCTCAATTACTCCGTAAACGTCTATAAATTTCAGGTTAAACTCATCGACGGGTATGCTTATTTCGTATTTCAAAAAAAAAAAAAAAAAAAAAAAAAAAAAAAAAAAAAAAAAAAAAGTGATTTTCCCTAAAAAAAGGAAAGAATAAACATCTTATATACAGTATATGTTAAAATAAGGGAGCTACAATTTAGAGGCGACTACATGGATAAAATTATTGTACTGATTGTACAGAATATAAATGAAATACCAGGAATGCAATAAAAGAAGCAACAAAACACTAATGAAATTAATGTCAGCAAGTTGCTTCTAAATGGCAGCCAAGCTACTCTTTTTTGGAAATGACTGCGTATCAGGCAGAATTAGTACTAAAAACTAAATCATACATTTCTTACACAAACATTAATATAATTAAGGGGTTTTGACTTGCATATGTAAAATAGCAGTACAAAATGCAAATGATCGAAACCCACTGGGTTGCAAAACGTGTCAGAATCAGTTACTATGCAAGGAAATTCAGGCAGGAATACATACGATCTTGTTGGTATGTATTCCTGCCTTAAATTGTCCTGAATTGAGGATGATCACCTTTACGCGATACAACTTTTCAAAGTTCCTTTCGATCTATTTGTCGAACCGATCACGTATTCCACAGTCAATAGTACACGATATTGTGGAGAAAATACTGCGACTTAAAGTTAACAACATTCAACTGGCGCAAAAAAATAAACGCAAATAATTTTTTTTTAAGTGGGCTTGCATAGATTTTGTCTGTGTTTGGAAGTGCAGCTGTTTAGGAAGATCAGTCCGAAAGGTTCACCATCGAAAGTGGAAGTAAGTAATTCGTTTATTAAGTAGTAAGTAATTCGTTTATTAAGTATCCTAACATAATATCTTAGATCAGGGGTTCTCAAACTTTAAGTTGCTGTGAATCCCCTAAGAAAATACGTAAATTAACCGCAACTCCTCCATAAACTACGGCTATTGATTTCGTTCAGATAATTAGAGATAAAAAGTGCATGCAGACATCATACAAAGGCAAATTTCTTAGAAATTTTCTTATTATGATGTCTACATGCAAGACTATTTCAATGTTTACATTCCAAATACAATATATCTCCCCATATATACATGGTAAATATGTAAATACAATAACACAGGAGTTCAACTCAATCCTAGCAAGACAAAGATTATGGTTCTCAAAGGAAACACGAACAGAGAAGCTCTTGAGTACCTTAATGGAGAAAGAACTGAGGAAGTCAGCAAGTTTGAGTACCTGGGATCCATTATTAATGTGAAGAACTGCTGTTCAGAAGACGTCAGAAAGAGGCTAGGAATGGCTAAAACAGTCAAAAATGATGGATCTATCTCCATGGGAACAAAGTTGAGGATTTTGGATGCAGTTGTTTTTCTAAAAGCGACTTATGGATGTGAGACTTGGAAGTTAAAGAAGTCAGATAGGAAAAGGATATCTGCTTTTGAGATGTGGTATTACAGAAGGCTGTTGAGGATATCATATACTGAAAGGCGTACAAATGAATGGGTGTTAGAAAAGATCAGTAGAACTTTAAGGCTCCTTAAGGATATTGACGGAAGAAAGTTAAAATATTTTGGACACATTGAAAGGATGGAAGGAGGATTTCTCAGAACAGTAATAGAAGGTAAAGTTCCTGGAAAAAGAAGAAGGGGTAGACCATCAATGAGACGGATGGATGGTGTGTGTGGAGCAACTAATCTTCAGAGAGCTGAAGTCTCCAGAAAAGCAAATAACAGGATTACATGGCGAGGCCTGGTGTGGCACGTCACCGAGCATCGGAGTGACCATACGGCATCTGTAGATGTCCAGTGAACATATAGAGAGAATTTAACAATGGAAGGATGTGTCACTTAACAAATTATTGATAACAATTAAAATCGCCGGTGTCCATCGATAACTTCAATGAGTTGCTCATGCACTGAAACATAAAAAAATTAAAATTGCTACAAAAAAATTTCCTCAAAGTTTTCATTCTTAAATTCTATCAAAATTGATTTGTCCGGTCTCAAGTTGTTTTACACGGACAAAGTTAATTGAATGCTGTTTGCTTGAATGTTTACTGGAATGATAATGGATGTGACGTAATACTTAGGTGAAATTTAAAGTATGAAAATTTAAATGTACATTTCATAAGGTATATTGTGTTTTGCATATTTCATCGTCAACAGCCAAAGTTGTGGCTAGTATGTTGAAATTACGAATGAAGCAACTAAGAGGCTATGTGGCCAAGTTTTATATTATGTTTTAAGTGCATGTGGTTTTCTGGCCAGCCTGCATATTTTGCGGATGAAAAAACCGAATTTCCTGGAGGAAAACCTGCCAATCTCCGCGAAACTGATTAATTTTACATTCATTTGAATAGATAGGATTCGATGTAAATTCTGCGTCCAAGCCCAATGTATACTACACAATTTTTGTGAGTGCATAACATGAGTTCGTTTGAGGTAAAACTTTTTTTTTTTTATTACTATAAAATTTACTCAAATAATACCGGTTGTTCCTTACAAATCATCTGTATTTCAGTTTATTGCTTGGGGGGGGGGGAGAAAAAAATTGACAGATTTATGTAATTTGTGATATAAGAAAGAGGAACTCAAAGATATTTATTCGTTGATCACGAAGCTGCTACACTAGAGTCATCGTGTGGCATTATAGTCGCTAAAATTAAAATGGAAACTCTTTGGCTCAAGTTAGGTTATGTGGTAAGCAGAAACGATCGGCAAATGTATACAAGTGTAGAAAATATCAATGTGTGGTATGAAATTTTTACTGACAGGGACCGCATGTACTTAAACAATATGGGGATGCACGTCGGAGTATTTCGAAAAGATTATTTCGGAAGAGAAGAGAGGCAAGACGAAATCCATCTGTCAAGCATCGCGTACTACATACAAAGTAATGAAAATTATCCACGCACTGAAACCACAGGATAAGTCTAAGCAACAAAATTTCGCTGTTGACACGATGCATCGGATCGACACGGATCCCGCTTTCTTTTAGTTATCTTGCTTTCTAACGAGGGCGAACTTTCACAGATGGGGTAAGTCGTTCGGTACAAACACATCTGGAACTGGAAAATCCTTACGACCAAAGAGGTGATGGCCTAAGAGCGTTTAATGAAAAACAGGATTACTAAGCTTTTATTTACTTATTATTTTCTTGGGGGAAGCCATAACAACAGAATGTTTACGTAGATATGTTGCAGCAGCCTGTAATCCCAGATACACACAAACTATAAACACACAGTTTTGATTAAGCATAGAGTACCAAGAGGATGGATCTCCTCTCCTCTAGCGTCCACACCCGCAAGTTTTTGATCTCTCACGAAGGCTTTCCAGATTGCTAGAGTCGACATGACCAACTCTTATTCCAGTGTTCGCCAGATTTTTCATAAATCAAGGGCTGATGTACCTGATCTTCTATCACTACGATGTTAGAAGATCAGGTATGCTCAGTTCTAACATATCCAAGGAAATCACTATACACAATTTACATTCATTTAGCTGTCCCCCCCCCAGCCATGTATTGAAATGCAGGAAGTTTAGAAAGAACACCCTACTAAGATTTTAAGCAGGCAATTCACTGGAGTAACTCATTTATTACGTGAAATATTCTTCGGAGTTCTGCGACACCTTTTCAAGGAACCAGAATTTTCCCTTCAGGAAACTCGTTTTTTATTTTTAATTCCCCGAAACACGCAAACCGACCAGAACGACACATGCAATAAACAGGCATAATTCACTGGCCTCGTGGCCTTAGTTGCTTAAGCTGTAATTCTCCAACTGACAACACTTTCAAACGGATTACGATCCATACTCTGAGAATCCCTGACTTAAATAACTTTATTCAAAGTAACATAATGCCCATCAAATAACGAATTTTTTCTATTATTAATCTAGGCATTCGTCGTCACAGTGAAATAAATGCTTAGTAATAAAGAACACAGTGATGTCTAATACATTTTTAACAACTTTTTGGCAATTTTAAGTATGAGGAAAATGGATTTTTCCGTTTAAACCATTCTGTAGACAGCAATAATTATTCTTTATTTAATATTTGGTTATAAATTTCATTGGATATTTAGATCTCTTCATCTGTAACAAAAAATGCACTTGAAAAAAAAAAAAAAAAAAAAAGACTCAAAAAAAAAAAAAAAAACTCCGATGGTGTGAGATTTTAAAAATATTTTGTTGTTTTAATTTTCACATCATACATAGACTGAGGTGGGGAAATAGTTGGGAGAATAAATTTTATTGCTTTCGCCCTCCATTTGTGTCCGAGTGTACCAGGGTACCTTACGCAAAGCAAAGAAACATCTATATTTAAAATGCTTTAGTATTTCATTAATTGGATTCAGCGCTTCAAATTCAGCAAAAATGTGTTTTGAATACTTCTGCAGAATAAAAGTGGCGAATCAATAGCATTCACTTAACCAGCACAATTGGGTCCTAATGATTATTCTTGGAATAATAGTCAAGCGTCACCACTATGGTGCATCGTTTTATTATTTAAGCCGCGTCAGGCTTAAATTAATTCATTCTAAGAAAGGCGGTGGTCTCATACCGGAGTGAAATTCATCTCCCACCTAAAGACATTCACAAATATCAACGCCATTAGTTGGATTCGAACCTCAACCTATTGGTTGGAGAGCAGAGATGCTATCCACTCAATCACCAACCAGGCAAGATGCTCATTAGAATTTTAATAGCACTATTAAGACCAGAGTGCTGGTAGGTTTCTTAGTAGGTCAATAAACAATTATAACAATAAAGATATACTGTACTTTTATGTCCGAGCAAACTTCCATCTGCACAATCCTGCTTGTGGGAGATCCAACTTTTAAGGTGAATGCTGTGTAAAGTTTAGCAACAGTTGTTTTTCATACATACATACATGACGGGCAAGAGCTTAATTAAAAACTTGTTGTCGGAAGCATTCATTACGTTTGCCCTGCGTTCAAGTTTCAATAAACGAAACAACTTAGAGGCCTTTTATGACTGATTATTATCGATCATAAAAGTTATTACTGGTCAATTAACTAAAAATTAAATAGCGAATGCAATAAAAAAATGACCAAATAACTGCCTGAAGATAAGGTTGGTATACATTCGATCTCCAGAGAAAATAATCATAAAAACATTAATTCATTCATTCGTGTTATTCTTTCATTACATACGTAATCAGCACCGAGTATAAAAATTTAGCTGTGTGATACCAATAGTCGTTTACATGAAATTTCGCAAACTAAATACTAGCAGATCTCGGACTTAGTCGACGATCGGGTTACAGCAACGCCACAATACAATGATGCTGACTGGTACTGCCAGGCACAAACGATAACTCACCTTCCGAATCTAAACAAGGGCATACAAACTGAAGTGTGCAAAGCTTCATAAACAAGGACTACCGGAAAAGAAGAAAAAAAAGTTCTGCTGTTCATTAAAAATATATTAAATATGAAGATAATCCGATTTTCCTAAAACATTCATTTGAAGTGCGTATTTCCCGATAAACAAAGTGAACTGGAATTATAGAATTCAAGGTTGCAGACAGGGCGTAAACCTAAATGTGAAATCTATTTAAAGTTGCTTATTAGATTAGATAACTTGTATGGCATTTTGAAAATAATCGCGACATTTCAAGTCATATTTAAATTATATTTCACTCCAAACATAATAATTAAATAAAATGTCTATAAAACATTTTATAAACATGTACACGTTATAGCCCATAATATTAATAATATGCGCATATTGATTTTTATCGCATCCACAAATTATCGTAAGTTAATAATAGGAATGAAATTCTAGTCTAATACAACGACAAACCATTTGATTCAGGAAAGGAGTCAAGTTTTCGTTCTGAATTAGGAAGGCTTGAAATACGCATGCGTTATGTAACAGTTGGCACGTTGCTTAAAATTGAACCAAACAAAATGAACTTTTTTTTCTTCTTTCGTACTCTTCTAGAGCAGACGTTCGGAGCCTCTCTTTCGCACACCAAACGTCAGTATTATAAAATCTTATATAAAGCCAGTCAAAATATACCAAGTTATTTTCGACTGTTTATTTTCGTTTTATTAATTGTATTTCCATTTACTGTACATATAGGACAAAATAAACGCACAGGAAATAATAATAAAATCGTGACACACACGCAATCTTACAAAACATGAAGACCTTATTTAAATCATACGGTTCATTACTTCTGAATAAATCTGAAAATCAGATGAAAATAATAAATAAATAAAAATAATTTTCGTCTTGATCTCATCCTTTTCGTTTTAACTGCTCAAATCCAAACTGAAATATGCACACACACTTTTAAAGATCTTAAGTACCAAATTTTTTAAATATCCATCCATCCATCCATCCATCCAGAGCGACTGGTATTATATTAGTATATAGAGAAGACAAACTCCCATACAAACTAATTAATAGACATAAACTTATTGTTTGGAATATTTACTACGAATTGCGTACACATACCACTCTGCGCAAATCTCTGTATGTTTTTAAGTTAATGGGTACTTCGCATAACGCTCTGGTGTTAGTCTGCTATTTGGATGAAATGTAAATAAGGATATTAATTTTGTAGCAAATTAGGATAAATGAATATATGGCTGATATTAAAAAAATAAAACATTTCGTTACAAACTTTTATTGTTTAAATCTCAACCATGTCCTAATGCAGTAAGAACTGTACCTCTGTGAATATGTACACAGAGAGAGTTGTTATTGTACTGGATATACAGATTTATCATTATCATCAGTTGGACAATATTAAACTGGTAAGTCTTGAAATGAATTTTACAAAAACAAAAATCATGACTAATAGCTCAAAAACTCTTGTCTTGGATGGTATCCACATTGAATTCGTGCCAGAGTATACCTAACTGGGACAAATAATATCCTACACCAAATGACAACACACCTAGAAATACAGTCCGGAATAAATAATCAAAGTATGGTCAGTACATGAAAGGCGATTTACTCATGTCTCTTAAAAAGGAAGCCGACGGGTCCCATTATACTGTCTACATTGACAAAAAAACCTCTTAAAAGGCAGTGGGAAAAAAGTATGAGTGGAATTAAAAGAAGACAAAGCAAAATAATTAAACAGATCACAAAAATGTTTGATATTATTCGCAGAACCACACGGTTAAAGTACAACTGGGCTAACTATACACCCGGGATGAAACATGACAGGCGGTCTAGTCTTATCACAGTTTGGATTCCTGGAGAGAGAGAGAAAGAGCAAGATTTAGTTAGTTTTATGACGCAAAGGCATCAAATATCATACTGCGTCAGGACACAGGTTGCTGCATATATGATAGACGGTTAGTAGGACAATCATAAACATCCATGCCCCTGGCGGGATTCGAACCTGCAACCTCTTGGATGGAGAACAGGTATGCTAACCACTCGACCAACCAGGCCAGCGAGAGAGCAAGTAATCCGGAGAAAGGTAGAGAAATGAGATCATACGAACAGCAGGAAACAAGTGAATGAAGACGGCACGTAAGAGTTTTAGAAGAGTAGTAAAAATTTGCAGGCCCAGCCCAAGTATTTTTGCGCCGCAAGCGCGGAGCCTTTGGGGCAACCTCGCCGGTAAAATTGTTGATATTCCAAATATTTTCGAATCAATCTGCGCCCCTCCCCCCAATATTTTGCCGCCCCAAGCGATGCTTGGTTCGCTTGTACCGTAGGGCCGAGCCTGGGCCTTAGCCCAGCAGTAGATGATAACAATTCTGAATGGCTGAACAGTTACATATCGGTATTAAATTCGATGCAAGGAAACAAAAATCGACGTTTAAACAGAATGAACAAAATCCTCAAAAGCAAAATGCCTTAAATAGCCTCAAAACTATTCACAATAAAAGTACTGATCGCAATATCAATCACTCACACTCAATTGAAGGATATGAGATTTTAAGATGTTAATCTTAAATATCATTTCTCAAACCAATAAAACAGGAGAATTTACTTTAATATTATCTCACTTTAAATATCGACTATACCAAATAATGCCTTAGCCTGATAAAGTTAGGCCTATTTCTTCAAAATCTTGTCACAGCCTTTGAAATATTAAGTCTCATAGAAAAGTGAGTTCTGTATCATTTCAGTTAGAATTTTTATATACGATATAAAAACAATGTTTGACAAACATTTCATAAAACAGAATATATTCTAAATATCGTTGGTTATATTTACTTGTAATACCAGATTATATTTCGTCATTCTGTTCTAATAGCAAGTATTTCTATAGCAAGAAAAAAGTGAAAATGTAACAAAATACAATATATTGCATATTAGAAGATGGTTGTCATAAGTATGAGTAGTTTACATGGGTGCCAACTGATGGCGCTAGCGTCGCGGAGATTTACTTGCCAGTATACACCAGCGTCAATTATGACAATACAAGTTACTGGACACAGCATCAAAAACTATACAACAGTTTGTTGATGCAGGGAGTGGCAAACGCGAGGCGAGCGCCATCGGTTGATACTCATGCGAACTACTCTCACAGTCTGACGACAATCTCTAGTAACAGAACATAATATATAAAGCACCTCAGACACATAATAAAGCAGTGCAATTCACAAATAGCACTTATTGTGATCAATGTATGACAGATCGGCAGATCTTTTGTATGGATTTAAATGAAATTTGGTACATTTAATAAAATGTTGTTGGTCTATCATGATATTTCCATTTTGGCTTCAGCAGAGCAATTTAAAGCCAGGGCCCATGCGGTGATGAATGGCACAGAATCGCTCCGGTTGGTGAATTGTAATAAACGTGGTTCGGGATCAATACTAAGCACTTAAAATTTGAATTCTGCAAAAATTTCCTCAACTATCGTTCCAAGAACGCGTGTCAAAACCAAATAACGTTCGTCACAATTTTTAATGTCATCCAAACAACGAAATGGTGTAAACCTATGGTACCTTAGTACCGTGGGCAGGTTTAGGTTTAGATAATCCGGAAGGCTTACTCTAGAGACCAAATAATGTACTTTTTTAGGCCAATTCAGGTCTCCAATATAACAGGAACGAGGTCTCAGATCGAACGACGCAAATCGTCGACCACCTAGACCAGTGATGGCGAACCTATGACACGCGTGTCAGCACTGACACACTTGAGAGTTTCAGGTGACACACCTTGGATGTTGAAAAATATTGGTATTCTGATAAAAAAAAAACTGCGATAAATCGTGTAAGATCGCTCTCAGTTAAGGCGAAGGTAGGTTTGTTCATTGAAAGAACTTTCTACCAGTAGTCAGCAACAGAAAAGTCATTAAATGTAATGTAAGTTTGTAATTTCACTTTATTAAATTAATTGTATAATATGAATTCATAAATTTTATATCAATGCCCTATTAAATAAATAGCCTAATATGATATGTGTAAGTCACCATCTATGATTAAGTAGTTACATTTATAATGCATGTATGTAAGTGGCACATCAACAACGTCAATATTAAAAAAAAAAAAGATGTTTGACACACTTGGGTAAAAAGGTTCGCCATCACTGACCTAGACTCACAAACACCTGTGCTACCATGGATTCGAACCTACAGCCTACTGAATGGTGAATGAATACCTTTTCAGGCAACTAAGAGAGGTTTCTCACTACCAAATGATTTCTTAGCATCATTATAGCTAAGAGGGAACACGTTAAGACAAATGAAACAGATAATCCTACAGGCCAGTGTTATAATCGTTTTTAATCATATTTAATTCCCTCATTTGAAATGTTTCGCATAAATTACTTTAGCAATGATCAAACTCGCAAACGATCTGAAGCAAACATTCCTACACAAGATATGCTGTTCAAAACCTACAATATATTACTATGGATGACCTAAGAATTAGAGATCAAACATGGTTCATGTATGCGATTCAGCAGTGGCTGTGTAACACAGACGGGAAGATGACGCAACGTGTCATAAGAGTTTTTGGATTAAAGATAAATTACCGGTCTCGTGCGGTCGAGGTAAATTTATTTTTCTCCCACAAAACCGGTTGGAAAAACAAGCAACTCGTAGCTACAATATATCGCCTCATGGACTTAGATGCCTCTTCCATAATTCCAATCAATTCAAATCTCTGAAGTTACTTCAAATCTCCAGCACACAATGCATCATACAATGAAAAATTATTTGCTAATTTTGGCCTATAAATTCTATAGTAAGTATCATTTTTAAATAATACTTACTATAGGATTTTTTTTTAAAAAAAGCATGTAACAGTGAAAGTTAATTTAATACATATTATAATTTAAAAAAATATATTACAGTGTATATATAACTGAAAAGTTGCTTTACTATTTTATTTTTATTATTTTGTCACTTCCGGCTATGATGTGAAATTCGGTGTACAGACGAAAGATAGTAAACCTGAGCTCAGCAAAATAATACTACCTTTCCTTTTCTGAAACGTATGGATACATTGTATGAATGTGTATTGAATATATTCATTTCTATGTTAAAATTGAAATCCTAATTTGTACTAGAAAAAGTGAACACAGAGTCCAGAAAATTCAAACATCTTGGAAAAAGTAGTAGACGTTCTCATTTCGAAGGCCTCCTCCCATTGTAATTCCCCACACAGCTATTTTGCTTATTCCAGTGCAGTCGTACTTTCCAACTAGCAAGCGTGAATTATATAATAATCTATCACGCATGCATACGGAACTCAGGTTAAGTATCATCATGTCATGCGTGCATTTATCAGATCATTCACTCTGTTTGAAATAAAGCACCTATAAAATTTTACACGAGTTTCATAATAGTTTGCATGTTCTGTGCATTCTTATGGTAATTCCATCGATTTCGATTATTTAAAATAAAATAAAAAGTATGGAAATGATTCAGAGAGAATCATAAAGGTGCGCTTCAGGCATGACCGTAAGCTTCCACTGTCACTAGCCTATTTACAAAACTATAATTGTTACGAAATGCTATTGCACTGACTAAAAATTTAACCAATCCTGTAAATGCAAGGAGGAAAAGGCAGTGTGAAGCACATGACACCAATAATGCAGTGCTTGCTTTATACTAAACAGAAATGTACAAATCCAGCCAACATAGGACACCTACTTTTTCATAATACAGATCTATTGCATATTTCTTTATCCGAACCAAAATTGAATCACGCATTTATGCTGTGTGTGCGTGAGGATATATTAAAATTCATTAGAATCATAAAGGGGGGAGACTACACTTTTTACACACGATGTTAAGGCAAAGTACAGCCATATGAAGTTCAGTTTATGTTTACTCTTCATATGAAAAGACTTACGTTCGAATTTCGTCATGGCACGAAGGACCTTCATATGGGGCTTTTCATCTAAAGGTGAGTGGGCCGGTCTTATGTAGAGCGGATGCGAAGTTTGTCCTCGCAAGCAGACAAGCCGGCCCTCCTGTGAATACCCATAGTACAGATATAAATACATTGATTCTTGGGAGATGCAGGAGACGAATGGCAACCTCGCTGCAGTAAGTTTGTATTCTTAATCATCCTAGGATGGAAGAAACAAAGATAAGGATGAAACGCGTACACGAATTGACATAAAATTTGTGGCAATACAGTATATGACATGCTCTAAACGTGATGCTTTTAAGCTCCATGAGTGCAGTGAGGCGAAAGCAATTAGATAAATAAGGACAACTGAATAGATCATATGATCTGCTATAGATCTCGGTGGCTCTGTTAGTAACTCGGATCTAATCCCGAATACAGCGATGGAGAGATAAAACTGTAGCTATGGCATGCTAATACTGAACTTCGTCTCTCGAATAAAGCATCTAGAGGCAAAATATTAAGTGTTTACAGATAAGGGAAGGAAAGTGACTTAAGTAAAGAGCATAATGTACGATGTCTCATTGTAAGTGTGCTCACAAGCCGGTTTGTGTGTTTTGCAAAGAACGGGAAGGAATCGTGAGAAATTCCCACCGACTCCGTCTGAGACCGGAATCTCAACTTAGTTGAAAAGCTTACAAAAGGAACCATCTGATGGTCAGAATAAACAAAACGTAATATACTTGTGGCTCGCTTATAATGACTCTTAAAAATGGTCTTAACGTCTTAACTGCCGGTCTGGTTGGCTGAGTGGTTAGCGTACCCGCTCTCCAACCATCAGGCTGCGGATTCGAATCTCGCCGTGGGCATGGATTTGTGATCGTCTTTAGACGGGAGATATATTTCATCGTGCGGTATTAGACCACCTCTTTGCTTATTGGAGACTTGAAACAATGGCTTGAAAATGTAACGTTTGGTGTCTACAGCAGGACTTCAGGACTATGTAAAAAATTAATTAAAAATATAATATATACAGGTAGATAAAAATATGCTTAGCCCACCCACGGTACAAAATGTATTATAGGTTTGCAAAAGCCTTTCGCGGGTGGGAGCAACCATATAAATAATACGACGCTGTAAAAAATGCATTATAAAATGTGAAACTGCCTCAAATTAGACAACTTGTTCACAGAGAGTAAGCCTTATATTCTCTTCGAAATGAAACCACATGTGTAGATAAATATATAGCAATACATAAGAACAGAGAGAGGAATTTACTTACTCTTTCAACATCTATTTTTCTCTATATAAAAAATACGGATAAAACAAATGCATACATAAGTCACACAGACTATATATAAAGTGTGACTAATTTCATCTAATGCGTTTTTTCTTACTTAAAAAGTTATAGATGTTTGTCAGTGACTAGGATAAAAAAGCAAATGCAGTTTCCATTACATAAAGGTTGGAAAACAACTGGGTTCGAATCCCATGTAGGACAAAAAAATTATCCTTTATTACCAGAGACCTCCAGGGAGTGAGGAACTTATCGAGGGAGGCCAGATACCATAATATAAGGGTATTTTAATTGAAGGTGAGTTAGCCGTTCTTATACAGAAGTAACTCATTTTAAGAAATTCACATAATTTCTTAAAATGAGCCCTCTTCCTCCCACCCCCTTTTAAATTCGCAGCTGTTCTTATGCACTTAAACGCCAGACAAAAATTCCTAGGAAGATATTTCTTATATAAAAGAAACAAACACACAATTAACATTCAAGTGCTCGCATATTTTAGTATCTTTATAAATGTAGGGAAATAAAAACAAATTTAAAATACAGTAGTTATAAGTACGTCGATTCCTTGATAAAAGTATCACCGCGTGTCTCTGTAAATAAATCAACAGTAGTTTC
Organism: Typopeltis vanoorti; assembly: GCF_054136105.1. NCBI lineage: Eukaryota > Metazoa > Arthropoda > Arachnida > Uropygi > Thelyphonidae > Typopeltis > Typopeltis vanoorti. The sequence goes on along the minus strand of NC_143572.1, from coordinate 50,660,121 downwards.
CCATGATGCCCTGGTGGAGCTGTTCACCCTACTCATTACTTAGGGCAGCAAGATTTTCAGGAAAGAAGTGAATCTTTCAGTAACATCCCATCCCCCATCGTGATATAACTCGATCCAGAAGTTCTTTATTGGTGCTCACAATATCAGCGAATGATTTCCAAGCTACTAACTAGTTCTCTTTTAGTGGGATTCATCTTTTAATACTTCTTTAATCTGAGGTCCAACAAATATATTCTCCTTAAATTTGGCCTTCAGAATGTTGCAGTTAGTATTTTTATTGGGTCTATTTCTGTACCAATGCCTTAACCAATCTTTCACGAAAAAAAAATAGTTTAATTTTGGTATGAAATGGTAGTAGAAATACGATGAAAAAAAAAAAAAAAACTCTTTTTAGTGAACCTTGTTTACATCATAGCAGTAACAAACTCCATTCTTTGTCTAAATATCTGAAGCTAGGTACAGCATTTATTTGTTTCTAAAAATAAATTTTCGTTCCTTCAGCTAGTAAGTTCCACCATTGAAGGCGAGATCCACGTATTCGATACTGCTTAGATAAATCTAAATCTCTAACAAGATCTACATCGAAAGCAGGTTCATCATCCATCAGTAACGCAATGTCATATGGTGATAGTGGAGCAAGTGCTGGAAGATCTAAAGAGGGATGCACTGATCTTATGGCAAATTCTAATTTAGAGTACAATGAAAGTTTTGATCACTGTAATTATTTATTTATTATAACAATAAAATGACATTTATTATAAGTGTTCATCAGTTAATGTACTGCTTTATATTTTAGCGTTTCGATAGTTAGTGATGAAAAGAAATAGTTTCACCGCTAATAATCAATACACCGATGACATGATTTATATATAGTCAGTAATATTAAATTTGTTAGTATTATTTTGCTGTGAATACAGAAAAATAAAAAAAAGTACATAAAACAAAACAGCAGTAATAAATGGAGAAGTTATGGGTATGAGTAGTATGTGGTTTACTTATTGCTGATACTGCTTCGTTTAATCTCTAGCATGAATGAGTCTTCGGTTGTAGTTGTAGGTTTTTTTTTGTTTTTGTTTTTTTTCCCCGAGTTATTTTCCCCTCAAAACAAAACTGGCCCTAAACGTTACGTTTCCTCATCCACCCTACTTTATACAGTAGCAGGAACTCGGTAATTCGTAAAATTCAAACGAGTACTAACCAAGATGTGTCTCATGGTGAATGAAATAATAATGAATCATTTGTGCACAATGTATGACGACAGTTAATAAAAAAAGAAGTGTCATTTAACAATCTAAGTGTCTGTTACTATAAAAAAGGGATCCCTATTTTTTTTCTCAATCTTCTACTACTCTCATCCGTGTAATGTTCATTTGTGTAATCATTGAATAACAAGAGGAAGACCTAAATTTAGATAGTAAAACGAAATTAACTGATGATATTTTTGTCCAGTGCAAGTGCTTTTTAATCTGCACAAATGCCTTGCCCATCTCTATATTGAGTCTTTGCTAACTTCAATCATATCTTTTGCGTTTGCGACATGTACATGTTTCTTTCCACCCTAATCCCAACTTGGGTGACTAAGTCTACTCTCTCCACACACACAAAAGATAAAAAAAAAAAAAAAAAAAAAAAAAAAAAAAAAAAAAAAAAAAAAGGGAAATTTCTCAAGTACATAAATTCATTTATTAAGATACATAACTAAAAGACTCACAGAACTGTTTGACCTCTTCCAATCAAGTTAAGTTTTAGAACAAATCATTGCGTAACAGATCGTATTCATTCGATAGGATGACCAACAACAATAATAATAAACTAGCAAATTAAAAACCGTTGTATATGTTTTGATAGTTTATTGGACCTCATTAAAGCACTACCAATATTGGAACTCTGAAGAAACGGAATTGAAAAACCTTATATAAAGGTTCTTAAATACGCATATAGTCGAATAACCTTAGTAATTAAAGAACATAAAAAAGTAACACTTTTCCTTTATAAAAGAGGAATTTGACGTGGCAATCTCAAAAACTGGGTACGTACATGCGTGTATTGGAAGAGACACTTAAAGAATTAAAATGGGAAATAATCATAAATGGACAAAATTTAATTCGCTTGAGATTAGCAGATGAATCATAGTGATCTTTTCAGGTGAAATGACGAAAGTGCTAAACGAACTTAAGAAAGCTATACGGGAAAAAAAAAAAAAAAAAAAAAATCCAGTTTCAAAATTAATACTTACTTAAAATCCATTTTTAACATGAGAGAATATTAAATCAGAATGGTCAAAATATATATAAAAAGTCACAATTTATCTACTTGGAACAACTATCAACAGAGAACGATACCAAAAAAGAAAAATAGAGAGTAAAACAAACAGAGATGGATTGGATAGCACATTATAAACTCGGAAATATACTTCAGAAAAGCATAATAATGCTTCTCATGTGAAGAAGTTTTTCTTAAAAGTAAATTTCCTAATTTGACACTACTAAATTCAATTCTGAAAATTAGAAGCAAGTATAACAATGATCCAGAACATATTAAATTCATTAAAAAGCCATTCAAAGTCCAGGGTCGTCAAGATCGGAAGAGATGGCGAATAAAACTAATTTAATAATTTCTTATGCGGTTTGCAAAACACCTTAAAAAAAACTCCTCCTCCCCTTAAAAACGGGAGGGGGGGGTTCATTATGACTCTACTTATGGGAATTTATGAATTCTGCGAAATACACTTTAATCAATTAGAAGCAGATAACACCCAAATGCTGATTCGGAAAGATTTCTCGATTTGTTAAAGCACATTATACGCATGAGGAGAAGATTACGGAGACCTGGGAGGTGCCTGCTACTTTCATTTCCAAATAGTTAGCAATAGGTCTTATTTTCCCCTATAAACCGTTTTTCTAGGATTCGAACCCACACCTCTCAGCGGGAATGTATTATTCACCGACTAAGTCACCACGGAATTCAGGGGACATGATGTACGGTATACTGCAGAACACTTAACGCTCGGAAATAACTCGTAGACTTGCACCATAAATCGTTAATCCCACTATTCCTGGAAGTCAGGTATTGCTTCCGGCACGTATCTTTTCTGAGAACAACTGCAATGACCATTTCTGAAACCGTACACACAATACCTTCCCATACACCCTAAGGAAACTTTTACAGACTGTTGTAATTTATAGTAGCTGCAATAATTAGATAAGTTTCTTTAAAAGAAGCATTAAATTAGAATTGACGATTACAAAGACTTTGTTATTGCCGTTAACAAAATATTAACATATTAAATCAGCAATGAAAAGTGTAAATATTTTGAAATTAGATAGCTTCCGTGTTCAATGAACAGCTAATTTAAGTTAACTGAAGCTTAAAGAATTTTATTTATATCTTAATTCTAAGGAAATATACCTTACTTACTGGATGTCTGAAGTGGCATAAAAAGTTTCATGTTCGTCTCTAATGATATGGATGTTTCCGGATTATGTAAACCCTCAGCTACACACGTTACTGGTATAATAAAGGTTAATAATGTTATGTAGGTGAAAACACGATAAAAATATAAAAGATCGGTTTGTAATGATTTGAGCCGATATTAATAAGTCCGCGCAAGACGGGTGGAATTTAATGATATTTTATGTCAATTCTTATCTTACCTTATCGTGGGTGAGACTGGCATAAAAAAAAACACTACAGCATATTTAGTGCGTGGGTATGATAAGGGTTAGATAATCCCAAAACCACCTACTGTACAAGCCATTCCATTCCTCTAATACGCAGGAGGGGTAGTCTCACACACGGCGAATGAAAAACATTTACCTCCTAAAAGACATTACAAACATTCCATGCCACAGTGGGATTCGAACCCACAGTCGGGTAGTGTGTAGAGAGCAGAGAAGCTACCCACTAGGACATCCAGGCAGATAACTTCATTAAAATTTAGGATCTCTACTAAAATGTATCACGTTTCCGTTTTGGCTTCAATTGGATCATCTGCAGTGATAAAATTAGGCAACACCAAATTGTAAGTCGAGAATATATAAACTGATAGCCAGTCGAAATGTCATAAACTATAAAAGACAACCATCAAAATGTAAGTTTCGTAAACGCGTTCTTGTATAGTGGCATCATTTATGACCACAGCATTAGAACCTATATCACTATTTCAAATTGTTTTGTCAATAACAAACGGATGGGGAGCAAAACATTTATTCAAACAGTTTTTTGAATAAGGACTACTTTAAGCAATGTAAACTCTATATTGCACCATACGAGTATGTATTGCAACTGACCATCAGCAATATCTAATAACTGTTTACATACCATTCTCGTTGAATTATTCAGGACAGAATTTTCGACAATCAATATTTCATGATGTCTGCGACAGTTTATTCAACTGCACAGGGTACTTTTTATATAGAACTCGGAAGAGTGTCAGAAGGCATAACAATGAAACTTCGATCCATTTTTGCCTTCTACTGCATATACTCTAGTAATTTTTGTTTTGGCTAATTTTGACAATAAAAATAATCTGAATGAAAACAAGACGATATAACTGAAAGGATTTTAAAAGCGATTTTAAATATCACATTTCATTCATATTCCATAATCAGTACATACTTCTTAATATCAATTCGAATCGTTTTGTCAATAAATAAATGAGAATTAACACTAAACCAAGGAAGTACTGTCTTGTGTCGTAAATCTCAAATTATATCAAATTCCATCTAGCCAATTATTGCAATGTATAATGGCTACACGTATTTTTTATTTATTTTTTGTTCGTTTATCTGCAAAAGATCGACTGATTTAAAAAAAAACCTGATAAATATTTGTAAGGATTCCAAATACCAAATTTGAGTACTGGGAAACTTGGTTGGACATATTTACATTCAACCAGCTCCGGAAAAAACTTGTATATGGAGAGTGAAACGCAGGGCTGTCGCCGGATTAGATCCCTCCCTGATGGATTATAATACAAAAATATAAGAAACTCTCCAATTGCTATTTTGTTTTTATTACAAGAGAAACATTAATGCAAAACGATTACATAATAATATTAATTAAATGTTTGCTCTACGGGGATATCGCACAATAACTGTTTATAAGCTCTTCTAAATTTAAATTATAAGCTATGTCCGCCTATATCGATATAGTTGCTAGACCAACTATTATTTCTTGGGTCATTGCTGTTCGAAATAATTTTTAATCAGTTGCAGCTTGGAAAAACTTCTTTCCGCACTTGCTACGCTAACAGGAATTGTTAGCGCAGCGACGGCGCCTACCGCAATATGGCTGAACGAGCGCCCTTATTAAGCCGCGCCGTGAGATAGGCTCCCTCTATGCTACACCTTGTCGACTATACTGGTGAAAGGATTCATATAGGTGTTTAAGCATTTTGCGAAATATATATAGTATGAGCCTGTTAGGCATAATAAATACTTACCTGCGTGCAAATGCTCTTAAGGCGATGATTTTTATTATGTCTGAGCTGTGAACTTATGACTAATTGATTCATTTAGACTAAGATCTAAATTTACAAACACATTTCAGTCTCTCTTAGCTTCTATCTGGCTAATATACATCGATGCTCTTCACTATTTGAACGCATAGCTTAGATACATTATTCCTCCTTCGCTTCAAGAATCAACATCCAAAAATCCGTTTTGCTATGGAAAAATAGGCAAACAGCAGTCTAGGCTTCGCAGACATCTTAATAACATGCCTTCCCAATAGAAAACCTTATTTTACAGTATACAGAAAATCTACTCACAAGGGCAGATATAATCAAACTTTACCATAATCTCTCCCTCTTAACAATATATGATATAAAAACTAATCTCTGTCATCTGTTCCAATAAGGCTTCTCTCACAACTGAATTTAACCATATAAGCCACACCTTCCTATTTAATAGCTACAGTTCCATCAGATTCAACAAAAAAAACCAATCATTCCTGAATGTCCTTAGTGCGTCAGAAAAAATAGATAATATTTAAAAAATGCAATCTGTGCACCGTCTTCAAAGTCCTACTCGAAACTGGATTAAAATTAAATATCTTCCTAAATATGCTGTTGCACCCACCTCAACATTTCACTCACCCTCGAGATGCTGAGAAAAATTTTAAGAATATCGAATCAACTAGAAACATTTTATCAGCATTTGTTACGAACCATCTAATAAATAACACTTAATGAACTACTAAACTTTGACTGGTCAACTCAATTTTGATAAGAGTAGGACTTGTTTATTCATTTTTAACGGGCAATATATATATAATTATCCTCATTCTAATTTCCCCATTATGAAAGCTTTTTCACTATATCATTTAAGGAAATTACAACGTACTAGGATATACATTAAAATAATTTTAATATATTTCTATATTTCGGCAACGTCACGTTGCCATTTTCAAGAACTTAAGTACAAGACACGTGCATGCAGGCACAACAAAACAATAAGAGAGGAAGAAGTATGAAGCTATTATTTCTCCTAAAGTCCTGATGGTGCCCTCTAGCGGGGCATGTTGGTATTCTTGGGCGACTGGGCTGGAGGTCTTCTGATGTAGGTTTCCCAAATTCGAGGAAGTCTCATGCAGCCAAATTTGTTAAGGTTTGGATCATTTCTTAGGGCTGAAGCTGATTCTATGAAAAGCCTTTCATATCTGTATTTGCTACGGTGTATTATCCTGGCTTTCTTCCACCGTATTCTATGGCAGGTATCCAGCGCATGGTCAGCAAGACCAGAGTGGCTGTATTGGTAAAACCGGATGTAGTCCTTGTGTTCTGAAATTCTGATATTTGCTGTCCTGCATGTTTGGCCAAAGTAGGACAGCTTACAGCTGCAAGGGACCTGGTATACACCAGGTAGGTCTAAGGGGGGAGGTTGGTCTTCAGTTGAGCGGATAAGGGATGCCAATTTTTTATATGGTTTGTAACAAGAAGTTAAGTTATGTTTTTTTTAGTATTTTTTTTTATTTTTTGGGGGGGTAGCCATTGGATGAGAAAGTGTTGAGAATGTGGTTTAGTTGTGGTTAGGGCATTGTCATTCTAGCAGATAAGTTTAGCCCTGTTGTGTAGTGTCTTAATGACTCCATATTGTTGTGAGGGGAGGGATTGTTGGTGAATGTATCTGCCTGTATGGGTGGGTTTTCTATATACTGAGAAAACCAAGGTTCCATCAGGCTGGCGGGTGACTAGGGTCTAAGAAAGGAATACAGTTGTTTTTTTCCTCTTCCAGGGTGAATTTGATTCTGGGGGTGTTGGTTGTTTAAGTGTGTTAGGAAGGAGAGGAGTGCATCGGAGCCGTGTGGCCAAATAGCGAATACATCATCTACATAGCGAAGCCAAATGGTTGGTTTTTGTGGGGCAGAGTTTAAGGCTTTCTCTTCAAAAGTCTCCATATAAAAGTTGGCCAAGGGTGGGGAGAGTGGAGAACCCATGGCTGTCCCCTCTATTTGTTTGTAGAATTTTCCTTGCTAAACAAAATAGCCTAAGTTCATTGTGAACTGAAATAGGGCTGTGATATCGGGAGGAAATTTAGCTTGGATTAGCTCTAAAGATTCTTTGAGTGGGACATTTGTGAATAAGGAGGAGACATCAAAACTGACCATTATGTCAGTGTGTTTGAGTGTAAGGTTTTCTACTGGCTTTGAAGTGGGGCGAGTTTTTTTTATGTATGAAGGTGTGTTGCCAGTATAGTGTGAGAGAGCTTTGGCCAAATGTTTAGCTAGTTTGTATGTGGGGGAATCAATGCCATCCACTATGGGACGTAATGGCACATTTTCCTTGTGAATTTTTGGGAGTCCATAAATACGGGAGGGGTATGGAGTTATATGGTTTTAATTTGTTGGTGATTTCCACAGGCCAAGAAGTAACCTTCTTCAGAGGGGACAGCCATGGGTTCTCCACTCTCCCCACCCTTGGCCAACTTTTATATGGAGACTTTTGAAGAGAAAGCCTTAAACTCTGCCCCACAAAAACCAACCATTTGGCTTCGCTATGTAGATGGTGTATTCGCTATTTGGCTACATGGCTCCGATACACTCCTCTCCTTCCTAACACACTTAAACACCCCAGAATCAAATTCACCCTGGAAGAGAACAAAACAACTGCATTCCTTTCTTAGACACACTAGTCACCCGCCAGCCTGATGGAACCTTGGTTTTCTCAGTATATAGAAAACCCACCCATACAGGCAGATACATTCACCAACAATTCCCCCCCCCACAACAATATGGAATCATTAAGACACTACACAACAGGGCTAAACTTATCTGCTCGAATGACAATGCCCTAACCACAGAACTAAACCACATTCTCAACACTTTCTCAGCCAATGGCTAACCCCCCAAAAAATAAAAAAATATTGAAACCAGTAAACCACAACCCCCCCCTCACAGCAAGGATTACTCTAAATCCATATCCTATATCCGAGGCACCTGAAAAAAATCACAAAAATCCTAAAAAAACATAACTTAACTTCTTGTTACAAACCATATAAAAAATTGGCATCCCTTATCCGCTCAACTAAAGACCAACCTCCCCCCTTAGACCTACCTTGTGTATACCAGGTCCCGTGCAGCTGTAAGCTGTCCTACTTTGGTCAAACATGCAGGACAGAAAATATCAGAATTTCAGAACACAAGGACTACATCCGGTTTCACCAATACAGCCACTCTGGTCTTGCTGACCATGCGCTGGATACCTGCCATAGAATACGGTGGAAGAAAGCCAGGATAATACACCGTAGCAAATACAGATATGAAAGGCTTTTCATAGAATCAGCTTCAAGCCCTAAGAAACGATCCAAACCTCAACAAATTTGGCTGCATGAGACTTCCTCAAATTTGGGAAACCTACATCAGAAGACCTCCAGCCCAATCGCCCAAGAATACCAACATTCCCCGCTAGAGGGCACCATCAGGACTTTAGGAGAAATAATAGCTTCATACTTCTTCCTCTCTTATTGTTTTGTTGTGCCAGCATGCACGTGTCTTGTACTTAAGTTCTTGAAAATGGCAACGTGACGTTGCCGAAATATAGAAATATATTAAAATTATTTTAATGTATATCCTAGTACGTTGAAATTTCCTTAAATAATATAGTGAAAATGCATAACCAACGTCTAAGCCTTTCCACGAGAATCATTATGAAAGCTATTCAGTTTTTATGCAGTTAATGGCGTCCTGTTCACGGAATCTGCCAAAATTCTTATAATGGTCTATCTTCCGAGTATCACTCGTCAGTGGACACAATAATCCTTTTCTGGTGTCTCATTTTCACAAAGTTTCGATTGATTAGTACTAGGTATCAGTAAGGAGTCAATGTAATACCACTGCGGTAATATCTTAATTATAATTCCTGATTTAGACACGTACTATAATATAAAATAAATAAATGATATCAGTGCACCTTTAATGCCTTTTTACCTTTAATTACTTTAATCTTTAATTACTTTTTAATACGTTTCTACCTATTTCCACAGAGGAAATAGGTAGAAACGTTTAGAAATCGGCAAATAGCTGGCGTCTATTCTCAGTCATCACTGGTAATCGAGTTTATGGCTACTTATGATTTTGAAGATTTCTGTATGGGAGTAAGGTAGACAACTGCTGTCATCTCGTGTTCCTAAACTCAACATGCTGTTACTGTTTCAAATAATATAAAAATGGGTCGATTTGCTGGAGTAAAAAAACCGAGTTGTCTCTACAAAAAATCGACTAACTTGAGAAGCGGCTAGAGGGGAAAAAAACATAGAAAGTTCCTCTACTCGGTGACTAAAATCCCACCTATAACGGTCTTTCTTTTGGTAGTCTAGCATTCAGGATTCAGAAATGTTGCCACAAATTACACAGGCCATCATGTAATATAAATTCGCTGAAATAACTGCTGCCGGTATCAAAATATCATAAAAATATAAGAAAATATGATAAAAATAAAATGTTACTGTCGCCTAAAACAATTACAAATTTAAACTCACTACTGGTTTAAAATGCATACAGATAATGACGGATAAAATAATCGAAAAGTATCATATAAAGCAACTTGTGAAAAGGTTGCACGAACCCATATCTTATCAGAATCCAAAAACAATACCTAATATTATAGTATGTTTTATTGTAATAAACAAGAAATTACTGCAAGGTCTATTACGATGTGGGAGAGGGGTGAAAGAAAAAAAACTTCCGCATGATCGAGAATTTTACTTTGGTTGCCAACACATCTATGTTTTTTTTTTTTTTTTTTTTTTTTTTAAGGTATTCAATAAAGCATTGGCGTGCCACAAAGTTTACACTGCGGCACGCTAATGCTTTATTCTACTGAAAAAAGTAGACCATAAAAATTTTTTCCCCATCATTGTAGTAAGCCTCAAATTTAACTTCCGCTTTTTAAAAACAAACTATTTCTTTATTGTGGTCATCCGAAGTCTGCTCTTGACGCAAGGCGGATCACAAATAATTTTTAAGAAAGTTTTTAATTTGGAGAAATTTCTTGCACTTGAAACTACACATAGCGAGAAATTGATATAACATAATAGATAATTGCATCTGCAAAATTAAAATAAATTTAATTAATAAAATACATTTCTTTAAAAAAATGGTGATCTAGGCAGTCGCTTGTTCTGCTAAAGGGAAAAATCATTAGCAAACAAATTTTGATAAAATAAATGGTATAATGAAGAATATATTTAACCGCTTTAAAAAACGAGAATCAGATTATATAATTATCCCAACCAACAATATTCTATGGAAGCGAAACACACATCAAAAAATAAATAAATAAAAATAATGTGTAGTGCTGAAAACTAATCTCTTATTAAAAGCAACTGGATGTATCGTGTGGGAACATAAAACATGATAATATACAATCCTTAATACAACAAAAAAATAAAAATAAATAAATAAAAAATAAGCTATTACATAATTAAATATAAGCAAATATAGCTAGAATATCTAAACAGTATATAATTAAATATGAATATTAGTATATAAAAAGGAAATAAACGAAAAAAGAACTGGAAGACGACCCTTAAAATAATAAAGAAAGAGAAGAGGAGAGAGAGATGAGACCGGAACAGGCTACTTAGCTTAGATCTACAAAAGGAAGATGGGCTAATGAGAAACATTTGTTAATGTTATAATTATTTCAGTTATAAGATCTTGAGCATGGATCAAAACTTTTTCCTTTTGTACCTTCGAAGCCATATGACTGGCTTCATAACAGGGACCGAAGTCTAACATTAAATGTTAACATGTTTGTTTTTTTTCTTAAGATATAATGGATAAATCTGTAAGTTTATTATGCATAAGTATACATATTATACATATTTATTAAGTATTATTTTAAGTTTTTAAATGTTAAAATCTGAAGTAATTACTGTTTTATAATTTTATTTGCGCTTATAGTAACAAATATGTGTTTCCAGATAAATATAGAGTGTGGAGAAGGAGAAATCATTCTTGAGACCTATACAAACTCAATTTTATCTCGTAAAAAAAAAAATAAAAATCCGCAGGCGAATGAAATAAATTCGAGGATAGCATGTGAATCATGGCTTGATGATAACCGAGCAAAGTATTCATGTGAAAGATCTTTCATCTGAATTACATGAAAACACGTAGGCTTCAATACTTCTCAAACAGGCTATTGTTTTGTAACAGGAATAAAGGACCGAGACAAGTTCGAAACTGCAATATGCACATCCTTGGGGTTATTTTATGTTTTGCTTTCTTTAAAGTTCTGTTTATGGAATCAACATGCAGAGGACACTCTACACTGTCACATTCGATACAATTCCCCCCCCCCCGAGACACACATTTTTTAGGAGATAAATAAAAACCCTGATACCTAAAACACTACAATTCAGTGCAATTGTATAACTCTAAAAGTAAGTCAATAATATCTAATTTTAATATACGAACCTAGCTAATTAACATCAATCGACTATACAGCGTTTAAAATTAATGGGCTCGATGTCCTTGAGATAGCCGATATCCCATAATTCTTTAATTGGGTTGAAGGCTTTCAAAACACGAGACCACCGTAAAGAGTTGGCGTGTTAAAGATCGACTGTAAGAGAGGTTATCCCGTGATGTCTATTATGATGTGGAGATGGGGAGGGGGGTTGGAAAAAAAAACTTCCGCATGATCGATGTTTAACCGCTTCATTGGTTTAACAAGAGCTAATTCGGGATATCAGTTACGTTAACTTTTTCAACGAGAGAAAATGTCAACCGCTCCAGTTCTCCGATGTTTACGAGAACTTTCTAAGTGGAAAGCAAGCCGGCCGGCGTATTTTAAAATGTTGGAACATTTCCGCGCACCTTGAGTATAAAAAACACTTTCAGCTACACGCGGAGAAGAAGACCACTGTGGGGGAGAGAAGTAAACGAAACTGAAAAAAAAAAAAAAAAAAAAAAAGGAAGTGTAAAAAAAGATTAGAAGAAAAAGTCCTCGTAACACGGGAAAATGACCTCGACTGGCGGCAGCTTGGCGCCTTCACTAAGCAACACGGTAAAAGTTTATTTTCTGAACGCCGACATGAGTCATTCAGCGAAAGTTGTAATCAGAATGGTGGGCCTTGTCCGCAGGGATTCCACGCAGTTTGGAAGTAAGCCTATCAAGGATTTTCGTCAGTGGGTAAGAGTGCAGACGGCTTCAGAAACCCCGCCTTGCTAAATATAGACCACCCGACAACCCCAAAGTGTCGTTCGCGTCGGGTGCGTTGTGTGCGGGATATTCCGCAGTATTTTTATTTCGCAGCAGCAGGCAGCTAGGGACATCAGCCCTGACATCTCGTGCCCATGCAGGGTTCAAAAGGGAACTCTGCTTCAGATTATTCACTTTTCTTGATGTTTTCCTTGGAACCAGATAGCTTTAAAAACACATGATATGTATTAAGAGAGTAACCGAAACCAAGTGAAATTCAATGGCATGGCCTACGAGAATATATATATTATACACACACACACACACTTCGTTATAGTGAATACCCTTAGCAATAATTTTCAGTGATACATTTTAAACGTTGCCCCTTACTCTCGACATCAGCAGCAGATTCACATAATTTAGAAAACTCGGACATTACGAGTCGACCAGTTATTTACGGACGTCCGCTTTTTTTTTTTCCGGAAAAATCGCATCGTTTAGATGGCGTTTTGCTTTTGTCAATTGGAAAGTTAAATTTTTCATAAGTTTTCTTTATCACAAAATAATCGGCCTTTTTCCCTGTATAGAGATCGTAACAATGGACTATAAAACGGTTAGAGAACAATGCATTAAAAATAAAAAAATATTTAAAAAAAATGAAGACTTCCTTTACCCAATTGCAATTCTTTTTTGGTTCAGGAATTTCCTTCTGGTTGTCATTTAAAAAAAAAAATAATAATAATACTTATAAAAACTTTCTTTCGGTTCCGAAAGTGCGATATTTACCGATTACTACCCGCACTCTATTTTTTTTTTTTTTTTTTTTTTTTTAGCAAACTACAAACGTCAGAATTTCGCCCATTACCAATGCAACTTAAGAGAATCGGATATACTGAATGCAGAGTTGGAAAACAAAAAAGCGTTATAATTTTTTGCACAATGAACTTCCAGTGTCAGAAATTTGTTGTTCGCCATATCCCCTTTAAAGGTGCTTAAGTATTTTACGAAATGCGCTTCGAAAATTTCGTCAAAATTTTTATGGCATGACTACTGGAAGAAGAACGGGGAAGGAGGATCATCTCTGGAAGCTTGAATGGATTAGATTTTTGCTTGCAAATTAAGTAGTGAATGAGCGGAATGGGTTGCCAATCTTGCAAGATCGTTGTTGTTGATTGATTTCAAATCGAAGAATGACAGGTATTGTGCAAATGATGGCACAATACTTGCAAGCCCAATTTACTTCATGATTTCTTATTATTGAATTAATATATAACAGATATCCGCAATTATAAATCGTTTTCTCTTTCTTTAATTCGGTGCTTTTTTCATGACGATGCCTGCCGGTAAGGAGAATGATACTCAAAATCATTCTTTTCATACAAAAATTGATTTTTCCCCATTCTTATCGAAAACATTATAAAATGATTGATCTTTATCAATAAGAACACATTAAAAATAAATAAGGGCTAACTTTTGAAGATATCAACTATTAAGTTTGATTGATACAGTTAGTATATATTTACAGTCGTATTCCCCCCCACTATCACCACCCTTCGTCCCCCCCCAAAAAAGTTAAATGCCGACATATTCTACTTTTCCCAAAGATGCTCGCGGTTGAAATTGTTATCTGTACGTGCAAAAGCCTTCAAAGTCCCATTTCCTAAAAAAATATCGCCAGAATTCTTGCAGTATGATATACATTGTTTCTTAATATTGCCATATTACTGTCCAGAATATTACTATAACGTTCAGTGTTTATTTTTCCGTACCCATTCTTGAGCCTTGACTGTGAGAATCAGTTTATCAGTTTTATTTCATCCAAGTTTCCATCTTTTAATCAAGTCAGTTGCAGTTGATGTAATACTTTCATTGTGTTGCAACAGCACAATCATCATTTCGTTTGTCAGATTTAAATTACGCCTCATTTCCAGTGCTGCGCCAATTGCATTTATTCAGCGTACATTCACGTGCAGCTGTATCGCGTGGTTTATCACTGGTATACAGCATTCAAGAAACGTAGGACGTACGTATGCTTTTGCGATATAGCGTATATGGCAGTTCCATACATCAGACGCAGAGAGTTATATACTCTTGAGTAACACATAAAAGTTGTAAAGCTAGAAGAAGGAGAGTAACACATAAAAAACTACATTTGGTATATTAAAATCCCCTCGTTTGAAAGATTTAATGATGGCAATTTTAAAAAGTATGTTCGCGGTTGATCTGTGAGACTATTTTTGTATTAGCCACTTCACAACGTTCTCCCCTCCAAAGAGAACAGAAATTTATCTGTTAATGTCTCATTTAACATTTTCAAAGATGGGAGAAAACAAGCTGTTGCTTCCTACAACTATACCTGTCTCCTACTTTACTTTCAATAAACAGCAAATTGGTCCAAGTTTTCGTGGTTTGCCAGTAATGAGAGAATCTCATAAAGCAGATTACGAGTAACATTTTGGCAGAAATCGCACGCAGAGGACACGAAGACCAACATAAAACTGAACAAATGTCAAACTTTCATGTCGAATAACAAAATTTTGAATATGGGAGGAGGAAATAATCGCAAAAAGTCTCGTATACCAAATTCGGTAATATCTCAGCACACTTGTATTTGCATTTCTATATTTTCATACCTTTTCAAGTCTCTTCTTCATTCCGCCATTATTTTCAATATAGTATTCGTTCAATTTTGATGCATTCTTTGTGTACTCTTGTCCAATATCATATACTAGTCCGTCTTATAAGTATAGCTCGCAAGTCGAAGCATGAAGATTTGGACAACCAAGCAATTACTTTTAGCACCTCGCCAGAAAAAAAATAGCCGTTTGGCTTTTCATACTTTTAGCTCTGTTTTGATTTGCGTTACTTATTTAACTTTCACACACACACACACACACACACACACATTAACTGAAGGCGAGTTTCACGGTCTCATACGGTGTTCCCCCCTTCTTCAAGATAAAAAAAAAAAAAAAAAAAAGGCAAACAATCTGAGAAACACAAAACGACTACCCATATTATTTAACCATCAATAAAATCTATCTATTAAATTTTCTTTTATTATATCTGTAACAACTTGAAATTTTACATTCAACAAATTAAGATTAACACTACTTTAGTTTTTTGGCACTGCAGTCAACTGCCGATGACAACACTACAGAAGTAGAAAGCTTTTTTTTTTTTCTTTTCTTGTTTTTGACGGCGATCTCCGTTGATTTATACCTAGTATTTTTGTAAGCTCGTGTGCAGGAAATTGTAGTGATAAGAATGTCATGTAATACTATGAGTACTGAAACGTCATTATTTTAATAAAAAATCCTGAAAAATCACACACACAAATTGTTTTCATTTCTGTGAGGTAAATAAGCTTCAAAGTTCAGTTTACTAAAACCTGTAGAGTAAATGTTCACGTAAAGTGGGGACTAGTTATACTGTTATCGAGGAAATGAGTTTGATAACACGTTACCTACACCAGCGCTTCCCAAACTGGGGACCGAAAGTTTTGTTGAGGGAGCCGTGAAATAATGAAAACAAATTTAAAATGTTTTAAGACTAAGGTAGCTCTTTGTTTTTTTTTTTTAATCTTAAAAGAAACGCATTTAATTTTTATTATTTATTATTTTTTTTTGGATTTTAATGGAAAAAATCACACATTGGTGTTCGTTTACAAATTTTGCTGTAATTAAGCGCCGAAATACGCTTCCTGCGTATTTCGGCGCTTAATGAATATTAGTAAATATATGCTTATTCATATAAGTTTCATTTCAAAGGTATCGATAAGAAGCACAAAAAAGCTTACAAACGCAAAATCTTGAATATAAATACAATAAATATTATAATAATATATGTCTGTATTAAGATTTTTTTTTCGATGAGGGGCTGTGAAATATTTTAATTTCCAAAGGGGGGCCTTTACATCCATAAGTTTGGGAAGCACTGACCTATACCTTTAAGAAGCACTTTTCCAAATATTGAGATCACATTAAGAATACTTTCATATTCACCTGTTTCTGATGCTGAAAGAGAACGATCGAAGTTACTTAAGAATAACTGAATGAAAGGAGGTTTTCGACTCTTGTAAATGATGCTGACCATCAAAGCCAAGATGGTTGGACAATTAGTTACAGAAACATTTCATTAGTTTCATGCAGCCGAATCGTATAAACTGACATATTAAAATATTAACAAGTTAATCTCGGTTATATTTGTTATTTTGTGTAAGAATTCCAAGAAAGTAAACAATGCTTATTTTCGGAATAATGAGATTTAAGATTTATGTGAGGTATTCAAGTACTGTGCGTAAGATGGCAAGCATGGAAAAACTGCGTCCGGTTTTACTACAATACTGACCGTCAAGTGTTGAGTACAGTATCAATCTTTTCTTATCCTACTTCTAAACAAAAACTGTTATTTATATGAGAACTTCCATTCTAACACAAGCGCATTCAAGTATAAACTATATCTGCATACAAGATACGAAGTAATCAGTCTGAAAACCAAAAAAAGGCTAAGTTTCAGACATCGAATTCTCTTTCCAGTCTAACATGTTGAGGGCTGTCAATCAATTTAGATATCTGACAGGTGCTTTTAAAGAGTTTAAATGTTTCGATATTCAGGAACATGCGAGTTCAAGTTATACGTTATTGATAACTGAAACCCCTCCCCGCCTCCACTATATCATAAAAACGTTAACGTAGAGGATTGACGGGTGACGCAAAGAACTACGAGCTGAAGCGGAGAAAGGCGAATTCTGTGGGATCAAGTGCCAACTATCCATATTGTTCCTACGCTAAGTGGACCTCAGCAATCACAAAAAGAGCTACTCGCTATTAGAGAAGCCCACTAACGTGATTGTCTCAATCTGTACAGATTTCTAATAAGTCTTCTAAAACACGAAGATTTAACGAGTGTTAATAGTATTCAGTAGCCTGTGACTATGTTCCTTTGGGATTTTCTCAATTCAATGTCTCAATTACCGAAAGCATTCAACTACTGCTTGTTTCATCACCTTTCTTTTAAAAACCTGAGGAAGCTCGTTACTCTTCAAGTATAGAACTTACACTAATGAATTTTTGCTAATCTGACCCAACCATTCGACAATGAAGAGTCTTGAACACAAAATAAAT
This sequence comes from Typopeltis vanoorti, assembly GCF_054136105.1. Taxonomy (NCBI): domain Eukaryota; kingdom Metazoa; phylum Arthropoda; class Arachnida; order Uropygi; family Thelyphonidae; genus Typopeltis; species Typopeltis vanoorti. Next base: position 50,642,349 of record NC_143572.1, on the reverse strand, counting down.
CACGAAACAAAAGAACTTCATTGAGAAAGAAATGCTTTGAAAAATGATCTGCAGAGTGTGGGAATCGCTAGAGTGCGCCACAAGCAATTTCATCTATTTCTAACGATACGGAAATGTTGCAAATAATCCATCCTTTCAATTTTAACTTTGACCTTTTCTTATTATAATAAATAAACGATGGCATAAAATTTCGAATTTCACTGATGTCCCCGTTTTAAACTTTTGTCTCTGCGCATTGTAGGACTTTATATAAACTGCGTAATGAAAAAGTCAAACCGGGTTTTAGACAAGTTTGTCTATTCTGACGGTTGAAAAAATCGAGTTACATGATCAGAGAGGTGTCTAAGGCAACTTGATGAAAACCTTTAGAACACATTAATTAATGAGATTCGAATTTATAGCCTTGGTTTAATTACCGACTAAACCATGGAAAATAAACATAAATCAAAATATTTGAACCATCAGCCTAAGGATCTATTTTACTGTCTTTTCTACATTCTATAGTAGAAAAACTTTTCAATTGCTACACAACTGGCCCCCTCTTTGAGCTATTACTCCCCTGTGAATTCGCGTGTTTATCCTAATGAAAAATTGGTAGCTCTCTTTAGGAAGCTTATGTATTGTTCCCGTCCGCGCGATTAGCCTAGTGGCTTTGCGCTTCGCAACCATAGGCCTAGGGAAGGAGTGTCCTAGGTTCGGCGACGACGTGAGGACCTTAAGGATCTTCCTCAGCCATACCAAGTTAGCCGGTCTTGGGCGTGGACAGCAGGGTTTTTGCCACCAGTTTATCCGGGGTTTTTCATCCCGCAAGCAGGCAATCCGGCTCCGTGAACACACAGGCTACAGTCATAGGATATAGTACGGCAAGGAAGGCAACCACCTTGCTCATAGTTATTTCTCTAGATAATGGCGTATATATATAGCTGCTCCTAAACAGCTGAAAGGCCACAACACGTGTTGTTCCCACAATTATTTATTGTCATAGTTACAATATTTCAGTTCAAATTTATATATTGCAAGATATATATATATATCTTGCTGAATCGATCACAATAAATACCTAAAAGCAGTTGAACCTAAGCGCTCACTCGGTAATTCCAACACTCCATCATAAAAATCAAAGCACTCGAGCTACAAAATTTCTTAAACAAAATCAAGAATTTACTATCTGGTACCTCTAGAAGATCACTGTTTATTTTTTATGTGAATCCCATGCACGAAAGGATGCTAATCCGATTTTCTGCTCTAGAGACCGTATATGGAACTTTAAGCCAATTCAGATCTCCGATGGATGGCGATTTCAAACCGGGTGATGAAATTCGTATCTCCCACCTAAAGATAATCACAAACATCCTCTCTCAAGGTGGAATTAATCCACAGACGCTTAATCAGAAAGCGAATACACTAAGCATTCAGTCAGGCATCTATTTCTAACGACACGGAAATGTTGCAAATAATCTTTAGTGTATCTTTAGTGTGTCTGTTAAATTTTGTGTTCTAGCTAGTAATTGTTTCTGAATGAAACGGCCTTCCACTTGTGTATGAGGCCTACTAACTCACCTTCAGTCGAAAAGGCCTTTAAAAGACCCCTCTTCGTATCCTAGATAGGATTCAAATCCAGATATTTCTAGCCACTGCATTCTCGTGATAGCATTAAGGAACGTTTCAAAAGGAACTCGGGGGAAAAGATATCATTCACCTCATGCCCAAAAGGATATATAAACTATTCTTATCAGTTTACTCAGAAAATAAAAATGCTAAAAATCTCTTATGTGCTGGCCTGGTTAGCGTGTCCACTAACAAACAAGCATCCATACCTGCAGTGGATATGAAGTAGTCCGTGCGGACAAACATCCATGTAGGAATGGATGTTTGTCTTCAGGTGGTAGATGAATGCCAACCTTGTGTACTAGAGGTCGGAAGTGGTGTGAAAAAAAAAAAAAAAAAATCCTGTTTGGTCTCTAGGAGTACGGTTTCCGGATTAGCCAAACCTATTCACATAAAATGTATACGATGGGTTTACAACTTGTTCGTGGATGGGAACCACATAAAAAAGCACATATATATGACTTGATCGAATTTAATTACGGAAACAAGATGTTGACATCTATGATAGGATAGAGAGTAACCTTTAAAGAACATTTGTTTCAATACTGAAGGTTGAATTAAGCTACGCACGCAATACATTTCCGGACAGAAGAGGAAAACGATTGTTAGTCCCATTTCCGCGTTTTTATTCATTCCAAATACATAAAACAAAGCATCATCAAATGGATCGAATAAGAACGTTTATTTAAAATGGTTTTTAAAGAAAAATATTATTCGCAAATCCTTACGCGGCATGAATGGGATTGCAAAGTATTTCGATATAACCCTTCAAAAAGTCTGGGAAAGCCAGCGAGTTAACCACAATCAGCATTACAGTTGACACGTGTCCATTTGGACGACGCAAATAATGCGCAGTACGTCCTTGAAAATAAGCGTCCACAGAACAATGGATTTCAAAGCTAAACTATCAAAAAAAAAAAAAAGAGAGAGAAAGAAATAGAATAGAAGAGGTGCATTTGACGACTGTCATCGTAAATGAAAAAGCACGAAGCGAAAAATGCCGATAGTCGAGTTAACCAAGCTATCTGGGTGTGTGTCGGAAAGAAAGGCCGTGACACGGAAGCTGAGGTTGTAAGCATTGAAGGAAAAAAGGAGGCCGACCGGAAGCACGGAAGGAAGTGGTGTTGTGATAACAGCGAGTCTCGTGCAATGATGCGAACAGACACTTCGGTCCGCGTGGAGGAGGCGGCTATTTTCAGATCACTTTAAGAGTTTAATGGTGTTCTTAGCAGGAACGAACGAACGCGCGCGCACACACACACACCCGAGATGTTGGCAGGGTATGAGAAAAGAACTTTTCTCGCGCTATATTTTACCAGAATTGGCAAACTAGAATAATAAATCTTTCGTATCGGACAAAAGGCAGTCAAATGCGATCTAAAGGCGTGCAAAGATTTGTGGTTTCAGCAAACATTTAAGCGTGGTCATTTGTAAGAATAGCTATTAAAATTAAACACGAACCGACGCTTATTTATACGTTACGTCGATATTATGAGCTGTAGAAACCACAAATGCATCGTGTGCCCAACGTTAGCAGTCAGGCGCGTGGATTAAAGATATCAAAACGTTCAATGATTAGTGACGAAACTAAATCTGCCTTACAGAAGGAGAGAAGTATATGAAAATAGCTACCAAAGAGAGAGAGATTGTGGGATTAGGGTTATTTTTTGAAGGTACCATCCACGTAAGCTTGTGGACTGTAACGTGTGGGTGGGCCAAATTAGATAATTTTTAAAATCACTCCCGGCCTTCAATAAGCAAGATGGTGTTGTGTCACACCGGGCAATGAAAATCAATATCCGACTTCGCCCTAATGCATTAGCGTTCCTTATGTATATGTAGCTCTCATTTGTTGTATTTTTCCATTGTTTATTCTTCTACACATAGGATGTTTGTTATTGTTGTTACGTGTTTTATTTCGACAGGTGCATTATATCTGCCAACTCTAGTTCACTTGTCATGCCCCCACCCCCTCGAGAAGTTTCAGCGTCACTTTCATAGAGAGAATACATTGTATATATTCTCTGTGTGAAATAAAAGTAAGTTTGAATTTAACAGACAAGACAAGTTACAAAATTTAACATCAACTTAATAACACACCTTTCACTTATTTGGTTATGGTGTGTATCCACTGTCTATGAAACACGGAACAAAAAGGGCAATTTTACTAGAGGGAGGATACCAATCAGTCGTCTGTGAACTCTTCATTCCTCACTACATCTGAACACTAAAAAGACCTAATGAAGTATCGGCCTTGTATGGCTTGTGATAAGGACGGATGCATGAGGCATAACGTTACGGGTCAGAGAGGTTTAAAGGATCGTTGTGGGAGTATTTGTTAGTAGTAATTCTCTGGCGTCAACAATTAATGTTTTTAGTAATATGACACTTCGGTACTACGCATAAATGAAATCCGGTTAAATGATGAATGACAGAAATACGAAGAATCAAATGCTTCACAAAAATTCCAAGGACTCAACAACGTCACAAGGTAGACAGCCTTGAGGTTGTCTGAATTTCTGATTGTACCTCGAAGGTCACCAAACTAGTAACACCACATATATGCTAAATCTTAACGAAAGGTGTAGATGTCCAGTGACTTGTTATGGCTCAACGAAGTATCAACTTTTAATCACAAATCAACAACAAGAGAACATCTAGAGATAAAGTCTCCTATATAGAAAAAAAAAATGCAACAAACTGCAGCCGGTGGTCCATTTAAAAATACCACCAGGTTCGCAACCCCCTCCCCCCCCAAAAAAAAACGCTCTTATAAAATGACATTTTAAATATTGTATCTCGAATAAAGAAAACAAAAATTTCAATTTTATGTATCTATACTCGTGATGACCAAATGACCTACGGCCAGAGATCTCTCGATGCAGTCCTGTCCGGTCAGGAAAGCTCAATGTTTTCAACTGTTTGTGAGTGACCGATTTCTGTATTTACAAAAAGTTGTTTACATGAAGGAAAATTGTTCTATAAATAGTTTGACTTACGAAAATAACATTATCATGTGCTCAAAACACTACAACTATTACTCCTCCTTCCAATCGAAACGTCTCTTTTTATTTTGTAACCCGATGTTTGGTCCGTAACTATTTAAATGAATGAAAACAGGCTCCTGAGAATAAATAAATTAGCCATTACTAACCCATACGAAACAGCAATGCTTGGAATTGATTCAGGAACGATAAATGTGACTTGTCAATGAATGTAAATTTTTATTACTATCCCAATAGTTACATTTTGAATTAATAGGATTACTTTTTTTTTTTAAACAAAAGTAGTCAGATCCAAAGAATTATACGTCATATTAATAATAATAAGCTCATAAACAAAAAGTTATTATTTGGGATAATGATCAATAGAGGTGTCACGTAATAATGATGATCAATCAAGTATGGTTATCCAATATTTTAGTTACAGTTTAAATATACAGGAAAAAAATTTGTTAAACAACGTTTAGACATTGGCTAGTCTCTCATTGGTAGCAGATTTCGAAACAAAACTGGTTTCACTTATTACACTGTCGGTTTTCTTAAGAAACTACCGAATATTTAATTTCAATAAATATTCTGCAGTTCTCGTCTCATCTTCTAATTACGTATTAAGCTGAATTCTTTCTAATTGTAATCGGGTGGAATGCTAATGATATTAGTATGGGTTGGAATTACGACAAAACCAAGAACTTCATGTTCTTGGTTCTGTTGTGTTATCCGACCTGAGGAAGAAAAACCTTCCACCTCCTCATACGACAAGCAAACTCAAGGTCCTCGATTCTAACCCAAATTCGAAGGATTGCGATGTGCTCGCGACTGGGCTACGACGCATTAAGATAGAAAGGTTATTCTTATCACAAGATGATCTCTGCTTACCGGAGGAGAGAACCTTTTTCAGTATGAGCCCAACCAAATTACCTTCGGTAGAAAAGTCGTCGTTGTTGTTTGGAATTATAGTCGAATCAACTAATGCTACGAAATATATATATATATATCATTCCAACTGCTGTATTTAATATTAAGAAATAAAAGTGATCGGTTAGATCAATTACATCACAAGATGAGAGACTACCAACCGATAACTGGAGGCCTTGAAACAACTTGAAAAGTTAAACGTTTGATCTATAGACACAGTCCCCTGATTTTCTAACTCTCAGCCGGCCCATAGTACGAATACAAATGTGAAATAGGTTAAAGCCTTTTTGGGAGTCGCAAAAACATGTAGGTTTAATAATGCAACATGTATGATGTTCTTTATTGAAAGTAAAAACATTGAAACAACAAAATAATAACAACAACTGGACCCAAATTTGCCTAAAGGATTGTAGAGGGAGATTAAATATTTATTCTTGCAAAAGTCAAGCATAATGTGTGGCGCTTAACGGAAAGGTTAGAATGCTGACGGAACGAACCCACCTTTGATGAACCAATCAGTTTGCTCCAGCTAAATCCTCTGCCCATATTTTCACACAATGGCAAGAAAGTTCGTAACCCTGTGTAACCTGGATATATCAAGGTCAGAAGCAGTGCCAAAAATAGATTGTTATGGACCCTGATTAAAAATGGATCTCTGTCATTATAAAATATACTGTCATGACGTGGATGTCAGGTGCCTCATACCTATGAGTAGAGTGCAGCACCTACGCTCAAAAGAGAAAATGCCAAGCCTCTGGAGTACTAGGCACCACCAGTTTGTTTACCAGAAACCTGAAGGATTAAACCCCCGTGTTTGGACTACAAAGCAGCGAAGTCCGAGTTTCTTTCACATGCATGATATGAATGAGGCTTTCACAGTAGGGTCGGACTTTCGAGTCTCCACATTTTTCTTTTCAATAATATGGCTTTAAAACGGGCCGCTAGACAGTATATGCTGCTGTGGTGTAACCACTATACTACAAAACCCCGCAATGCGGAGAATTCAAAAGAATTAGTGGGTTCAATGAAAGCGTCGGGGAGAAGGACAGAGTCAAAGGCTGTAAAGGGACACAACGAACACTTGTTTTGGAGAGGAAAAAGTCGTAGTAAAGCCACTAGGATACTAGGCCGAATCTAATCGCAACACTAGGCAATTTCTAAGTTACCTAATGAACAATATCGCTATCGCGATTGTAAAGGAGTGAGTGAAATTCTCCATGTACACAATAAAGATTCATACCACATATTTCATGTCCCTCACAATTTCAACTCGCCTTAATAACAATGAAGAGAAACAGGTTACATGAAAGCGGGTAGAAATAAAGAAAAAAATCGCACCCCACCCCAAAAAAAAAACACGATTCACCCCAATTAGCAAACATACCATCCAACCTCAACTGTCTTTTTCTATATTCAAACTGTAAAATCATAATCATTCTTCCCAAAAGTAACTATTTCAGTTTCCTCGACCATTACTTCATCTCGTGTTTTTTTTTTTTGTTTGCAAGTATATTATTTATTTTTTATTTTATTTTATTTTTTTGTTGCGTATCAACATTTGATAAACGTTCACTTGTATAAACATTCACTCTAGAAACGCATTTTTTGATAATTAGAGGTAGAATTTATTCATCTGCGATATCTATCGCTTCCTATTGCCATCAATCATTCTAAACATGTTTCCCAATCCCATTTCTCTGGTAACAAACTCACCTTGGAGATTTTCAGGCACACAGCTCCAATTTTTGTTTGTTTTGTTCCAAGTGTACTGATCCAGCAACTAGAGGTGTTCGTTGAAGCATTGCCTAACACCCATGACTTACATACTGTTTACATGTCCGACCTCGTGTTGTCTGGCATTATAAAATGCTAAGTGAAATGATTTTCGTGATTTATATTTGCTTCGTTAGAACACTATTTTCGTTCTTCGAACACAAAAACATTTGTGTGAACACCCACTGAAACAGGTCTTATTGGTAAGGAAACTTATTTACCATTTCACTTTAAATTCTTATCTCTCATCTATGTTTTGGTTATCCAAGAAGTGTGACAAGGTGGTTCAGGCATATCGCACATGACTTTTATTAAAACCTCCAGTTTCCTTTTCAGCCTATATCAAAGCTCGCTTGTGTAGCTCTGTGGATATGGCGTTTGCATCTATAGCGCTAGGTCCTCAAAGAAAGACAGTTGGATTGTAAGTTTGATTCTAGTCGCTGACTAGAGGAACCTTTTCGACCAATCCCGACTTAGTCAATCTCTGGCACGGAACCAGTAGGGTCTTTCGTCCGAAAACATTTTTTTTTTTTTTTAATCCCGCAACTCAAGTAAACCAACCGTAGAAATGCTATTTCAGAAAATTATATATTGCTAGGCACCACGAGATGGTGGCAGTTGTCTTCCCCACACTCCTCTCTGGATGCGTATTAAAATCACTGTTAGTTTTGGGACAGCTTTTATCCCCTCCCTTTGAGGGGATAAAAAACATTAGCGGATTTATTTATCAAAGCTCACAATAGCTAAAAATTATTGACACATCAACATTTTTCCCTGTTCCATTTGTGCTTTAGAGTCGATCCTGTTTTGTATTTACCTTTTCAATATCGTGCTTCACTGGTATTTGTCTCACATCTTGGTAATTAGCCCATATTCGACCTAATCTCACAGAGAGAAGAAAGAACGATTACGAGAAATTTCTATCTTCAAATTACGGTCATACTTTCTCTCACTTCAATCCTTTCTAAAGTAATGAATCCACCTGGGAAACCTGTAACTAACAAATGATCTCCACTATGGATTCCATCATAGCTGATCAACAGGAATAAATCGCTAATCTTTGAACCAATAGCATGTAAAAATCTGGAAAAACTCAATACATTTGAGTTCTACAAGTGGGTTATCAGCTTTCTCTACATTTATGTAGAATGGTGGATCAATCTTTATTCTTAAAGTGTGAAACTAATGATGAAATACCAGAGGATACCGGTCTTTCATTTACTATCACTTTTATATATCAGTGACCATCTCCAGTTGGCTACAAATCCAATCCACAGTCCCCCCCCCCCCCGGATGACAGTAGATTGCGTTCCTCTACCTTATTTGACAAATTGACAGAACTTCTAAAATATGTACTGCTGCCTTAAATAAATAATGTTCTCTGATCATTATTGAGTGGAACCCGATGTCTGGATCCTTAAGAATTAATGACCCAACAGAAGAGAACAATCAGATTGATTCATTCCATTCTCTTTCAGATAAAAATGTGTTTTGTTTCGGCTGCATCAATGAATGGCACTATAGAGAAACTACGAGATATAGATATTTCTATAGTCGCTCTTAATCAGATTTGACATTATTAATTCCCACACAATCTAATTAAGACGGATGATTCGAGTAGTTGGTCATCCATTCACGTTTCATTTCCATCATCACAGAATAAATTTTTCTTCCTCTTCGTTAATGACTTCTGTTACTCTTTTTGGATAATTTCTTTTGCTAGCAAGTTTTTTGTTACTAGCTACTAGTTCCATACTACTAGCGTCTTACGTGTTGAACCTCTCGAGTGTAGGACTGTAAAAATGGTCCACAAATAAAATGAAATTAAAAAAAAAATTATCTCCGAGTGTTTATGCAGATGTAGCATTACTTGCAGAAAACGTTCTCAAAAAGCAATTATCAAACTCTAACAGATACGAGGCAGTTTTAAAATGTAATATCTATAGGGAAATCAAAAACAACGGTAAATGCAAAAGAACCAATCAGATGTAAATTAAAACGAATTAGAAAAATGGACCAAGTAATGAAATCTTAATACCTAGGAATAACTGAACAGTGAAAATATAACACAGGATAATGTAGTAAACGAACAATCTCTGAAGGCTAATAAAATATCAAGATGTCTAAATTTACAAGCATCCAACAACCACGTTGGAGAGTGGACCCCCAGAAAAGAATTCTTTAAATATCATAATACTATGGCATGCAGAAAATCTGATTAGCATTTCAAAAAACACTTAAAAACCGTGTCTAATATTTTGCAAAAATTAGTTTATCGAATTTTAACCAGTATAACTTTTAGTTTTCATGCAAACATATCATTGTACATAACATTGAGAGAGAAATGTGCTATTATAACAACGCGAAATCTAGAAGCAGCAAACTACAAGTGAGTCTTGAGAGTGAAATAAATCTTCCGAGAAGGGAGAGAAATAATAAAATAAAACAACACATACGCATGAATGGAACTATTCCAATTCAAATCTTCAAGGCAAGACTGCAAACATTAACCACAGTCTTAATTCTTGTATTAAACAGCGTATATAATTAAAGTTGAATTAACTATAATAACGTCATACTCGTTCAGCTAATAATTTTTCAGTCATAACTTATAAGTGACACAAAAATTACTCGAGAAAACAATTTATTAAAAAACTGCAACTACTTTTCTTAGGAAGAACAGTTAAAATATTAACTGTGTCGAATGTGTCCCCCACCCCATGCTGTATATTTGCCTGTTTTATACACTCATTTATTGGTGACGTTTGATCCAAAATTTTCCACCGGATGTCATTCCTTTAATAGTTTTGTGTTCCTGCCTATCGACACTATTTAATGATTTCAAAAGTTTCCTTAAATTTCTGATCAAAGTCCACATCAGTGATGGACTTTGATCAGAAATTGGTGAAATTGTGCAATGCCAGCATCCACAGGGTAGATTATTGACAATCCTCATTGGATTGTTCGCGAGACAAACACCATGGCTCCTGATGTTTGTTAGTATTGCTAACATTTATAAAGCATTACCAAACGTCGGTTCAGTAGTACAAATCGGTTAATATTTCCAGTGAGCTAAACTTGCTTTACGTTTAAATTTTCGCTAACAAAGCACTTGGAACATAATCGGTATAAGCGAAGCGAAACTAATGTTTTGGCTGGGCAATGCAATCACTTAACTATGCTTAATTATTACAAAATCGTACTGGTCGCGAATGCCTTTAATATTCCAAAGCTGATGTGAATAGGTTTCGAACGCAGCTTATTTTGAGTTGGAGAGCTATTTGGGTTTTTACCCACCAAGTTTCTTCAACAAGCTTCCCACAACATTGAGTGCACTAAGACGACTGAACACTTTGCAACCATTCTCCGTTATTAATGCGTGGTACGAGAATATAATAAAACCTGAGAAGTAAATCACAAAGTGTGTATATGTGTATATATATATATATATATATATATAGACATACCAAAAAAAAAAAAAAAAAAATCTTACAAGTGGCCGAAAAGAAAGCAATTATACAAATGCAAATCCACAAATAACCTTAAATAAATGACATCTCTCTTTCTCATGGGAGCTTTCCCAATTATATGAATAACTTCTGAATCACTGAATGATTCTGCATAACTGTACAGATATCTCTATACTAGTATATAATGATATAAACCATAACCAACATTCATTTACAATCCCCCCCCCCCAACACACACAGTATTAGACTATCGGAACTGGTGACTGATTTATGGCAGTGCTTCTACTTGTTTTTTCGACTCTGGCATTATAAGCTACCGTACTGCATTATAGTTATTTGGGATCACGGTTGAAGCAAATAGGAGGTCAGTGCATTGTCTGCAAATTGTTGGAAGTGTGTATTTTAAAAGAATATAACTATTTGTTTAAATATGAAAAAAAAAATTATGTGAACGTCTGTAGAACAATTGGAGAACTAAAGCCATTTTTAAGTTGAAAATACAAATTAATCTTTATAGCACACAATTCAATTTCGCGAACAATTTTATTCACATATTTAAAAAAAAAAAAAATGAAACTCAAGTTCTTTAAACTTACACTCATATTCAGTGAAGGTGACCATATTGAAAGGTAATTCACGTGAAGTGATCACCTTAACGCACGGAAAGTAATCTTTTATGATAGCGATACAACCAAGTTTTTAGTACACTCAAGACACTTGGAAATCATAACCGATATAACGTATACGTAAAAATATTACTTCCGCCTTTCGAAAGACTTCTTATTATAGAGCCGTTACTCGGTAGCTACGATTTTTGCTACTTCAGAAAGGCTGAGTCGATAACCATTGACTTCTACTTCCTCAATAAGTGGCCATCCTGTTCAACTGAGAATAAGTAACCAGTATCTTATTCCAGTATGATGATTACTTGGTACTCCAAAGATGTTTAATTTTTAAAATACATTATCTGCTGTTGTTTTTTCTGTTACAATAATTAGTTGCTTTTTTTTTTTTTTTATAGTACATAGTATATTACTGCTGATTTTCGTGGATTGATAGCATTTGGTGTGTGTTTCCTGACATTTTCTTGGAATACTCTAATATTAAAGAAGAAGAGAAATGCTGATGAAATCGTGAATGGTGAAATTGAGGCTTGTCCCAATGAACAGAATCATTCCGTTTCGGAAAGTAACGAGGATATTGAGAATACATTCTTCTACTACGCGTTATTCCCGCTTCCCATGCAGGGTCCGCGTGTTACTTTAGATGCGACTTCTTGTTAGTACTACTCCCAACCGACCCGTCGCCTGGTCTGCCGCTGGGGGGGGGGGGGGGGATATATTTTTTTGACTGTAGAGGCGTATGTTCATGGGGCCGGTTTGCCTGTTTGCGGGATGAAAAACGCCAGATAAACTGGCGGAAAAAACCCTACTGACCGCGCCCAAGACCGGCTAACTTGGCTATGCCTGAGGAAGATCCTCAAATTCCTCACGTCTACAACGGGAATCGAACCTGGGACACTCCTTCCCCAGGCATATGGTTGCGAAGCGCAAAGCCACTAGGCTAACCGCGCGGTTGATATTGAGAATATATTAAGTTTGGAAATAAGTGATTAGACAGGCAACGAGAAAACTGGAAAACGTCGAAAAGTGATTACAGCCATCAGGACTGGAAAGGCAACCAGCAAAAGGAGAATCAAAAAAAGCAATGAATCGGGTAAGATAAGGCATAATGCTAGGTAAAATCATATATATATAAAGAGAAGGGTATTATACGGTATGGAGATTCAATTATTAAACATTTTTTTCAAAAAAGGCAGTTATGATGAGAGAGGATATAAAGTGACTGTTGGAAAAACGTGAACGTGAAGAGTGAAGATTATATTATCAAGATTTAATAGCACGGAATACGGAAGAAGAGCGATGATGGCAAATGATTCTATGCGTAGGCTGTGTAGAAAGAATAGATGCGAGTTTTGGGATATGTGGAATGAGTCTAAAGGAAGAATGGATTTATATGAGAGGGACGATCTGCACTTCAATGCGATTGGTATCAGGAGTCTGGAGAAATTATTCATTGGTACATTGGTGTATGAGACTAAATACGAAGAGAGTCAGGGAAACCAGCTTATGGTGAGCATCTACGTGTAAGAGCAACTAACTTATGCAACTATATGAATATGCTTACTCGTGGATCTGATTACGATAAAAAAAGATGATTGTGTGCTCGTCTGGTTCGGACTTAAGTAATCGCAAAGTTCTCTATTTAAGTGAAGCATTACCTATGAAAAGGAATGTGAAAGTTGACCAACTAGGTCATGCCGACTACAGAAAACAGTGTGTGCGTATGTAACATGGAGGTAACTTATTGTCTGTACACAAATGCCAGGAATATCAGAAACATTGTGTATATTATTTCTGGGAAAACTCCCATGTTACTCCTCTTAAACTGAAGCAGGCAAAATAGCCGTAATTATAATAATAATCAGAAACATTACTGGCATTAGTGAGACCTGGCTCTGAGAAGCAGATGAACTAACTAGTACTGGGTAGAAAGGAGCACAATATTTTTAGGAAGAATAAACAAAGCAGAAGAAGAGAGGACGTAATGCTAATGATATCGGATAACTTGAGTCCAGTTAGGGTAGAACGCTATGATTGCAATATTAGTAAGATTTCCATGTAGCAGTGACTTTGAAGCGATATGGTGTGAGGTGGTCTAACAGGATCAAATACATAGTGGAGTGTTGCTACAGACTAAGTAGATTGGCTGCTTATGAATGAAATGCATCGTCAAATAAACTTAATGGGTACTAACTGATTAATCATGAGTGACTTTAATTATCCGAAAACTAACTGGGTAGCAATAAAATCTCATGAGAAGAATGAAACCAAAATTATTTCGCTGCTGCTAGCAACTTCCTTAAGCAGCATGTGACAGAAGGAACTCGAGCTCAGGGTACTAGATTTTGATTATAGTGTAAGAGAGGATTTCAGGTAAAAGACGGGACTGTTCTGTCTCCAGTTGGTGACCTGGGAAGTGGCTAAGTATATGGATCTTCCATTCAGAAAAGCTTACATGCTGAAATAAAAAGCAAGAAATTATGACAACCTGAGGAGAATACTAGGTTTGATCCCATGGTATCGCAATCGGTTTCTAGATAGGATGGATATCGGCAATGCATGGAAAGTATTAAAAAAAAAATACACATCTGATGCAATATAGGAATGTGTCCCTAGAGTCGAAAAATTAACAGGATGTCCAATCATATTAAGTAAGGGATTATTACGAAAAAAGATTATGTGGAAGGAATACCGTGTGCACATAAGGATGATGTCGGTTATGAAAATTATAACGTGCAGTTCAAAAGAGTTACAGTACAGAAAGCTACATGGGAGTATGAAAAGATTCTAGCTACACAACCCAAAGAACTAACAGATTTCAATCATTATGTTGCAAGTAAATGAATAATGAATGAATGTGAGAGAATAACGCAGATGCAGAAGAGATTTTTCAACTAATGTGCCCCTTTTGTTAAAAGCTATCATCCTGGTGAATGCTACGTCTACAATGAATGAAAGAAAGTTAAGTTTACGAGGAGGATGGTACTAGAGCTGTTGCATAAATTGAATAAGATTTCGGCGATAGGGGCTGATGGCATATCAATAGAGATACTAAAAGGTGTTCGGTTGAGCTGCTTGTGCCTTCGACCTGGCTGTACAATTTGTCTCGGCACATATATGATTTTATAAAGGAGTGGAAAGAGTATATGATAATCCCATTGCACAAGGGTAGTAGTGAAGATTTTCGAAAAGCTCAAAGGATCGCATACAGAAATGAGTTGACAAAGAATCTGTACTTTGAAATGAATAGCATGGGTTAACTAAGGGTAGATCATATCTGAGCAACTTGTTTACATTTTATAATAATGTTACGGTTGAGTTAGACAAGGGATTTTGGGCTTCGCTGAAGCTTTTAATAGGATACAGCATAGAAGGTCGTTGTCGGCCTGTTTGGCCGAGTGGTTAGTTTATCCCCTCTCCAGCCAAAAGGCTGAGGATTCGAATGCCGCCGTGGACATGGATGTTTATGCTTGTCTGTGAAAAAACTAATGGTGGTGGTGATGGGCGGTATATGGCGTTGGTGGATTGAGTGGCGGAGACAGAGAGCTGTAGAGTAGGTGCCCTGCATCGATGAGCCTTTGAACTTCCTGGAGGTGTCAGGTAATAATAATAAAAACAAGTGAAAATGGCTCTCCGTTTACTGTAAATTAAGTACTTTGGTATAACGAGCTATCCAAATGGCCTACTATATCGGTGGGATTATTCTAGAAGAAAATGATCAGACTAGAGGTCTTGTAGATTTTGTAGACAGAAAGATCATAAAACATTCAGGGACCATAAAGCAAATATTGCGAATGCATCTCAGAGGATAACTACAATTCTGAAACGAACACTGTCATAAGAATAAAGAAGTCATCCTTCCTTTTTACAAGGCTTTAATATGACCTCATCTGGACTACTGTGGGCAGATATAGTTTCCCGGTTTTCGAGGTGATGCAAATACAGTAGAGAGAGCGTAAGAGGTGATATTGGAACTGTGGAAAGTAGATTATGAGAGACTGACAATTTATGGATTGCAGAGTCATACAGGATGCCAAGTAGATGGAAGTTTCATTTTATGGAGAGTGGGGAAAGGATGAGAAGGCATCCATGGAAGTTATAGATGAATACAGTCAGGAAAGGGGCAAGAGCCATATTTTTCTCTCACTGAACGTGAGATTGGAATGCTTTGCCTTTGGGGCAGTGAGTGCAGATTGTGTGAATAACATGTGGCCTCCCTGGAGGTCTCTTGTAGATGGATAATGAGACTTGAACAGACCAATATGGTCTATATCCGTAATTAGCATTATGATGAATTATTATTATTATTCAAGTTATAAAAATAAAACAGATGTAACATCATATAGGTACGCCTAAGGTAGAATAACAGCTAAAGAAATAGAATCTTATTAAACCTTCAACGGAAGCATTAAAGGAAAGACGACTGCACATCAACTCTTCGTGGATTGAAGGAATGCGTCATGGCGATCTCCTTAATGCAAATCTTTTTCCTTACTTTAAATACACGTGCAACAATTTAAACTAAGCTTTCTCTTAAGTTGTACACTACGCTTAAAAATTCTGTCCGTGGACTGAAATCTCTGCTAACACAGATAGTGTGATAGCCGAGGAACTTATATCAGTGCATGTCGGCCAAGTGGGTAATGCTTCCACAAACTGTTAGTAGGACAATTTTGACATGGTTATCTAAATGTCTTCAGGTCATAGATAATGTTCATATTTCTCGATATGAGACTACCACCACCACCGGGTTCAATGGAAATCAGAAATGGATTCAAAAAAAGCATGGTTGGTCTCTAGTACAGAACTACAGAATTGACAGATTTTCAAGTATTGTACTAACTTATGATGCCCACGGTATGAATCCCGTGGGCGTCATAAGTTAGTACAATACGTTGCCTGTCGTTGAACTGTTTTATGTTTTTTTTTTTTACTCGGGTGAAGAGTAGGAGGTTTCGTTACCATTCTGTATCTGAGCAGTTGTTAGCTGCTCAGATACAAAATATATTGCACAGAAATCATTCATTAAAGGATTGCAAAATACTACAAGAAAATGTAGCTAATTTAGAAGCTAAACTGATAAATATATTGAAACAGACAAAATCTAGCAGCTCAATAATTAAATCAACGGAGAAAATTATCTACTAAACATAGCACACTACAATTACTTATATTTATTTATTTGTTATCTCTTCATTTATAACGAATGGCATGGTAACAATGAACGAACTACCATTCGCAATAGTTGCTACCGCGATGCATGCATGCATCCAATAATAAACTACTTAAACTCAGTCTGGATTATCGTGCAACAGTGGACGCTATATGCATTTCGTACACAGGATGAACAATATCACTGGTGCCATGATATCACGCACAGGAAGGGAACAGCGACATCACATGACATACACACACAGGGTTGGTTGTTTAGATTACGTCAAAGGCGACGAGACAAGTGCATTGTATTTGTAAAGTGCGTGCATTTCTCTGGCTTTTTTTTTTGTTTGCTTGTTTCGTGGTAAAAAACCTAACCTTTCAGTACAAAAAAAAAACTCTACTGCCTCCATATCAGATCGGCTAAGCCGGTATCTTCCGACTGAGCTAGGAAGGCGATCGTGATATACAGCAATAAATAAGAAAAAGAAATGCTTTGTAGAAGATAATTTAGGTGCTTTACGTCAACTGCAAATCCTCATAGTTTCATCTCAACGGTAAAACTTTTCGAAAATTTCGAGCACCCTAGTCACAGCTAGTTCGACCCGACGATACTGTCTGCCGGCACTTTACTCTGGTTCGAGTTCACCATGTCACGGCCGCTATAGTGTGGCAGAGTCCCAAGGAAAACCGGTGACAACTGCACCTGAGGATGTCACTGGCCGCAGGGTGGGACGGAGACACAAGTCTGCTGAAGGTTACTGGCTGCATAGGAATGTGGCGTTACACTGTTTTCACCTTTACGCGTTCCTGATCACAGGCATCCCCGCGGGCAAGAATTTTTCGGCCTGCCCGATAGTCCAGCCAATAAGTTACGGAAAGCGATGAATAAAATATGCGTTTATTATTGGTGGCATTTATAAAACATGGCAATGATAAAATAAAAAAAAAAGTACGTGATGCTAGAAACCCCATAATGTACGCATTCACCTCCCTTCCAGTTATTTGATGTCGAGTTCCATAAGCTGCTTCGTGTATGTCACAGCACAGTGCGTACAGTAATTCCTATCAATTTAAAACTGAAATGGTTAATTCCGACTCTTCCCAACTTTACTGATCTATTTCCAGTTGGTTTCTGTGCATTTCTATTCGAATAATGTCATTGGTTCGTGGAAATTGTCTTGCAGAAATGCTCATTCTATTTTAACAAGGTAGTAATCGATTGTTTTTATTATTACATTTTCTACATTTTGAATACGTTTGCAGGGACTAAAAATCAATGCTCACAGAAAATCAACTGCCAAATTAAAAAAGTTTATGCTACGATCTTCCTTCTGTTCAATTTCGTAGGCACGGCTGTTCGTTCTAACAATATCACAATTGCCACAATTCCTTTGCAGCTAACGCGTCAGGGAAAGAAGAAAGAAAAAAAAAAAAAAAGGCAAAACACCTGAATCCCAGTTATATATGCTAGTTCTGGAAAACAGCTTCAAATTGCTTTAGGGCAACATTACGTTCGTGTTACCACTTGAAATTTATCACCGCTTCTCTGGTAGTACCCCGAACGGAATTGTGAAGAGTATCTAGTTGCACCTGAGGGTCATGTATTACAGTGGACCATTAATCACTGTTAAGGATAGGTCAGAGTACATTACCGGCAACTCTAAATTCTGTACTTCTTTTTCGCAAACACGCCAATAAGATTGTGTGTGTGTGTGTGTGTGTGTGTGTGTGTGTGTGTGTGTGTGTGTGTGTGTGTGTGTGTGAGGCATCCTAAATGCAGTCCGGACTGCAAATATCACCACAAATCTGAGGTCACATGTAATCCATGAAATGAGCTTTTAAAGAAAACGTTCTCAAAATGAAAAATGCAGGATCATAAACGCTGAATTTAGCAACAAAGCGGAATGAATGTACTAAACCGTTCTTTTTATTTCTACTTTAATGATATATTTATAGAAATATGCAGACTTAATCTTATTAAGCCAATGCGAACTGCAAATACGTGCAACGAATTATGAATTCTAAAGCAATATTAGAAAATTTCGTAATTCTGTTGCATGTCACATTGTTCAGTGGATTCTACAGTCTTCATTCCCATTCGAGATAGCTTTATAATTCTTGTTTCACATGGCAGGATCAGTCATGATTGATGGAGTGCACTTTTGTACATCTGAAATTAAAGTTTCACATGAAAGGATATCCAGATGTAATTTATGATGGGTAGTTAAAATATCGAATATATGCTTTGATCTTTGAAATAAGTATATTCACTATTCATGCGTTTGCCCAAGTTGTATTTGTATTTTTTTTTTTTTTTTTTTTTTTTTTCAGTGTGAGAGGGGCTTGAATAACTAGCTCGGATTTCAAATGATTTTTTCCACAATCCTTGCTGAACTCGAACACTGAAATTATTCTAGTGTCAACCAGTCACTTCAATTAGGCAATGCCTTTTAAAACTTGTTACTTAGGGTATCAAATAGCAACAAATAATGTTGGAAATCAAGCTTGACACACACATACATAGTTTAATAATGATGATAATAATAACAAAAGCGACACATACACGGAGGGGACAGAGAGAACGATTCATTTGCAAGCATACAATTAGAAAACAGATGTCAAATTCATTCTTAATTTTTGGAACAGAGAGAGCGAATGAAGAATGACATTTAGCACGGACTCCGAGATCATTTTGGTCCATTTCAAATATGCGTTCTTATAATTCATCTATAATACTTGAAAACGCCAAAAGCTGATGTTGTTGGGGTGGGAAGCATGGGCGTCCACAGAGGGGGGGGGGACAAACGGGGCATTTGCAACCCCCTGGATCTACTTGTGAAAAAAAAAAAATTAAATAAAAATTTATTGATGTAATTATGTTTCCAAGCCCCCCCCCCCCCCCCCAGGAAAATTTTCTGCAAATGGCCATGGTGGTTTGACATTTTTATTTCTTTCGCTACTTGTCTTGTACACATTTACGCTGTCAATAAACAATAGGATTTCTTAATTTTCGTATAATGTTGCCCAGTAAATGGTTTCAAGAATAAGTGAAATAAATACCAATTAAAAAAGAACATTCTGAAACAGAATACAGCAATATCAAAACATGGAAATCCAAAGCATTATACAGAAAAATTGCCATCAATTGTTCACAATGTGAAAAAAAAAAAAAAGAAAAAAAAAAGTAATACAGTAGAACTAAATTACCAATACCGACAATCTTAGACTATGAAAAGCAGCTCGTGGGTGGCAACAGTGGTTTGATATGCAGAGTAAATTTTGTAATACAGCAAACAGGTGAGGAGATAGGTTGACCTATTGTGATGTAGAACATGTACAAACAATCAGATCAATGGAGGTGGATCAAGACTAAAGTCACATGGGATTTTAATGCAACTGAATATGCGCGTTTTAGTAAACACTGTGAAGTGAAAGCAATGCTGTATGAAATGATGAACAAAAGCCTTTCAAAGCTATTGAAAATAAGTGGGTTACTTTTACGGAGGTAATATTTTTCCTTTCACAGAGAGAAGCTCAAAATCCTCTCCCCCCAAAAAATTAGGGATTTGAGGCGTCAATAAACAGCCAGAAACACAATTTAAATAACAGACGCAGAGTATGGCTTCAGGCCATTATATTAAACAATTCCTCCATAGCTTTTCAAAGTTATAATTCGTGTTCTGGATGCATCTATGTCATTGTGATTTAGGTATCGTGTGGCCGGTTAAGTCCAAATGAAACTACGAAGCACCCTCTCCAACCCTTTATAATTTTGACCTCCTGGCTAAAATGAAAAAGGTTGCTGGACCAAGGCGTCATAGATTGATTCCCTTATGGATAATCAGAAAAATAGTGCTCGATTTGAATTTCGATGAAACTGAAATGTCTAAAGTCAGCGGTGCAGTTCATCAGTAAGAATATTTTCTGATGTTTCATGTTCGATTTTTAATTGAGTACTAAGTGGAGGGATATGTTCTAGAACGAAGCCCTCAGGTAGGCCCCGGTTCCAAGTTCGGTGTCAAGCCAATGTGTATCCTTTCTAATATACGTTTCCTTCTACGCTCACTTCGGAACCATGTTACCGACCGGACTTTTCCCCATCCTACAGACATTTAGCAACTGGCAATAGATATGCATAGCTTTTTCTCATAGGATGTGTGCTATCAGATATTTTATCACTGCAAGTATATTGTTACAACAACTACAAAAATAAACAAATAACGGCAGTATTTAATAATAATAACTCCAATCCGATCGAGTTCCAGAGCTAAGCTTCACCTGTATTTCAAAACATAGTTAAATATACTGTATATGTAACAGTTTTGTATGTTTAAGAAGGCTGTCACGTTATGTTCCCATAGCAACCACAGGTTCTGTTTATAAGTAGCGTATATTAGGTATCAGGTCGATAAATGATGTTAAAAAATATGTGATTTCAAGCACATAAGATTTAGTATATCATTTGTTCTAGAGGGACTCAACTCAGGTCTACTGTATTTAAGAAGATAAAAATTGAATGCCCGTTAATACACAGAAAACAAACTGCAATTTCTCATTAGAACAAAGGTAGTTTATTGTAACATAACTCAGAAAAAGACGCCGTCAATGGTTTGAACATGTAGTATAATGGTCTTTCCGTGAAGCAGACTCCCTCATCTTATATAAAATGGTCGAACCCGAAAGCACAAAGGTTCTGGGCGACCAAGGAACAAAGGCAGAACCCAATTTCCAAAAACTATTCAAAAATACAATATATTATGTTTCCTGTAAAGGACATATGAGACTGCTGTTTTAACAATTAAGTTCCATAATGTGATGTAAAAGGGCATGTTGAATAATATTATCATGACCTGTTTTTGACACGCAGTCTTTTAGTGGATGTTTCAGATATTTAATATTTATAAAATAAATTAAAAATAAGTTTACATATTTGTTTCCACATCAACTGCTGAATGGTCGCTTCTAAATTAAGTATCAGCTGCTGATTAGGCCCTTTTCTTTTTTTTTTTGGTAAAAAAAATACAATATACAATAAACATCTATGGACCTGTAAAAGGTAACGCAACAGGTGAAGGGAGAAGACATAATAACTAATGAACTCTATAGATTCCCACTTCTAATTGATGAAATTAGAACATGCAGATTAACTTTTTTTTTTTTAATGTTGAGTCCATACACGAGATGGCTTGGCCACGTGAAGAGGAGAGAATGGCTAAACAAGCATTCAAGATGAAGTTTGATGGAAAGCGACCTAGAGGTAGACGGCGGATGCGTTGGGTGGGGGTGGGGGGTAATATCCCAAAAGACTTAGCTGAGATGGGAATACAGAACTGGAATGAAAATGCTCAAGACAGAAAGGAATGGAAAAAAGTTGGTACATGCAGCTAAGAACCTTAGAGGTTCAGCAAGCTGAAGAAGAAGGTAATAAATACAACGCGTTGGCTGTAAGTGGTGCATTCTGATTGGTTGAAAATACACTCGGGTCTCTTTTCATGCGGATCTTTTTTATGTGGATTCGAAGTTATGCGTTGCATAACTTCGAATCCGCACTTCTGCACATGTCAACAGAAGGAGAATCCATTCTGATAATAGGTTAATCCAGCGTTTCCCAAACTTTTCCTACAACGGAACATTTCACAAATCCTGAAATTTTCTGGGAACACCTTGGTTATTTTGTAATGTATTAATTAATAATTAATTGTTAATTTAGCCGATTTTTTATTATTAATTAATAATTGATCATGTTAATGACACAAATTCTGAACAAGCCTTTAAATTCCAACGTGAGCCGAGGAACTGTATGTCTGGATATCGCGAGCTGTATAAAAAATTAGTGAAATCATCATCGCAAAGTTTAATCACTGATTACATTGTCAGAAGAAAAAAATCAGCACAGAACGAGGGTGAAGCTAATTCTGTTTGTGAAGAACCATTGCCTTTACCATACAGATCTGATGCGCTGGCTAGCTTTTCTGGTGATGAAAGTGATTTTGCACTAGTTTTTAGGTTATATTAATTCATTGCTTCGGTTTAATGCGGTTTTAGAAAATTATGGAACGTATCCCTAATTTTTCAACGTAAGTTAGGTCTTTTATTGTGCGATTTTTTATATGCGGTTTTCTGTGGAACATATCTACGGCATAAAAAGAGACCCGAGTGTAGTTCGTTATATAACCCTAAAAGGAAACAAGACTAAAATTAATCACATAGTCAAATTCTTCTTTTTTTTTTTTTTTTCCATATGTGCAGCATGCAGGACACGTTTTCTTTATTTATTAAACTCTTACTTGGTCTATACCGCCATTATTTCTCCCCTTTCTTTCGTAACGTGGATCGAAAAAAAAAAAAAATAAATAAATAAAATAGAATATTCATAAGACACCTTAAAAAAATGGGGGGGGGGGGGGAAAGGCACACTCTTTCTCCTCATGTCCTCTGTCTTACAGATATCTGATAGAGTGAGACTTGTTTAAGAACAACCAAACTTTATTAGTGTTAAAATGTCGTTAATAATTCTGCCTCGAACCATGCTATTTCCTAGAACTGATTTTCAAGAGCAGTCATAAACTGATTACTTACCAAGCCTAACGACGCACCTTAAGGAAAAGAATATATTATTACTAACATCAGTAGTCGCAATAAAAAAAATTTTTTTTTTTTTTTTTAAAAAGCGAGGTTAGTCTTTTCACATATTCAAACAACTAGCGTTGTATCGCATCCAATAGCATTTTTAAAATAGGGAAAAGAAGTCTACTATTTATCCAATTAAATAAGCATTTTTCTGGAAAAAAGTAATTTGTTAACTATATAAATCGCAATGTAATTCCAAAAAGTACATTTAAAATGAAAATTAAACTGATGTTTGTAAGTATATAACTTAAAATCACATTTATCTTAATTATTATTATTAAAAAATAATTAACGAAAGAAATCTTCAGCATATAATATTACATTTTTAAATATCTAGAATATAAAATAAAGCTTATCTTTTCACTTAAATAAGAATATATTTAAGCAGCTCAATTTTCTATTGTTCGGATGAATGACTGAAGGCAGAGAATTTTGGATTTCGAAACTAGAAACGGGTTCGAATCTCGCTGTGGCATGGATGTTTGTTAACAGATGTTTTAAGGGAACACGTCTAGTAAACATTGGTGATGAACAGCCTATTTTTTCTACCCACTGCAGGGGGTAGAGGCCTCTCCCATTGAGGGAAGTTTTTTGGGTCTACTACTCCCATGGCGACCCAGTCCATATTGGGAGAGTGTATCTATACGTGGGTGAATGAATGTATGAAGGTGAAAGACAATCACAAACACCCATGCCTACGCGGGAGTCGAACCTGCAGCCTCTTGGCTGGAGAGAGGATACGCATAACCACTCGGCCAACCAGGCTGGGTGTGGTAAACATTATTATGAATTAAATAATGGTTAGGACATGTAAAAACTTATAATTATTACAGAAAATGTCTATAAAAAATTAGAGAATTTAAATTCTGTAATTTTAAGCGAACTTCTCTTCTTCTATGCGTTATTCCCGCTTCCTATGCAGGGTCCGCGTCTTACTTAGATGCGACTTCTTGTTAGTACTACTCCCAACCGACCCGTCGCCTGGTCTGCCGCTGAGGGGGGGGGGGATATATTTTTGACTATAGAGGGGCCGGTTTGCCTGTTTGCGGGATGAAAAACGGCAGATAAACTGGCGGAAAAAACCCTACTGACCGTGCCCAAGACCGGCTAACTTGGCTATGCCTGAGGAAAATCCTCAAATTCCTCACGTCTACAGCGGGAATCGAACCTGGGACACTCCTTCCCCAGGTTGCGAAGCGCAAAGCCACTAGGCTAACCGCGCGGATGTGATTTTAAGTGAACTAAGTTATTTTATTCATAATAATGGATTGATAAATGTCTTTTTTGTAGTTACGATAATTTTAATCGCCGGTGTGAAAAAATACAACTTGGATTTTCTATGGGCTAAATTCTGAATTAAATATCGCCCGTTAATTACAATGGCAATGATACAAAGAAAATTTACTAAAGATATTATTATGTATCAAAGTGTAAATGCCTTTTTGGAAGGTTCAAAGCAAATGCTTTTCAGAGTCAATTTGGAAATCGATTATTATTTTCTCTATGCACATCTTTCTCTTGCAAATGCAATAGTCCACTGATATCCTTCCTATGCAGTTCTTTACTACCTGCATCCACTTGGAGAACTCCTCTACTCAGAAATGCATGTGGTAGCCTCTTCGGTTTAATGCAAATTTAAAAGAAAGAAAAACGTTCCAACATCCTGATTTTAAAGTTCAACTGTCTTATTTTTACTGTCCAATTTGTCCTTAGACGCAATCTCGAATGATAAAATTTGTTTTATTTATTTTCAATTCAGAACTCGTGTTTCCTCTGTAAAGACATGTTATTATCGAATGCATAAGATTTTGAGCCTGTATCCAGCCCTTACTTATTCTATGTAATCCAATTTGTCAGTTATTGAATCACAGAAGAAATTCTTGAATTAATACCTTCACAATCTCTCCACAAATGTAAAAGATAACGAATTCAAGAACGCGCTCTATGATTTGCGTTTAAATATTAGACAGGTGATTTTTTTTTCTTGCTATTTACCATAATTTTTATCTTATTGAAAATGATTTCCATATTACATGAAAAAAAAAAAAAAAAAAGATGCGAGGGGTACCAAGAAGCGGGAGATACTGTCGTGCAAGGACTCCTCTGTTATTTGAATGTCATAGAATTTTTCAAAGAAAAGTCTAATATATATTAATATTCAGTTAAAAATTCTTAAACAGAGCTTATCAAAAATCTCTGTCAGCTAAGGGAAAAGCCGGTTTGAAGTTGCCCGTCATACAGTAGAAATGAGGTTTATTTTTTGCTCTCACGATACATCAAGAATATTGCTATTGTGTTTCTTCCTTATTGGGATACCCATATGTTGTTCCTGGTTCACTTGTTCTTCATGACATTTTTTTTTATTGTGATTTGTATTACTCTCATAAATGTTTTTTTTTATATGGTTTATTATTAAATCTGGAAAAAAAATTCTCGGAATGAAAAACTCTGCTCCTTCGATAACTGGTAAACGTGACAAATTAAACAGCTAGCGTGTTGAAAAATATGCCCTAAAAATAAGTTCTCCAAGATATCAAACTTAAGAAACAATGTATCATCGAAAGAATTTCTTCTTAGAAATATGCAATATTAAAAAGGTTATCCAATTACTGAAGACCACTCGATGGTTCGAAAGATTGAGTGAAAGGCTTTTTAAGGTCAATAAAGATGTTCAAGTACTGCTTAAATTTGAAAAATGACAAGTTACAAAGAGGAGGGGACTTAATAATCACAGCCATTTCACAGTCCATCAATGTAATTTTTTTTTTTATTTCTCGTTAGCATTTCCAACAACTATTTTTTTTTTATGTTGTTCCCTTTCGTAAGGTTATATGCAAACCGATAGTACATTTGTGTACAATGGGTGGGCTAAGGATTTTTTGTTTCTATTTTTTATATATTTTTTACATAGTCCGGAAACCCTGTTCTACAAACTTGAACTTTTTCAAGCTTCCAATAAGAGGGGCGGTGGTCTCACACCGGGTGATGAAATTCATCTCCCACCTAAAGACAATCACAAGCATCCACGTCGGGATTCGAACTCAACCTGCGGGTTGGAATCCCGAGAGCGGGTACGCTAACCACTTTTGCCAACCAGGTCGGCTCATTTGCTTCTTTTGCAAGTAAAATTTGTATGATTTCTGAAAGGTAAAAGGAAAACAAAATTTCACAAAATTAAACTTTCTCCATCCCTTTTTGATATTATTTTTTTAATTTTTATATTGGGAAATGTCTAATAACATTATATGGCAAACGTCGACATCTAGAAATTCACTGACTAGACCAGTGGCGGCCCAAACATAAGCACTGCGACACTGCAGCACCCCCCAAGGAAAAAATGCGAAAATTAAATTTTGTTTGTGTTTATAAATAATAACAATGCTTACAACATTATATAAATGTAGTACAACATGTTAAAGGTTACAGCTTATGTTTTGACATTGATTGAATAGTTAATAATTGGAATTGTTCGATTAACGCTTCAGATTACGAAACAAATGCACTGCGATCTAACGCCGATATTCGAATGATGTAACGTGTCATTGCACGTTACATCATTCCCAACTGTAACTGCTCAAACAGCAGTGTATTTTTAGTATGCTTATGCGCCTTATTTCTGTGAGATATGAAACGTTTATTATTGGCGCGTGTTCGTGGTGAACTATTTTTTTGTAAATCTTATTTTATTTTGTTAAAATAACATAATTATTTTTATTTATTATAGATACATGGCTGAATTATGAAGCGTCAATGTTGAAAATATGAAAAGAATTATATTTTTTCAATTATCGCTACACGAAACAAATGCACTGCGATCTAACGCCGATATTCGTTTGCACTTGTCATTGCTATTGATACGAAACTTTTATTATTGGTGTTTGTTCGTGGTGAGGATGAAATATTTTTAATAAAGCAATTTTTAATATGTAAATTTATTTATTACTAAATTCGTTACTGATTAAGAAAAAGTTGTTTTTTTGTGTGGGTATATATGTGTGGGTAAATTTTCACCGGCTGCCACTGGACTAGGCGTCATTATTATTACATATTACAGCCTCTAGAGTCAGAGATCCATCATGAAGCAATAACAGATTCAGTCATTATTGTCTAGGGGGTAATAAAGTAAAAAAAAATCTATAAAAACAAAACTGTTTATATGCTTATACGCTTTTCCTGCAATCACGTTGGGGTGGGAAGTTATCTCTCACCAGATTCTCTCTCAGTAGGAGGTAATTTCCTAAAGACAATCAATTCTCCCCTTCAATTTGCTGAAAAATATTCTAGTGTCTCTCACTGGCAAGTCGCCCTCAACAATTTATGCAGCATGTGAAATTTCTTCAATCTTTTTTTTCACAACTAACATTCAATAGCCACGCTAAACAATTATTTCGCCTTCAAGATTTTCAAACCTTCTTCTTGACCCAGAAATCCAAATGACCAAATATGTGCAAAATATTCCAAATATACTCTAATCAAAATCATCTGCAGCTGAGTAACAGTTTCGTTTCTCTAGTTGTCAATGTTCTTTTCACTATTGCAGCACTCCAAACCCCTTAGTAATGTTTTCTCTACTTTTGCAATATGTTCCCCTCCTCCCGAACTTCGACTCTCTATCTCAACTTCGAGCAAAGTATTGTCGTCAATGTGATTCACATCTTTACATTTCTGAGTTCAGAGTGCAAAATATTACACTTATCGACTCGAATTCCCACCCCATTCTCAACATCATTCCTAATATTTTTCATCATCGGCAAACATCTGAATATCTCTCTTGAAATCATGAGTAATACCATTAACCTAAAAGTCAAACGGTAGTGGTTTTACTTTTGCAATATGTTCCCCTCCTCCCGAACTTCGACTCTCTATCCCAACTTCGAGCAAAGTATTGTCGTCAATGTGATTCACATCTTTACATTTCTGAGTTCAGAGTGCAAAATATTACACTTATCGACTTGAATTCAGACCCCATTCTCAACATCATTCCTAATATTTTTCATCATCGGCAAACATCTGAATATCTCTCTTGAAATCATGAGTAATACCATTAACCTAAAAGTCAAACGGTAGTGGTCAAAGGACAAAGTCCTTTTCCTTTCACACAAAGCTTCTTCGTAAACAACCTTCTATATCTGCGAGGGCGTTTCAAAAAATAACGACACACTATTCGTGTCGCAAGAGGTTTTAACAGGTAAAAGATAGCGGTTGCAATCGCATGACCACACCATTAATTGCAAGATGGCAGGTAGACTGAAAACACGGTCATAAGTAGAAATACCCAGCATGATATGATTTCTGCATAACAAGGATACCTCAACACAAATCATCCCCAGTTCGCATGGAAGTTTAATGAAAAGTTCTGGACCATCAATCGAACTCAGTGATTTCCATCTCTCTGGACCACTGAAGTACGAAGCCGAGTGTGTAACTCGCAAAAAATGGCGATGCTCGGCAAGCTGAGATTTCTTCTAAACAGAGATAGATGCAGTGGTGACAAGTATGGGTGCATGAGACATGCATCTCTTACAATAATGTGAAAAACTATGTGTACCAAAGTCAACTTAACGTGTTCGTGAATCATGTCAGAATAAAGTCTTTCACGTTTTAAAACGTTTAGTAGCTGAATTTTTTTTTTTTTGAAACATCTTCATTAAGGTACAGCAAGACAATACGACGTTCCTTGTGCAAATCGCACGTATGTGGAGGGAAATGAGCATACAATAAATCGACACCACACACAAAAGAAGGTTGTCTACTACGCCAATTGTCTGGCTGCCTAAGGTCTATTGTAATAGCACGAAAACGGTAAAAGATAATAGGGATCAAGGAGATTATTCAATTTGCTATTTCCTACAAAAACATTAAAAAAAGAAAGAAAGTGGGAATCTGATGGTTCATTCTTAAATTATTCCTAAAACACTAAAAACTCCTTTTTCCATACATTTAAAAATTATCTTTGAATTTTTCATTAGATTATTTTATGTTTAAGAACAGTGCTTCCCAAACTTATGAATGCCAAGGCCCCTTTGGAAAAATTAAAATATTTCACGTCCCCCATCGAAAAAAATCGTAATATAGACATATATTATTATAATATTTATTATATTTATATTCAAGATTTTGAGTTTGTAAACTTTTTTTTGTGTGTTTCTTATCAATACCTTTGAAATGAAACATATGAATCAGCATATATTTACTAATATTCATTAAGGCGCCGAAATACGCAGGAAGAAAATTTGTGAACCAACACCAATGTGCGATTTTTTTTACATTAAACATTTTTAATTTGTTTTCATTATTTCACGGCCCCCACAACAAAACATACGACCCACAGTTTGGGAAGCGCTGTTTAAGAGGATTATCTGTTACAAAATTTCTAAGTTCCAGGACAAGTAGGAGTATTAACTGTACTGTTTAAACAATCGTACTAACATCAGATTTCTTTCTTTTTTTAATGTTTTTGTAGGGAATAGCAAATTAAATAATCGCCTTGATTCCTATTATATACGCGTGTGTGTGTGTGTGTGTGTGTGTGTGTGTGTGTGTGTGTGTGTGTGTGTGTGTGTGAGAAAGAAGAAACAACACAAAAAACAAGGAGCACAAGCACGTCTGATGTCAGAAGACACGGAAGATTTCCAATTTTCACTTCTAGTGGAAACGCATGCGAAGCACCATCGCTACCGGTTTTGACAAAATGTATTGGTTTGTCACATGTGCAAAATTGTATGAAAACTGGCAACTGGAGGAAACCTTTAAAAAACCAGTTTCCTGTCCACTAATCTATGATTCAAACCTATTAGTCGCGCAATTTACACATTAAATTTGACAAGCAGCAACAAGTAAAATGCTTTTGAAAGATGTTAAAATACGGTGTGCATTCGCAGCAAATGGGATGATGTAATAGTTTTCTTCTTCATGTTAACCGTCTTGTTCTCGATTTCTGTCACATGTGTTTTTGTTCTGCGAAATGACTTCAAAACAGATGATTGAGACTCAGGTCGGATACTGCAGTTGGAGTCCTCATTTTGTATCTAAATGCAAAGCCATATGTTTCACGTGAAATAACTATCTGATCAGAAAAGTATGGATGGTAAATGTTTCCTCACCTCCCAGCCCATTCAGTTCTAACTTAAATGAACAGAACCACGCCGTGAGAAATGCTTCACTACAACTGATGAGGTTTCTGCTGAAATTGGCCGACTAATCAAACACATTAATAAAGAAGGCTCTTGCTAAAAGGAATATAAGATTTACAGAAATGTTGGGCAGTAATGATAACAGTAACGTGTAGATATCTCCCTTATTCATACAATCACTTTACTATAAAGTAGCTGGCTCCTTAACAAATCAATGCCAGCCTCTATATAATCTTTCTTTCTTTCTTTTTCTTCCCTCAAGTTACTCCTGTCCACGAAAAGCTGTAACCACATAACACATTAGTGACGAGAGTGGACTAAGGGTTTAGATAATCCGGAAACTTGCCTAGAGACCAAAGATGAAACTTTTGCAAGTTACTTCAATAAGTAGGATGGTGATGATCTTCACAAGGGACGATGAAAATCAACTAAAGATATCTCCACTGTGGGATTCGAAAGAAATCACTTTCATCAGTGTGAAACACTAACTCACATGTGAGGATCGTATGATCACTCTCATCATCAAATATGATGATCAAATAAGCACGAAATGCTATTTTCAAAGACATAACGAACTTTTATTCGGAAGGAATACGAGTGATAGAGCAACTCTTTCGTGTTATTATACTCGTCGCAAAAATCATCAGACAAACCAGAAATATTCCAAACACGTCTTCGGTTTTCAAGCACTTTTATAATTCCATAAAAACCCGGGAGTAATTCCTTTGTTATAGAACTTGTTTCTGTAACAAAGGTTACAGTTATAAAATCAAAAGTTAAAACTATTAAAAAACTATATTAAATACCTTCATTTAAATTTATAATTTTTTATACTTTCACCTAGTAATAATTATTCCACATATTATCTTTAGCAAAAGATAATTATACAGCAGCAGTCATATTAAATTCGCGTGATATTGCATTAGTGCTAAAAATATTATTTTTTTCAGATCTCGATCATCAGATCAATTAATTTCATTACCATGGGACAGATTTAAAAGGATGATTGTAGACGATCCAATTTTTTACGCAAGAAAACGAAAGAAACAATCTTAACGAAGGTATGCGCATTTAGAATTTGCAGACAGTAATAATATGCAATGAAATGTGTATTCAAGTAGAGATTTAAAATTTGAAGAATCCATACATAACTGTGATCTTGTTCGCTAATACAAAGGACCAACAAACAGACACCGGAGAATAATTTAGTAAACTGCAATAAATCACACCGACGTACGATTCCAATTCAAGTCTAGTTAGCAGTTAAAACTTAGAACCGTCTGATCTGCCCCACACTACTAAAAATAAAAAGACCCAAAGAGGCCTGAAAGAAGAAAAGAAAGAAAGGGGAAAAATCACACGCACCAACCCACGATAGTCACAAAAATAGCTTTCCAAGGGACGAATTGATATGTCATTTCTTTAGGGTGCGGGCACAGTGACAGTGGAAGGGGACACAGAGAGAGAGAGAGGTGGGGGGACTTCAGTTTGTAGTACTTTCTCTTTCCATATTTAACCGTTACCTGGTAACGAGGAACCTCCAAGGGGTTTAGCTTGTTTGTTGATAAGTGCAAGCGCGCTCAAGTATATACACAGAATGTCCTACTTAAAAAACATGTTTCAAAATGCTCTCAAATGCAAATATCTCGGAAACGTACATATTTTAAAAAAGAAACGTTTGTCTCCGGTTCTTTTCGCAAATAACTCAAATGCGTACAAATGAATTAAGATGAAAATAAACCATTACATGAAGAAGATAAATTATTTTTCATACTTAAAAATACAGAAGCTTTTTCTAATTTGGAAATAACTAAGTTGCATTTTCTTATCATAAATTCAGATTATAAACCATTGTTGCGTACTATTTTATCTGGTAAGAGGAAATGACGAATAACAATGGCACATGTATAGCATATCAACGTTTCAATATTTTTCAATGGCTATAAGATAGCGATTAAAAATAAATAAATAAAATGCTGCCGTGTTAGGTAGAAAAATTAGTTGCTTGGTATAATTTACCCAACCACAGGCGCGGCTGGTTACTTTAAATTATACCAAAGCAACCAAAGCTGGAAGTCGGAGTACTGTAAGAACTGGTACGTCCTCTGGTAACATTCTGCATGCTCTGTAGAATGAAAAATCTTGTTTAACTAAAAAGCCATTAAATGTTCCTCTCATTCCATGACGGAACCGATTCCCGATCTTTGCATCCTTTGGGAAATTTTCGACCGCTAATTGGATGGTGATGTGTAAAATAGAGCCTCTCTCAGTCAAGCTTTCGAAAAGCTACATTCCCGGATTTGGGACATGGTTCCACAAATGGGAACTCCCTTTTAAGAAGAAACTGCCAACTAGACCCTCTATGTGGTGATTAAAACAAAAGCGAGTGAATCATCACCACGGTGCTTAATATTAGCCAGTGGACCCCATGTTTGGTCTCTAGAGCAGGCCTCAGGCTTCTAATCTCCTATCCCCTGCATTCTCTTCCCATATGCAACGCGAGTAAACAGCCTTGAGTGGCATGCATGCCAAACATACTGTGGACTTTTCCAGATCCTCTACTATTAGAAAACAGCAGTAAGCAGTTCAGCAAGCCAGTGCTAGACAGTAAACGGGACTAAAACAATGGTGACATTAAGAGATTTCTCGGGAGCTAGCGTATAATCCACTGACTAATAAGATTTTTCTCGGAAGAAGTGTCGAATACTGAAGTATATGAGCGAGAGGGGGGGGGGAGGGGTGTTGACAAGGCGACCACTTTATGGCCAAGTTACCTCACCCTGTCAGTCACATAGTAACCATACAACAGACGTTTGGTAAGCAGGCGTCTGTTCCAAACCAAATCAGATGGATGTGATCAAGAAAGAGAAAAAATTACACAAAATTCTCCAGAAACTTTCTATGGCCTATGTCTAGATCAGTGATGGCAAACCTATGACACACGTGTCAGCACTGACACACCTTGAATGTTGAAAAATATTGGTATTCTGATGAAAAAACTGCAATAAATCGTGTAAGATCGCTCTCAGTTAAGGCGAAGGTAGGTTTCGGCTTTGAGAATAAACTCAAAATATTTCAACGTGATTTAGAAAGTAACAGTTTTAAGTATTTCCCAAGAGTGAAAAAAATTTTTTAACGAAACCAGCCCCAAAAATCGTGAATAACATATCAACCAATCTATCGAAGTTCTAACGTCAGTAACTGAGCAGTTTTCTTCTAGATTTGAGCAATTTCGAATGTTGGAACAAACAATCCAATTGATAAAGTATCCTGATGAAACAGAATTCATGGATCTTAAATTAGATGGCTTTGAGTAGTTGGATTTAAAAGATCTTGAAATGCAACCAGCCGACTTCCAGTGTAATCCTGTCTGGAAAAGAAAGTTTATTGCTCTTAGAAATGAATTAGAAGAACTTGAGCGGGAACGTCTGCATGATACCGCGTATAAAAATTCAGATTGTGAAATTCTAAGCAATAGATTTCGAAACAACGCCAGGATGAGATGCCCAGCTCTTTTTCTATAAGTATTCTCGACTTCAAGTTTGCTTGTTTCGGACGAAAAAGTCGAGTTTCTGGTAGGGGGGAACCCTACAAATTTTGTATAACAACGAATACCTCACCTTCACCCGAAAAGCTCCGAAAGCTTCCCGAAAACTTTCATGCTCTTAAAATCTTTGCTAAAGCTCTTCTGACAATTTTCTCTTCTACGTACTCTTGTGAAACTCTCTTTTCTGCCTTAAATAATATCAAATCGAAAGGGAGAAATAGATTGAGCAATGATTTGAGCGCTGCCTGTGTAGCATTAAAATGTACACACTATAGCCCTTCTATAAAGCAACTTTCTACCGGCACTCAGCAACAGAAAAGTCATTAAATGTGATGTAAGTTTGTAACTTGTTTATTAAATTAATTGTATAATATGAATTCATAGATTTTATATCAATGTCCTATTAAATAAATAGCCTAATATGATATGTATAAGTCACCATCTATGATTATGTAGTTAAATTTATAATGCATGTATGCAAATGGCACATCAACAACGTCAATATTTTTTTTTTTTTTTTAAAAAAAAGATGTTTGACACACCTGGGTAAAAAGGTTCGCCATCACTGGTCTAGATGATACTATCGTAACATCTGGATGTGAAAGGATGAGACATGGAAAGTGTAGGCACATTATTGGCCTTGCTAAGGGACTAGAACGACTTCCATTTTTGGAGGAAGCGAGTTTCTGCGTTTGCAAGCTTCCGGGGTAAGCTGAGAGTGAAGCTGGAGTTTTTGTCTGAAGCCATTTATGCTAATTTGCTGATTTTATATATATATATATATATATATATATATTACTACTTTGGCACACTTGATGGAGAACGAAAATCTGGACAGTGGTTGGAATCCAGCAGGAATTATTTCAGTGATTAATAAATGTCCTGCCACCATTTTAGAGACAAAGGACAAATGGCTGAAGGAAGAAATGACGTTTCGTACAAAATTAAGTCTGAAAAAGATTATGGTGGATGACTTCATCCTGGTGTCGCAGGGTTCCGTACGTTTGCTCATCCTCTTCTGTCTACACATAAATTACCCTTTATCGTCTATTTCAAATCTTACCCACAGTTCTGCTAATAACACATTTTGTTTCTCCTCTTTCTAATTCGACAGATTGCAATGCTGACGCATTTCAAGTTGTGGAAAATTCTAAGATTTTCCACAACTAATACCTTAAAACTTATGACTGAAGGGGAGCAATCATGGGAACTTTAACGGTATCAAAACATACTCCCCCCTTCTTTCTTGCATGAAAGATTTCATTTTGCTTTCCCTTACCTTGAATAATACGCTGATCTGTAGGGTCTCCTCAGGCTTTTTGGAGCCTGAGGAGACCTAACCCAATACAAATCTCAAGTCCGCCTAATCTAAAAATATTTTCGAATTTAAAATGTTCAGCAAAAATCTTCATGCTTTGAGAAGAGAGAGAGAGAAATTGAGTTAAATGATGACTCCTCTCCGAAAAGCACCCATTCCAACCAGTTTCTCATATGTGACCTATTTCTATGTTATGTTTTTTTTCTATAGATATTTCGATGGTTACTGTTCAACTGAACTAGCTTCCATTATTCCTCCACTTCTGTTTAAATCTAAAAGGCGAGTGGCTGCTAATCAAGATCGTCCATAGTCCTAGTTCAAACCAGACCAACTTATCCTTTTATTTCATTCTATCTAACCGCTTTCTATTGGAGCAACCTTTCTCACGTACAGTTCCAGTTCCCCAAGACTACAACTTCTAGCTGTTCAAGGAAACCATTCAGCTTTCTTCTTAACCACTCAATGCAATGATGTGCCATTGTTTACTGTTTGGAATTACGACAGAAGCAACTAAAGCTAGGAAAAGGCCAGTGTATAATGTCTATTAATAGCGTGTATAATACCAGTTTACCGGTGGATCAAAAACCTCTTCCACCTCCGCATGAAATCGGATCTAGCTTACCTTCAGTTGAAAAGCCCCTACAAAGATACTTCGCGTCCTAGACCGGATTCGAACCTAGGTCTTTCCGACCAAAACCATGATCGATGCTGATTTACGGATACTCACGTCACTGATTCTGAAACCTTTCGAGTGTGAGATTAATGTTAAAAAGGATTAAAAGGCTTCACCAGCTGTCCTACGGTTTTTTCCCTTTGGGGGGGGGGGTTCTCCCTTCAGATAATATATGTCAACTGGAAACACTAATCAGTACCATGTATGAGCAAGTGGTTTTTGAGAACAGAGATACGTGGAATGAAAAAAGGTACATGAGAGATTGGTTTGAGGTTGAAGTAGACTGTTATGTCGAGATTGCATCTAGAAAAGATGCAAAAATGTTTTATGCATCTTTTCTAGATGCATAAAACATTTTTATAGAAATATTTCGAGTACTACCAAAATGTGGAAGCATTATTCTAACGTTGGCAGATTTTAGTCAAGTCTTGAGACAGGAAAAGAATCCAAGCTCTTTTGGGTTGATAGACTACAATTGCTGTATTAATAAGGGTAAAATAATAATAATACCTTAAAATAACATTTATACAATCGGAGATTAATTTTGAAAAATAAATTTGATGTCTTTGTTTTTGTACTAACTTTCAGTTAATATGAAACAGCAATAACCACAGCTTTTCTAGACTTAAGTGACCTATGACTGGAGGTTGAGAAATACTGTACTGACGTAATTGTTTAATTCGAACGCAAGGATTTTCGTTTTTAAATTTTCTTTTCCTTAATTGCAAATGAGGCATATCAGATCACTATGTTCTTCATGAATTCTGTACCCACCCCCCGAGTTTTCTTTAGTAATTTGAACACACAACTATGTACAATACCACTGCCTCTCCGATGGGCCATCCATGCTGCACACATCCAATTATTTTTTAGGCATTTACAAGTAATAATTCAAATATGATACAGGATAAAAGAATGCGAGTTTGCGTATGAAAAATCTGGAAAATGTATATTTCGTATGGATGTATACGACAAATACTTCTCCAAGAATAGGCATGTAGGCAGTGTCCTCCATTCTGTATGGAGACGATTATTCTTTTTTAGACGCTTCCAGTTGAGCTGGACTTCTAAAACTTGGCATACAAAGGAAGACAGCTAACGTTGTCTTATTTTATATTGTAAACAACTGAGTCAAGTACTAAGAAAATAGGAAATTGTCAAATAAAAACTTTATTGTAATGTCAACTAATTTGCTGATGTTGACATTAGTTATTTAACTGTTGAGAATGTCGAGTTTCCTTCTAAAATTCCAGCAACTACAACAGACAACAATAACACTACTAAAAATAATATCTGCCAAATATTTGCTTGTAAATTGAAACCAACCTTTAAATTTCTCAAATATCCTGGTTCACTTTGTTTTGCGTTTGTTTTTTTTTAAAGGAAATTTCTTTAATACAGAATATACCGGAATAATACAAAAATCAGAAAAAATTTTAAAATGATGCATAAGCATCGAACCGAGTTTTCAGTGCAGAATGCTGCTTCTACAAATAAGAAAAACAGATTCATTTTGGACTTGATTTACTGTTTCATCATTTTGTTTTCACTGTGTTTCTATCTAATTGGTTGAAAATCTATCCTTTAAAGAAATTTCCATAAAAAACATGCGCGAGTGAAAGCGTATCTCATAATTTCTTAGTTTTTATTTTGCTTTCATGAATATATCGGGGGGGGGGGGGGTATTTTCAATGAAAACTGGGAACTAATAATAACAAACTTGTGCTATACGCGTCTTTAGCATTTTAAATTAATATATGTAAAAAAAAAAAAAAAAAAATTGGTATAAACTGGATGCGCTTTTCAGTCAGTGATTGACGTCAATATCTGTACGTTATCAAACAGCGACAGAGCGGAGCTATTGATTCAAACAAGACTGTGGCACTGCAAAGATTTCAAGCTGTGAATTTCACCTAACGAACTATTCAACTGGTTTCCTAAATTTATCCCTAATAAACGAGTAGCTGGTCAATAACTCTCTACACAGTGTCAGTGTGAGCAATGTTGGCCTACATGGATAATGCAGTTGCCTAGAGCTAATTTTAAATTAATAAAAGAAGCCGTTCAAGGTGTGATGTATTATGGGTATGCGAACAACTTGCCATCTTACTATGTAAGGGACTTCGAAGTATAAAAGGTCCCTATACAAATCTTGATTTTTTTTTTTTTTTTAAACTCCCCACTCCTTTCGGTTAATCTAGCTTTGCGTCAGTTGCTTGCCACTATCACAATGCAAGGAGAACAGCGTCTAAACACTGTGAATAGGTCGCAAACCTCTGAATCGCTCTTTTCTGCTCGTGGACTGTGACGGCGAATGTTTCTACCGCCTGAACTTGTTATGCTTCATTCACACGGGTTGCTCCTTTCTTTCATAAAGGTTTAAAGCACAAACTACAAGGAACGTTACTATTAAATAATAAGTAGTGATATTTTAAGGCGTAAAAAAAATGTTTTAAATTATCTTTACATATTATGCAATTAAATAAACAATATCGTCTAAAAATATTTCAATAAAAACTAAAAGAAAAACCACCGTCTAGTCAATGCCACCAGCTTGTACACGTCCTGCCCACCTCCCTTTTCTCTCTCACACACACACAGACAAAATCAGTGTCCAATCTGCTGCATGCAAATAGGGATAAAGATGAAAATGAATTCCAATTAATTTAAAAATTAGCGATTTTTGGAGAATCTTAAGAATCCACGAGCTTTCACCTTTGACATCTTCAATTTATTTCTGGCACATGGGCAGAAATATGTTTCGAGACGTTGTCCCAAAACAATTCTTAAACCACAATTTTTCCTTACTCTTAGGTCACAACTGAACAAGTAAGTGGATGTAAGCGTCCAATTTGTTTTATGTTTACATGAACTACTTTCTTTAACTGGGTCTTCTTCTAAGACCTCAAAATTTCGTCCCTTCAAGTTTCTGCAGCTGTTATATAGTTTTTCATCTGAACCCGAATTTAGGAAGGAAGGAACGAAGGAGGGTAGGAAAAATGAAAGGCGCGCAGTCATTCTGGTGTTTTTTTCCCGTTCCTCTTCGCTTTGATTTTTTTTTTTTTTTGTGAAAAAACTTTTAAGCGAAAAACAAACAAAATTACTTGTCTTCTCCAGACATCTTGCTAAAAGAAGAAAAATGATAAAAAAAAAAAAAAAAAAACGCGATGCCTTTAGGAGAAAGGGAAGGGAAAAAAAAATCTTGATTTTCAAGGGAGACAAGCCTACTCTATTTTAAGCACCTACTTTCTGCTCATCCAAAAGAAGAAAAAAAAAAAAAAAAAGCAGACGGAGACACAGAAAAGTTGGTTGTGCTGTATATTTCTGAACACGGGATTTATTTCAATACAGCTAACAACTCTATTCTATAATAAAGTCACTCCTGGGACACCAACACAGCGTGCAACTACTCGCTCTGTGGATAATTAAAGACGCTCTCCCTCCTCACCCAAATCTTCAAATAGTGCCGCCCCATGTCCTGTCCGTCACATAGTGCATTTATGTTCTGCTTTCGATTTTAGTTATCTTGCTTTAACAAACACACCAGTTCATGTGTGGCGATTAAATTCAGAATAATGATAATGATGATGGTGTATGGGGGGGGGGGAATGCACGTGTTCGCTCGTGTATGTATATTGTCCGTTCAAAAGTTCAGGTGATGACCTCGGTCAATTCATGTAAGAGGAAATATCAATATCCACCGGCGGTGTGCTTCATTAACCATGTAACACTGAGTTTTGATAGAAGGATGGCAATAATCCTACACAAGTAAAGGAAGGGTACAAAACAAATAATTTTATGTTTGTCGTAGGAGTCGAGACGCCTTAAAAAAAAAAAAGACTGTTTGCTGATGCTCCTCGGCATGAATAGCAACACTGTCGGGTGAAAACAGATGAGACTGTTTACGAGTTATACGTGAATGATGTTACACTAGGCTGGGGATTGGGTGGGTGGGGGTTAGTAAAATGAGATTTTATGATTAGGGAGGTTCTTCATGTAACTAAGAAATCAAAACATTTCTTAAAAATTCTGAAATTTCATATAAATGAAGCACTAACACGTGAAAGGAATTTAAAATTTTAAAGATATCTGAATGCGATTACAAACCATAATTTATTAGCATTTCAGAATATGGCAGCATGGATATAAATTCATCCACTGCTCTGTACTTTCTTCTAAATCCTCTTTCATTCTGTCTATCCTATCTCTATATAGAAATAAATTCATCCCTTTAACTTCATGTATTTACATTAAAAAAAATTCGTTTTTTAATACGATCCACGCGTTGTGATTTTAAGGTTCTGAACACACTGTTAGGCGGTTGCCAAGAAGTGTAACATCTTTTAAAAACAACCCGAAGCCTTTCACGCGAAAGCAAATAAGGCGTGTCTTCGATCCAGATGAAATAATGTAAATATTACTAATCTTAGTAATAATCAATAGTAAAGATTCATGGTGCCTAAAATGTTCTCAGGTATATAATAAAACAGATAGCTTTTAATAAGAGTCAAACAGATTACCTACAAAAAAAAATTTTAAGGCAAAATACGATGAGAGGGAAACAGTTTTATTTCTCACTTAGTTTTACTATCAAAATCTTAGAAGAAACTAGTATATATAGCTTTTCTCTAAAATTCCAAATACTGGTTAGAGTTAAAAGTTTCTCCGTGCTGACAATACTATTATACAAGGGACGCTGCCTATAGATAGATCATAAACTCCATAGGGCACAGAATAACTATGCTTTATTCCTTGACTAAGGTCTTTGTCCTTCCTGTACACTTCTTGTCTTCCAAGGAAACGGGGTCTGGTGACCTTTTCATTAAGAGAGTGAGGGCTAAGTTTTTCTGTAGTTCATAATTATCTTTCCGGTGTGGCAAGACAGTCATTAAATGAAAAATAGAAGAAAGAAGAACAAGAGGCGCCGGAAATTAGTCTTATAGAAAAAAGGTACTAATATAAATTAGCATTTAATTACACAAGTAGTCGGCCTTAAAAATGGAGAAAACCAATAAAAGGACATTTTTTTTTTAAGTTGATGCATCGAAATTAGGCCGGCAGACAGAGTGAGGAGGTCTACTTTCACCTCAATGCCCTTTAAGCATACTGAAACAAAGGCCTAACCATAGTTTCCTTTATATGAGGTAAGGACTTAAAAAAAAAAAAAAAAAAAAAAAAAAAAAAAAAAAAAAAAACCTATTAAGTTCGACTGTTTATCCTATATTAATTTTACGTTCTTATTTCAAGGAGGGATAAAAATTTTACCTAAATTATATGTATTATGTTTATTTCATTTTTGCATTTTAATGTTTCATTAATTAAAAAGTGTGTCCGCTATAATATGGTAATTTATTTGCAACTCATTTTGCTTGATTCCTTTTAGGATAACTGCGATCTTGCCTACTGAATATGGGTCAATGAAATCATGCCCCAAGTTGTTTTCAATTATCCATTCGCGTTTAAATGCCAAGATTCTTTTCAATTAGTACGGAGGATGAGATGTGAAAACTACCACGTCCTCGTTCTCCCGATTCGAAATGGTTTGTTCTCTTCACTTTGTTTCCTCAATTCTTGATCACCTCAACATGCACTACGTGGATGAAACATTTACTTCAAAAAACCGGAAATTCCAGTCATAGCTGTCAGGTAGCCAACTACACCTGAGTGTTCCCAGCAGCAACTACTAGTAGTAGTAGTAGGCTGAAATACCATTCCGGTCCTGTAAAACAAGAATATCATTATCTAGAGTATTAGGAAGAATCTCGTCTAGCTATCCCTCAAAACGCTTCGAAACAGAGAACGTTTATCCCTAATGCAGGTGATTAGGTAATTTCGAGATAGGGCTATCCACACCTAGATGACAGTCCCATGTTATCGCTTTCACAGCACAAAACAAACAGGATGACAGTTTGTGTTTGCAATAATACTGAAGAACAAAAGGCAATACACGGATCTTTCAAGAAGATTACACTTTAACCGCCTGAAATGAAACAGTGCATTGTCTTGATTTCATGCAATGTTTGAAGGTAAGACAGACGTCTCCAAAGGCCAGGGCGCTATCGCCCAGTATCTCATGGCTTAAGGCCAAAGGTATGTTTGACAGTCTAAATCGCTATTACGCGCGTGTTGCCAACTTTGGTAAAAGTTACTGTGTTTTGGTAACAGCAAATATGAATATTTCAATCAATTTTTTTAAACAGGACGTGATAATTTTCTCAAGCCACTTCAAACTGGAGGCTTGAAGTGGCTTGCATGTTTGATCTTTAAAATATGGTTTCCAAATTATGAAAAAAGAAGAAAAAAAAACGTTAGACCATCCACCGTAATACTGATGTACTCTAAGTTTACAACTTTCGTTGGCGAAGTCATAATAATAATACAGGCAGTAGCGGATTGAAAAGCCTGGATAGCCCAGCTTAAGTTAAAACAACGGGTGTTTTTTCTAGATATATACTAAAATAGAATTATACATTTCACTAATAATTCTCATTGACATGCATGAATGAGATAGATCAATTTAATAATGACTAACTGCACTAAATCAAATCAGTGTTTTCATATCAAAGAAAAAAAAAAACTATAGGCTTGTAAACTGATGGAACTTGATATTTAAGATCTGGAATCAAGCGTTTTTGAACATCCGTATTTTTTTTTTTTTTTTTTTTAAATATGTGTGTGTGATTTCAGGATGGAGATCTCGAAACTTCCGCCCAGTCAACAATAGGCATCCCCCATGCACTAAATTACTCTACTAGTCATATATTATTTCTACCCGCAGAAACAATGGATCGCTCCGAATGAATAATAGGAGGAGTGAATGGTGAACACAAGTTACACAGCAGACAAAGCAAACAATAGCAAAGCCCTTGCGACCACATTATAGCCCGAGGCTGAAAAACTAGAACACTCACCTCCCGAAATGACTAGCACCTGTAACAGCGGATGTAGAAAGACCTTGAAGAAAATGACGAGACGATCGATAAATTGGTTCTCTTGTTAGAAACCAGCGTGCCATGAATGACAACAGCAAAGAAACAATATCTTGTTAATGAGTCTTAGATCCGTTGTGTGTATCTAGTGGTAGCTATGCGTGTAAACCAGTGGCAAAAATTTATGATGAACTCTATTAAATATTCACAGGGTTAAGCTACGCTGCCGGTGCACCTTGACCCACTTAAAGAAGGTGATAAGTCAGAATTTCGTGGCTCTCCCCCAATGTAGAATGATGGGACAGTCGTTTCATGGTTCCATAAACCTAGTCTTCCGTCAGAATAAGTAATAGTATCCGGTAATTTATAATTTATCAAAACTACCGCATACGTTCAACTGTGTTTAAAAATTGCGTTGCTGGAAAAATAAAATAAAATGTGATTGCCCCCTATTTAGTACATCATCGGGGGAGGTGGTGGGGAAACTATAAATTATTCACAATAGCTACGGAATTCGTTAAACTGGATACTGAAAGTGAAGGGAAACAAGACACAAAACATATAAAGAAAAGATGTTTTTGAAGTGATGACTTGACGCAGTTTATTT
The DNA here is from genome assembly GCF_054136105.1 of Typopeltis vanoorti. NCBI lineage: Eukaryota > Metazoa > Arthropoda > Arachnida > Uropygi > Thelyphonidae > Typopeltis > Typopeltis vanoorti. Next base: position 50,598,964 of record NC_143572.1, on the reverse strand, counting down.
CTGTTGCCTAGAGGAAATGGAAGCATGGTCAGCTGTCTTCTTTTAAGTAGCTTCTCCAGTGTCTGTTCCTCTGGCAGCTGTCAGGGATATAAATTCTTCAGTGCCTACATAAAAAAAAAAAAAAAAACGGTCGATCTCGAGGAAGATTTTAGGTATAAAAAGGATTCGTAACAGATAAAATCGGTGAATGCACTGCGAAGATCATAGAAGAATTGGAAAATAGTGATTTCCAAGAAAGCCTCGAACATATTTAAAGATAGTAGCTGAGATGAAAACTGGAAAAAGCCTGCAACAATTCTTGTCGAAAAACAAAGATGAATGTGTGTGTGAGAGAGAGAGAGAGAGAGAAAAAAAGACGATGCTATCACTAAAGATTTCAAAAAGAGTTACGAAGTTTCCCTTTTTTAAAAACTTTCTTATATTCAGTTGTGTGTACACAACTAAATTCGAAAGCCTCCTGTAATAGAAAAACGACGAAGAGCGGGATGTTGGAGTTTTGGGACATAATCGAGCATAGACCGTAAAACTAGAGTTTGAAGATGACTACATAAAACAGCTTGAACCCAAGCATCGCCAGTACGGGTTAAACTGGTGGCAGATCTGATGGGTATTCTTAGGAAGAACAGTATGATATGCTGTAATAATACGACATCAATCACATAGGAACAGGCGCCTTCCAGAATAGCAAGGTCACTCTCAAGCCGAAAAGGTTCAAGGCTCACTCGCTATCATACTGTCCGAAATGGTTCGAACAGCATGAAAGTGAAGTTCCAATGAATTCTATCGCGCTTTCTTCAATCTCTAGCTTGCGACAGTACTTGAAAGTGATACGATATCCGTCCAAATGAAATGCGATTTTTCGACTCTACGAGTATACCATGCATGCAGAAGCAGTTTTAAAGGCCGATCAGTTCATCGTTAACTACCACTCTTCTTCATAAGCAGTGTATATTTGCTTGAACTGCAATGATATTCAAATAATTTTTATAACCACGATAATATGAATAAGACGGAACTTTTAACACTCATAATACTAGGCTAACAAGTAGTGTGTACAGTTCCCCCCCCCTTCTCAAGTAGTCCTTAGGGGTATGGATAGGTGAATCTATAACATGCCGGCACCGAGATCAACATGAAATTATTAATATGAAATTGGATAAAAAAAATTCTCAATTATATTTTTTCTATGATAACCGTTAATAACATTTAAATTCCATACGCATCCTTTCGAAGTAGTCCCTCGCTTGTTATTGCATGCCTAGCGTTCATATGATTGTTGAAAACATTTGACTACCACACCTTTTTTTTTGTAAAAACTAAGTTTATAAACGCATATCAGTACGGTGGGTGGGCTAAGGAATTTTTTCTCTTTTTATTAATTTTCTATTGTTACATAATCCAGAAACTGCTCTAGGGACATTTTAAGCCATTCAGGTCTCCAATAAGCCGGGAAAATGGTTTCACGCAGGGAGATGAAATTCATCTAAATCTTTTCTTTCGGTGCCGACGAGTTTCGAAAAATAAAATAAATATCTGAAAATTTATAAATAAAATTCCCGATATGTAACTTCAAGGGGGGAGGGGATGTACAGGGTACTATGATAGTACGACGTGATAAATTTATATTATTGCTATCTATCGACAATTCTCCTTCATATTAGTCTGCTGTTGATCAGGGCTCAAAGTGAAATCTTATATTTTAGTCTTCAAAAAGCACTTCTAACTGCATCAATCAACTTAGATCTTGGTGTTCCTCTGAATCTTTCTTGCCATCCTAGCATCACAATCCTGAATGCTAACAATGTCAAGTTCCTTCCTAATACCATTATTTTGCATATGATTCTGTCATTCGTGCCATCTGCTCACTTCCCTAATCTTTCTAAGAAATCTCCTATCTATGACATTTAGTCTTTGATCAACGGCTTTATGTGAAAGTTGTAAGGTGAAATAACATTTGTAGATTACATGTACCAATGACTGGAAACTGTTTCTTTGTGCATCACTAACAAAACGAAATAATTCTCCAGTGTACAAAATACGTCTCTGGAATGAGCAATAAAATCAAAATATTAGTTATGTTAGAAAAATAAAATAAAAAGACATATAGAGCCTAAAAGGGATCAATTTGGTAGGATTAATTATATACAATGAGGATATTAGACATCTGTCATCATTATATAACCAAATGAAAGAAACATAACTTTCGATTTTTACCATAGAGTTTATGAGAATAAACCTTCGGCATAGGAGTTAAAAAATAAATAAATAAAAGAAAAAATATGGATTCATACAAAGAGTGCTAACAGGTAAATGACCTCATTCAATCAATTTACATATAGCCTAGGTACAAATATAAATATTTGAACACAAATAAATTTCACAATAATTATAAGTTACTTGTTTCATGCCATTATTAAAATCAATGTCCTAAGGTCAACAAAACCTTTGCTCTTTAGAACATTTATGTAAACTTGTTTACGTATTTATGTTGAAGCGGAAATATCTGGATGGCTGTCTGAACTAAGTTTTTAAATTTCGTGCGAAATTAAAAGGAATATTTTTCGCCATGTGAAGTATTGGAAATTACATTCATTCACCAAACTTGAATGCAAGAAATCCTTGAGAACTCAATGAAAAGAAATCCACTACATGCTCCGCAGGACTAAACTTCATTCCCCCCCCCCCCAACCATCACCACCACCTATCAAGTCCAGCAAGTGTCAGTTTCTTATTTGTGAAAGGAAAACTATAACAAGGTATGCATTTATTAAAATATGCCAGAAATTCTCTCTCTCTTTTAAGTGATGATGAAGTCTTGCTGACCATCTAAAAACTTACCACACCATCTCAAAGTGAACAAAACAAAAGACTCCTATAATCCTGCCACACTCGACTAAAAGAGAATGACACAAGACAGACAAGCAGACGGCAATTATCTTTCTAGCTCATGAATAAGCAACCTCCGGACACCGTATCAAAGTCACGGCACAGTAGGTCATTGAGCTTCTTGAGATACGAAGTCCTTGAAACATGGAGCGTAAACGTATGGTTCAACAAAAACAAATTATCTTGCAATCTTGCCTCTCATTTCTTACACAGAATCTTACAGACGTGAGACTAAGTATGGGGTGTAATATAAAGTCCTTGAGAGGTCTCGACGTTTAATAACTTTTTACCTGTCTAAGAAACATTAGAGTAAACTGCTTCACGAAACTTTCAATTTCCATTTAATTCCTATGACATAAGTCTTGGCATCCGCGCCATTCTGGACTACGTTGGGTTTAGTCTAGCACTGTGATCATACATCGCCAATTTATTTCAGCAGAAGGTTTACGATGCAAATATTCTCCACCCCCACCTACTGGAGATAAAGTATTAACAATTTAATGGGTCCAGCGCGTACACGGATTAATAAATGATTTCCTTCAAGCTACCTCACAGAGACAGACTTAAAATGCCCATTCAATATACTGTAGGTTAAGAACGATCAAGCTTATTAACGTGTAGGAAGGTTGTTCCAAAATAATTACTGTATAATAACAGAGTAAATGTAAAAGGTACTGTATATGACGAGAAGTCCATTGTAAACAAGTGTTGTTGTGCAATGTAATATTAATAGAATGTGTTGTAATGAGGACTCTCTTATTATACCCAAGACAAGACCTTTTTGGTAGTTTCCTGAGTTGTATTTAATAATACATACGCTGGTGTAACGCGGTAGTTGTCGCCAATTGCAAAACGAATAGTCGACAGCCAACTGCATTAGTCTAAGGATGGCTTCTTAATCGTACTCATATTGATAGCATTTAATAAATTAATGTTATTTTCGATTTTTCATTTGCTTTTAATCTTTATATTTTCTCATCCTGCGATTCCAGGCAGATTAAGTTTGCTTTTTTCCTTTTCTTTTGGCGACGTGTTTTGTGAAACAAATTTTATACTGTATAAATAAATGTCAAGCGTGTTAGCATAACAAAGATATTTCAATGGGTTAGAGACAATGTTCACGACAATAACTTATTTAAACGTGCAAATGTCTTTCTTTGGAGAATCAATTATAATCTGTCAGTGAAATAAATATGATATTTAATTTAAATTATTACTACAGAAAGAATAACATGAAATAAAATCGATTTGATGTGGGGATTTTTTTTCCCAGATATTTAATCTGGTTATGATGGGCATTCATCATTAAATTTTTTCTCATCGCTGTGAACTATCATTATAACAAATTTCTACCGTATTTCATACTATAGGATTCGTCCATAAATTATGTAACACTATTTTTCGAATTTTTATACACTCGTTCTCAGAAAAGTGCCACAGAATCTTATTCATCCCGCGAATGTTCGTTACGAAAATAAATTCAGTTCCATATGTGCTCTCGCCTCAGAAATTTATTACTTAACACAAACGTTACTTACTGACATGGTACTAAATACCAATACGCACGAGCACTTGTTTAGTAAAATAAAATAGTTATATTTTGAAGCAGAAACAATCTGGTCAGGAGGAGCCTAACAAGTTGTTTCACTTAGTTTCGACATCGTAGTGCAAGTAATTATTTGCACATCTTTGCGTCGGAAGAATTATTTTATTATATAAAGTATCTTAAATACATAAACCTTTCTTTACGCAACCGTAAATACACATACCCACTCCTGAATCAGAAACTTTTATGCAGATATACCTAGACGTCACTTACGCAGCGTATATGCAAAATACTTGATCACGTGTTCTAGACAAATATTTAAGAATCTTCTGGTCATCAATCGCCATCACAATGAGAAAAACAAAGGATCTTTCGGAGTTCGATAAACGGTTATTGTGGGTAATTGTCTGGCTGGAGCCATTATTTTGAAAACAGCAGAGCGGACTGGTTTCTCAAAAGGTCTGATATCCGGTGTTTAATCAGTAGAAAAATAACCCACATTGCTTGTGAGAGACGTAACTGTGGTCCTAAGACAGTCTGTGAGGAACGAGATAGCCGTCGTATAAAAAGGCGTCTACGGACAAACAGAACTTCCTGTGTGCAGCAATTGACTGAAGAATTTAATGAAGGCTGTTCTCGACCCATATCTCACTGAACTACGCTGCGAATTGAAGAGCATCGGTATTGGCACGCATGCCTATACGGAAACCAATGATTTCTGCGAAGAACCAGAAAGTTCGTCTACAGTGGTATCAGGAATATCGTGATTAGACACTGGAAGACTGATAAAAAAAAAAAAAAAAGTCATGTGGCCCGACGAATCACGGTATACCCTGTCATGTGCCGAAGGTAGGCAGAGAATTTGACAGAAACTCATGAAGGAATGAACCCAGCTTGCCTTGTAAACACAACTCAAGTTTCTGGAGGTGGTATCATGGTGTGGGAATGATCTGCTGGTACGAATGGGTCCCCAAGTCTCAAGATTAATGCTGGAGGTTCGGGTGTCCTCCAAGGAATATCCTTCTCCCTCTTTCATTTTTTCTGATCAAGTCCATCCTGCAATGTTGACTTTTTATCCAGCAGGTGACGACTGTTTCATGGACGACAATGCTACTGGCAATCATCCAAGAATTGTTCAGCAGTGGTTCAGTGAACATGACAATGACTTCCACCATCTTTCCCGGTCACTACAAATCTTGGGTCTAAACCCCCCACTGAGAATGTATAGAACATGTAAGAAAAACAGATCCAGGAGCAAAGTCCTCTTCCGTCAAGTTAAAGAACTGTCTGGTAAACGCCTGGTATGTTGTAGATGCAATCCATATTGATTGCATCTACGTCTAATCCATCCAATGTGGAATCTATACCAAATCGCATATATGCTGTAATTCGGGCTAAGAGATCAAATATGGTATTAAATAAAAGTTTCTAATTCAGTGACCAATATGTGTACAACTTCAATGCCACCAAAACACAATCCAGTCTTATTTCATGCAAAAAAGACCACGGTTCACTTTCACTCACCTTTGAAAATATTCAGATAGTGCTAAACGCTGTATCGAAGCTGAGGGTGAGTATATTGATTGAAATAAATGATTTGAATAATTGTAATTGGCCTGTGTTTTATTTTCTATCCAAAGTTCAGTTTCTTTTTGAACATAGGGTGTACATCCAGTTTATCAAACACATTAACAAAAAAAAAAAAGGTTCGATTGGCAACACATAGTATTAAATCGTGTTTCTCAGTGAGGAAAAACCATTACTACCATCTTAAGATCAAGTTAATTCGGCGTGGAGGGTAAGGGATAGAAAACAATGTTCCAATTATGCATTGAAGATAAGTTTTTACTATCTAAGAGAGGCACCAATTGTTCACGTCTCCTCATGCTAAACAATAGATAATAATGTAAGGCATGAATTCGGCCTGGTTGGCCGAGTGGTTAGCATACCGGCTCTCCGACCAACAGGTCGCGGATTCGAATCTCGCAGTGGGCATGGATGTTTGTGATTGTTTTTAGGTGGAAGATGAATTTCATAACCACCTCCCCGCTTACTGGATGCCTGAAGTGGTTTGAAAAAGTTCCATGTTTGCTCTCTCTATATATAAAAATGACAAAAATTGGAAAAAACATTCTTAGCCCACACACGGTGCAAATGTACTATAGGTTTAGTAAATAACCTTTCGTGGGTGGTAACCACATAAAAAAAAAAAAAAAAAAAAAAAAAAAAAAAAAAAAAAAAAAAAGATTCAGATGATGGATGATTGGAGAAATCGAAAGTTCTTGAATTTCAGTGAAAAGAAGGATTAAAAGATATTTCACTTTTCAACAAACCAACTCGACGGGGATAATAAACCATCTGAGAGATTGAAGGTCACTTGAAAAATCCGCACTAGTGCCTATATAAATTTTTAATCTTTGGTGGTGTGTGTGTGTGGGGGGGGGGGGAATGAAGTGACTTGCTACTAAAAAATTTATCCCTTTTGGTCCCTCATATATTAAAAAATATATCTGAGTGAATGAACTGTTTTCACTAACGAGTTAAGTATCAGCGAGTGAGACCACGAAGTGTTCGAATCTTCTCATCTATTGAATGTATGTTCCTGGGTAGCTATGTCAGTCTGCATGAAGAACGTGCCGTCTCTGGTTGAGCCAACTAACAGAAAATCACGTGAAAATAGACCTCGTAGAAGTCTGGTAACCGTGACTAGATTATTTTTCTAACCAAATAGTAAGTATGCTTGTCTGGGTGGTAGAACTCATAAGAGCACCCACTATGGCATGGATACTTATGAATGTACTTAAGCTCGTAGATGAATTTCATCGCCCGGTGTGAGACCGCCTCCAAGCTTCTTATTTCAGATCTGAAGTGATTAAATCACTTAGTCCACTTGATAGAACGAAAAAGAAATAATAACATCCTGGCAGTCCAGGGTACTGTCATTTCTTTTTTCCATCAAACTATGCAAGTTTTTATTTAAAAAAAAAAAAAAATTGCATACATCGCTATACCTAATAAAAATTAACTTTCTTGGACTAAGATGACGTGACGTAATGCATCAATGGTATACGCCATCAAAAACGAAAGTGACGCTGTCCATTGCTGCGTTATGAGGTTGCCATTATTTTCGAGCATTATCCGTCAAACTTACGCCACAATTATTCTTTTGAATACTGGGGAGTGGGAGGGGAAAGAAAAAAAAAAAGCGTTGAAACAGACAATATTTTAGTGCATAGACGCGTGCCGTGGGGCTGTCTACATGTGAATTCCTAACACACACACACACACAAAAAAAAAACGGACGGCAGAGTATTTTGGTACGCGTGTTTATATTACACCAAGACACACGCTCGCTCGATGGCAACTGAAGGTAGAAAACAGCCTAAAGCACAAAAGTAATTATTATACTTTATTTTTTTTTATCTGATTACTAAAAGGCTGACGCAGAGATAAACAAAGATATAAAGTACGCCAAGATAGCCAATTGTGTGTGTGAGTGAACAAAAGAAAGGTTCAAGATAAAGATTAATAAGAATACAATAATAGCCGGAAGTCCTAGAAGAAAAGGAAGGGTGATGAGGAAAGGAATGAATATAAATAGCATTTTCTATTTTGTTATTAATGAAATGCATCTTTCGATTTAATGCACTTAAGTAATCCCACTATCGTCTACCAAATCTTCCACATTTTATCATTTACTTAAAAAAAAAAAAAAAGTAGTTCCTCCATTGTAAGTAAAATAATACACGAAAAAAAAAAATTGGAATTCAACGAACGGTACGTAATCCAAGTCACAAACAGCCAATATCTGAAATAACAATGAATCACGATAACAATAATAGTCGTTATAGCTAACATAATCGCTGAAAAATTATACCGGACCTACCAAAAAGAGCAAGGTGATTTTAGATACGTATTTATTCACAAAATTAACTACAATAGCGAATTCCATTTCTTTAATACTGTACACACACACACAAAATCTAATATTCTGTCAGCTATTCATCAGTGCAAGGCTCTCTCCGAAGTCCTGGAAACATCTACATTTATTTGGTATGTCCTGATTCACTGTCGCTTCCAGCTGCTGTAATCTTTCCTTTCTGCACTTCCAGATGTTTTTTCAGTGCAAACAATGTTTTTGACATGGTTCTCAAAATAATAATAATAATAATAATACCCACAGCAATATTTAAATCAGAGTTCGTGAAAGTCGATTTAGTGGGCAAATATTCCAAATCACCCATTCGAAAACATTCGGTTTAATGACTCGCAAAATGTGACCGAAATATCGCAGCGATACATTTTGCTTAAAGGGAGAACACAATACATTCCATAATATTCAAGAACGAAATAGTTTTACGCATATCAAGACATCGCTCTTTTTTTTTTTGTTGTTGTTGTTGCTGCTGTTGAAAAGTAAAGTTACCACTAGACTGTCAATAATCATGAGATAAACCTTTCAAAAAATAAAAATAAAAATTGTGGTACACATTAAAATAAATCCTTCAATACTAGGAAGTAAATCGTAAATATTATTTCTAAAATCTGTTCATTTGAATGAACCTTGTATATTAACAAGTATGGAAATGATCTGAGAAAATCATAAAATGGTTTCACAATAACAGTTATATAATGGCGTCATTTATTATTAGAATAACTGAACGTAGAGCAGTTTTTTTTTTTTGAACTTATTTATATGTAGCATATAAATATGTTTCGTTTCGAATGTTGTCAAACCTTACCATGAAAAATGGGTGAAATTAAATTAGAAGTGAGATAACATAAGAAATTTTAACAAAAGATTGCAAATACTAAATTTCGATAGTTTTTTTTTTTTTTTTTTTTTTTTTTTGCCAGAGCAAAGGATTTAACATTTTATAAACTGACAAAAAGAATCTAATAGTTGTCTGCTTAGGGATTTTGCGCCTAAAATATTTAGTTATTATTATTATTACACAAACACCTCTCGTAGTCAAGCTCGGGGACATAACAGAAAGAAGTAATCTGATAGAGATAATATCTGTAATACCTCATCTTAAAGTGATTCAATGTCTGTGCATTTAGCATCTCATCCAACAACACATCCACCTCACCAAACACTCTCCCGATGCAAAAAAAGTCATGCCTCACTCACTTATGGACCTTTACAAAGTTTCCAAGGATGATCTCTTGTCCAGTTCATTTCCTTCCCTCAACCCTTTGAAAAATATCCTCGGGATCTTTCTGGTAAGCTCCTCTCTCTCTCGGCTCTCAATCATATCATCTCCTCCACCTATTTACTACTACTTTGTCTATTTAACTGATTACATACTAGTAAAAAGATGATGGGAGAGAGTACTTCAAAAAAAAAAAAGTGACATTCTTGAAAGATAACTATATAAAAAGCATATGTAAAAAATGAACCAAGTATAAAAGAAGCAGGAGATTGGCCGCAGTTTAGTAGCGGCTACTTTACTGACATTATTCCTAATAAACAGTGATATCATTATTGCTACTGTTATAATACTCAAATTTCGGAGGAGAATTTACAGCTAAGGTAGCCCTTCTAAATTACAGCCAACCTCCAGCTTCTTCAGTACTTCGTCACATTTTTTTAAGATGTTTTAGAGATATTACATTTTTTTTTTTAAATTTTAAGCCAGCAACGGTATAAACTGTCGAAATCGCTGAATAATGCACCCTATAAATGCCTGTGACATTCTGCCTTGTTCTTCCTTTTACAACCCTTCATCTTAAGTTAGCCCCAGATAGTTGGAATGGAAACTGGGGCCGTTTCCGACTAATTAAGAAAGGACTACATGTATATTCCAAATTAGTTGGAAACGGCCCTCCCACAAGCTCCCATCCCCCTTATTTCAGTTCGTTTGGGTTAAATGTTTTAGAGAACCATAACCAAAGTCAGAAACAGCTATGAATTTAGTCAAAATTAGTTAATAGAAGCGAATCCCTACCCCCTCTCTTTCCTTTTCTTGAATTCAATGGACTGAATTTTTCTAAGACTTTAAGCAGTGCTGGAAACAGCTATATTCCGAATTTGCTTGAAATCGGTTGAACGATGTGACCAATGGAGACGTCTGTGACGCGCAGCGCCCCCCCCCCCCCCAACCTTCTCCCTCTTTCATTATTGTCCAATTGGGATGAAATTTTCATAGGAGTAAACAGCGTAAGAAATAATTCAAAACGTAGAAGTCGGCTGAACGAGGCGACCAATAGAGTGTCAGCGGAAGGTGCCTTACTCATCTCCTTCATTTTAAGCTGAATTTCTAAAGGATCCAATAAACAAAGCCAGAAAGAGCTGCATTCCACTTCTGGTCAAAATCAGTTGAATGTTGGCAACTGTAAGTGTTTTTGAAAGAGGAAGAAAAAGAAACATTTGGAGGAGTTTTTCGCTATTTTTCAAAACACTCTAGGGTTTAAATATTTTGATTTAACGCTTAAAGTCTTGCGGGTTGTGTCCTGTTGAATATAAATGATCGATAATATTCAACTAAGAACCGGAAATACAGCACATTGAATTTTGGCCCCAACGATTTTTGTAATAAAAGTGATCAGTGACCGGGTAATAGCACTTGGTTTAAAATTCACTGCCTTGAATCTTCGGTTTACTTAGTCTTGAATAAAGTACTTGTCCACTGTTTACGTAATCTTAGAAAATAAAAAAAGCAATAAAAAATGCCGTCAGTCACTTGAGGACGCCCAGTGAAAAATAAGTCAAGCAGTCAATATAAAATATAATACTATTTCGAATAAAAACTCCAAAATACCGATATTTGGCATAAATGTATTGTTTTCACATATCAAAATATCGTGAAGTGTAATTTGTGAGGTAGCATTTTCAAAAAGAGGGGGGAGAGAGAGAGAGAGATTGTTCAAAACTATATAATAATAACCAGCTATTATAATTGCGAACAACGAGCACTGAACATATTAAAATGAATGGAAACTGTTCTAAATAAGCCTTGACTACGTTTTGTTTTTAACCTCTCGGACGAAAAAAAAAAAAGCATACGCGTTATTGCTATAACTATTCAAATGCAAAAACATGAACAAGCATTATCAACAGTTAACTGAAAAAAAGTAACAAAATTATCGCACTCATAAACAAACAAAAAAATGCATTTCGTAAAACATTCATTATAGCTACGAATGAGGTGATCGTTTTTAATCTATATACAGTGGAAAGAATTATGCCTAACTCTGAACTCTTTTGTTGGAAAGAATGAGTTCAAATCTAGTAAGAAGCGAATCTTATATAAGGATTGTTAAATACCATATTTCGATAATAATAATAATGATTAAAAAAATCGAGCTCGTATTCTGGAAAATAACGTATGTACGGATGGATGGCATAAAACAATAAATGGTTGGACATTTCACGAAATACGCTTAAAAGAATGCACACAGCCAAGATATTATTGTATTATGACCAACGTATATTACGTTAGGATTGTTAAAACTCGTAGTGAATAGAATTATTTCTAATATCGCATACCTATTTTACAAAATACACACACACTCGAACTCATGTTTATATATATATATATATATATATATATATATATATATATATATAAAACAGCTAACGTTTCTCCTCCCTATTTCACAAAATTCTTCCAGTAGTGAAGATCTATCTAAATAAAGTATCAACCTAAATACAGCTGTAAAATATTTTCAAGGAGCTAAATAACTAACAGACATGAGAGAGCATGATGAATCTGATGATAATGTTCCTTCACAGCATATTAATGATAGTTGGGTGGTTAAGATACTTAAACGAACTGGAAGGTCGCCAGTTCTAGAAATGTCGATTTTTTTTTTTTTTTTGTTTGTGTGTGTGTGTGTGTGTGTGTGTGTGTGTGTGCGCGCGCGCGCAACTTTCTACTGGTTTTTTTCTAGAGGATAGCCAACAAATCACACACGCAAGAGAACTACTGATTGTTCGATAATATGTACATAAAAATTTGCTATAGTTTGCTCGAGTTTAACAACACTATCTGATAAGGTAATTGTCGACCTTTAGTTTCATTTTTATGGTTAACGAGAGAGAAAGATATGTTTCTTAAGTTTACTCTGCTTACTGCCAATCAACTTGACTCTTTTAGTGGTAAACAATGCTGAACTGCAAACCATAGTCAAAAGATCGATAAACATGAAGACAAGGAATGCATGCACGCACACACACGCGCATAGGGAAACGGTATACACTTAACTGGAGACGATAAAAAAGAAAGGAAGATAGTTACAACGAAACGTGTCTTAAATGCACGTGCTATTAACTACGGAATTTAACATGGTTACTTTGGGGGATAAGAATAATTAATAAGCATACGGCGCTTAAAATTCATTTAACATTTTAATGCTGTTCAGATAAAACTGCCAAGAAAATGTCCAAATTGCAACAAGTCATCGAAAGACCGAAAAAAAAAAAAAAAAAAAAAAGGGTCATTCTGATGTTTTCGTTTACTTAAATAGCTACACATATGCTAAATGTAAATATCCCACGCAAAATGAATGATAAAAAAAAAATACATTATTCGAAATAAGCGAACACAAATTTCATTAATATATACTGAGTTTTAAGGATAAATAAAATAAGCAAATAAGTTACTAAATGAACCTCTGACAGCATTTCGCGTAGCCATTAATTCGAAACCAGTCAGGGACCAGCAAGCACAGAAGTATTTGAGCCATGATAACTTAAGAACTAGGTTAGAATTTTGTAAATTTTAATGATATGTATTTCCCATTAATACCTTACCCAAGAACAACAAAATAATTTAATCTTTAACATGGTAGATACCGTCAGATTCTTTTAATATTTAAACACTGAAATAGGAATTTAATTGATTACTAGTGACATGATACACATACACTATGGAAAGATAAACATCCCTGTTTCCCAACTAAACTGATAGTACGATCATAATGTAGGAAGAGAAAGAGGGGAAATATCTTCTTTCTCCGCAACTTTAATGTTACATATTTTGTTCATTTACAAATTTTCAAATGAATTATTATACCAAAATATCTTATGTTGTAAATGAATTCGGTAAGCTATTTAAGCGAGGGATGTTTAAAATTTTTAATCTCGTTAAGATAAAAAATTTTCAAAAAACTGCCTAAATTGCAATAAGCCATAAGCAGGTGTGAGAAAAAAGAGCTGCACTCTCATAGATAACAAGCAATGCGGCCAATACTGCAACAGCAAATTAATACAACACAAAGCAATATCTCGTATACTACATGATGGAGAAAATCAAAAACAGTCGATTGAGAATCCCCACTTTAAACATCCAAAGTCACTGCTACCATACATCTTGTTAACAATATTTAAGGGTATGTGAGGATGTAAGAATGTCTTTCCTTTTGCACTCATTTTTCTTTTTTTTTAATGATATATGTGTATTAATATTTTTTCAATGTTTGTTATAGTGATCATCAATTCTGATCACTCGGTAGCAACTCCAGTATGACTTATAACAACAATGATTTTTGAAGTGCGTAAAATCCATGTATGGATTTTACGCACTTAAAAAAAAAAATAAAAAGGAATTAAAATTTCAGATAACCTACGCACGCTAAATACTTCATAGAGTGTTGGATTAAACGTAAATATAAAAATTATTCAAAACAGACTTATTATTATATATGGGCACCTCTATGAAGCCATAGACTTTTCCCAGGAAGTCCACTAACATCAATGTTATCCAATGATACCCGCACATGCCTGTCATATTTTGTTTTGAATTCATACACCGACAAAGCAATTATACTGACTCTGGCAACCCATTCCACACATTAACCACTATCTAAGTAGTCTTCACGCCTTGCTAACTACACTCTTACTTAAGTTACAAGGATGACTTCCTAGTTTTCCCCACACAAGTCGTGTACTGAAAAATTTCCTGTATTCAATTCTGTAAAACCCGTTAGGGGATTGAGTATGATCTATATCATATTCTTCTCTTCCTTCACCTATCAATCAATCAACCTCTGCAACTCACATTATCTTCAACTCTCCTCAAATGGAGCATCTCACAGCTGAGTACTCATCTTAGTCACTCGCCTCTGAATTTGTTCTATCACCTCCACATCTCCAAGAAACCCAGGTGACCAAATCTGTGCACAATAGTCCAGATGGGGGACCGTATTAAGTCCTCTCCAAAAAAAGAGCTAAAATAAACTCTTTATCTCTGCTTGTCAACGTGTTGTCATTCTTATTAACTATGGCTTTACCCAGTTTTATATCATCAGTAATTAAAAATACGGTAATTATGGTGAAAGATGTTGAACAAATTTATAAAAATACTTCCCAACGAAATGTCCACCCGTTGTCATAGAAATTTATTTTTGATACAAAAATGCTCCAGTTTTGAAAAATGCAAATTTGCACTACTCAAATATTTCTATAATTTGGAAATTGTAAAAGCTCACGGCAAGTTATTGTAAAATATAACCATTTTTTTCAATAAAAATATTCCTATTACTTTTTTTTTTTCTCTGAAGTCACCATTTGGATATTAAGTTTACATACAGGCTATTTCAGTGTATTACAGAAACTTTGTAGTGTAGTTTAATTCTTGGTGGGACGAATAAAAGGCAGATGGAGAGCCGGATTTCGGACCACGAGCCGTAGGTAGGGCACAGCTGCAATAAACAGAACTTTATGTTAATTTGCAGTTTCTGATCGTCATAATTGAACGTATTAATGATACATATACGCATGAAATTTGACATGTTAAGTTTTTTCTAATTCTTTTTTTTATGTTTCTCCTACACACGAAAGGAAGAGGAGCCTATAGCAAACATATGCCGTGGTCAGGTATAGTAATCTCTTGATATTTTTCTTGAACTGTTGGAGGTTGCATGCAGTCCTTTGGAAATGTTTCATGAGGGAAGATGTTCCACAGAATTGAGGCGGAAGGAATGAAAGATGACTGGAGTAATCTTTAATTTTTTAGTAATCTTTTACTTATTTAGTTGGCGTTATCTATATGCGAAGTGTTTTATTATTATATGAAATATCACTCCAGAGTAGAACCTTTTGTTCTGTGAACTTATTGGAGACCTGAACTGGCCTAAAAATGTTTGGTCTCTCGAGGATTACCGCGTTCATAAATTGATACTACCACAGTATCAATTTATGATAAGTTTATAACCTTTCCTCGGTTACAAACAAGGTATCTAATGAGTTCAAAGGTTGATTTAATTGCACAGGCTACCAATTGGGCACAGTTAGTCAAATTAGCAGTGCAATATAACAGCTGCAAAGGGAGAATATTGAAACATAACGCGTTGGACTGTTATGGATGATACAGACACTTGTATCTGAGAAAAGCTTGTCTGATCTAATGAATTTCGTTTACGATTGTTATATAATGACGGGAAAAGCGATATAGCGAAAATAGCATGAATTGGTAAACCTAATTGATCAAGGTGGGGAATGTGTTTGGGATGTGTTTTTCTACTGGTGGAGAAATGTGTGAATACCACACCTTATTTGAATGCTGTTGCCGACGAGATGCATCCCTTCATATTCACAGTTTGTTCGTGGTTACGTTCAGTAGTATAACTTGCCATGTCACAAAGCACAGACTATAAACTTCACTTGGCTTGCTCAATCACTGGATATATGAACGCTGATGGGATGAAATGGAACGATATAAGGTTTTTCGATCATTAATTTGGAACCGTTGACCATAAGAGAAACAATTTAAGCAGCAGCCACCATAAAACCGTAATACTGAGGAGAGCCGTCGCGACCACTGTCCGTTGAAAATACCTTAAGTTCGTATCTCGCCCAATGTGAGAGATATTTACAAAAGCGTTTCGAATAATGGTGAGTTAGCCAATCTCGTAGGGAAGTGGAAGGTTTGTCCTCTAGCAAAATAGACAAACTGGCCAGAGAAAGCATGCAATTAACAGTATGAGGTTTTATGCCCTTTGCGCCATATGATTCGGCGTGTAATACTACAGCGCTTGTGATAGACAAGCAAGAGACGGAGCGATCATAAAATATGACACCAAAAATAAAATTTTTTTAAAATAATTAAATAAAAACTTATCGAGATATTTTCACTTGAAGCGTTTTATGTCGTCATTTCTGAAAATCTGATCAACTGGATCAAAACTGAAACCATACTGTATTTGTATTTCGTTTATCTTCAATGCAGAAATCAACATAAATTTGTTACATCTCATTTACTGTAAACATAACATTCTGGTTTTACACTCATAAATTAGAAGTATAAGGCTGAAGAAAACTAAAATAAGCAACGCTTTCTTGAACTACTGCGTTGAAGCTGTTTTTGCATATTTATATAAAATGTGTTGCTGCATGGAAAAAGAAACAAACAAAAAATTAAAAGCCGTTTACATGAAAATCGTTATTGTGTAGAATTCTTAAAAGGTAAGAATTTCATACATTTCATTAGTATTTATTTATTTGGATAAGTTTATAATGTTGAGCGAACACTTATAATGTTCGCTCAATTTCACGGTAATTTTTGATTAATTACCGTGATAAACTTTGAATGAGTATTATGCTAAATTTACAACTGTTCTCTGATATGTTTTAACTACAAAAACGCGTCTTTAACCTTATAAAAATGCTCTGTAAAAGTGCCTATAATATTCAGTCAATAGCTTTTTATATTCTTCGTTTGATTCCGTCATAAATTCTGATTTTGCATTTTGTTTCTTTCAGTCATTTCGCCTCTCGAAATACTTGCGACTGTTAATGAGGCCTGGGAATTTCAGGAAGACAAGCTCGTATAAAATGCGCACTAGCGAACACACTGAACTTACTTCATTCATCAGCTGTGGCCTCCAAATGGCTAAAACATCAACATGGCTACCGATCTGGCAGCGTTAACTGGCTAGAATGAACGCGAAGGGTGATGTCATCAAAAATTTACCGGCGGCAGTAAACGTGAAGATTTTACGCACGTATTAACAGGCACGTGTCTTCACTCGTTCCAGATGATCAGACGTATCTTGCTTCTTATAACTGACGAAATGAAATGGAAATGCTTTGGAACTACTTACGGCGTGACTTAGACATGAGATTAGTGTTTCTAGTTGCGTTTGCCAAATCATGCACAATACCAACAGCACGGAAACCAGCAATTCAGAGCAGGATGACGTTAAAAAAAAAAAAGTTTCCGCTCCTCGCATGCCTGTCGACATTCTTCCAATCGAAATCAGCTACATTTTGATGCACCTCCGATGTACGCTAGGGAAAGAGGAGAGCAGTGAAGAGATGAAAGAACTCCCAACAAATACAAGGAAGCAACTACACCTAAAATATACGCAATCAACAAACTAAACTAATATACAAATAAGCTCTGACTCTGTTCCGATAATACTGATATTTTATAAACACATATATACATATATATATATATATATATATATATATATATTAATTTCTAGCAAAGTTTGAAAGTTATATTTTACGATTTATATTGACAACGTTTGTAAGAAACAACCCTTATTGGAACTCGTTTTTCATTAATGCTGTTGGGATCCAAATGCGAGAGGTTGTTTTAACCTACAGTACAGAGAATGGTTGGAAGTTTGAAAAGATCCGGATTGGACTGACTAGAATTAGAATGTACGAGTACACAGCTAAGGCTATGAAAACAGTCTACTGTGCATTAAATGCTGGTGTCTCGGGCTAGTCTGGTTGTTTTGCAAGCAGGGAAAAAGGTGGTTGAGTGGCAAAATTTGAACTTCTGCAGATTATAGAATATACGGTAGAAGTCCATTATAACGATAGTTAAAAGGAATCGGGAATATGTTGTTACAGCTAATTTTTTATTATAAACGATTAAATGCATTAAATTATTTGATTAAAAATTGTTAAAACGAAGGGACAAAATTTTTCCCAGTATCAAACAGCAAACATATTAAGTTTATTATATTATTACCAACTATACTGCAATTAATTCCCAAGTCATTTAATAACTGCAGGAATTAATTTGAACGCGTTAATGTGAAACATTGAGACTACAATAGTGTTGACAAAAGTGAAATTCAATTACTTTGTTAAAAAAAAAAAGGAAAATCATTCCATTGTAAAAAAAAAAAGTTTCAAGAACCTTAATTCAGTACAGCAGGATGAACAGCAGCAAAGGGTAAAACCGAAGAGTTTTAAAAAAAAAAAAAAGGTTATAATTGATTAAACGCATTCTGCAGTTCTTGTGCGCTATAACTGTTCACAAAACCAATATAATACACCACGTGATATAAACTTCAACAGTCAATTAACTATTCGTGGTGCAATTTGAGAAGAAAGGCTACGCTACACTGCTAGATATTCACGTAACTGTGGAAACGGGCGAAAGTGCTTACTGTAGCGAAAATAATGAAACTGCTTTCATAACATCTGAAAACATTTCCTATACTTTGACAGTGACAGGATTAAAAATCTATTTTAAACTGCGAATGAGTGGTGGAAGAACTAACAAGTCTGAAAAACAGTGATAATAAAAACATTTGTAGGAAAAGCATGAAGAATTTACGTTGATTATTAATCAACGTAAATTATTAACAATCGATTGTCAACCTGGCTGGTGGAGTGGATAGATTCCCCGCTCTCAACCAACAGATTGAGAATTCCGCAATGGCATGAATGTCTTTATATGGAAAGCGATTTTCTTTACTTTGTGTGAGATTAACGCATGGTTACGGGAGGCCTATAAATGGTTTACATATTAAAACCTTTCATGAATGTAATTCACATAAAAAAAAAATGCTCTCTTCCGTACGGAGTCAAGAATTTTTAGAGCTCTTAGACACACCATCTCCAGATACAAGAACAGTGTTCTATGATTGGATGGATCCGCACTTTATACAGGGTTGACTGTACAAAAATAAAGTTGGAGCAAAGGAGAAAACCTTGGATGCAGAGGAAACGTATATTTATGCCAAGAAAAACTCGAGGTTAAAATTATCCAAAAGAGCAAAATAATCAGTGTCTATAGATTTGGTTAGTATCGAGGTTTTGAGTGAAGACTTAATTAAGGGAGGGTTTTTTTTTTTTTTTTAGTGAGGAATTAAACAGAAATTTTACTATCAGCAAAGTTACCAGATCCTCCCCTCGCCACTGAAAAAAAAAACAAAAAACTTTAGAATCAGTATTTAAGATTGTAGAGATGGATATTCCAGAAGTTTTATTCCTTTGCAGTGCAATGTTTACCGGATAAAAACTAAGTCAATGTACTGTTATCAGTAAAAGTATGGATTGGCTTTGCAGTCAAGTTAGAAAGGTCGTTGATAAATCAAAAAATAAAAGAGTGGATGAAAGCACAAAGTTATCTGGTACATCAGCTGCTAATTTTGTGGATGATCCATCCATTATCACATATGGAAAGGTAACGAACGTCATGAGTCATTTTTATTATTCCTGTCAAATGCGTGTTACTATAATACAGACAAATATACATTACTTTATGGTGTCGAAAAAATTCATGGCAAAGGTGTTAAAGCTCCTAACGAAGTCTCGTTTGTCTTGTCTTGGTTTAAAAGTATGGATTTTTATCTATCTTTAAAAGCTGACATGTACTCTGGAGTGACTGATTGAGAGATCAAAATGTTTAGAAACCTTAAAAACAAACAGGAAAATTAAATTTTCCCTAGAAGTAACTTTCAGTGTGCGATCGGAGGGAAAAAATATTCAAATCCGAATTGATTTTAGGATGACATTGTCCGGTGGAAGACCCCCATCCTCCCCCCCAGAGCGCTTAACAGAGACCTGAAGGGACTTGATAAAGCGCCATTTTGGTCTCTAGAATGGAGTTTCTGGATTATGTAAAAAATACAATAGTTAAAAAAATAAAATTAAAAAAACATTAGCGAAGTCCACTCATGATATTAATATACTATAGGTTCGTGGATGAGAGTCAGGTTAAAAAAATAATAATAATAAATTACACTGAGAGATTAAAATACATATGACAAGTTTCCTCGACATGTTACTTTAGAGCAGGGGAAGGTGACTAAAGCTCCCATCACAAAATTAAAATAAATAGTTCATAATCCGCTCAGTATGGTTGGAGGCAGAAAACTGGAGCCGTAGTGTATGTGTCAGTTCAAGCTGTGTGGCATTAGCTGCGAGTAATAATGCCCAAAGAAATACAGATAAAGCAAAAAATAGCATGGCCAGAGACATCCCTGACGAGAGGGTGCAAACCCAGTACTTAGCCCGTTAGATACTACTGGCAAGACAAATCCATGGGACCCATGTGATATATACTTTTATGCGGATGTCACTATGAAGCAGAAAGGAAAAGTATTCGAGTCCACAGAGATACTGTTCACAACTCCCTCGTATGTTACAAATAAATATCATGACTTAATAGTTTAAAATGATAGTAATAAAAAAAAAAAACTCGCTTTCTAATTGATTATGGCATTTAATGGAATAAATACAGCACATAAATAATTAAACAACACGTTTAGTCACTCCTATATTTCGTCTCAGTCACTGAGACATCGTCAGGGAAACAATATTAAAATTGCAAAAGCATACCAATTTGCACAATCATTTCCATACTGTTTGTGCAAATTTAATATTGTTTCCCTAACGACATCTCAGTAACTGAAATGAAATATAGGAGTGATTAAACGTGTCGTTGAATTATTCCATTAAATCCCAAAATGAATTCAAACCAGCATAAGTAAACAGTCACTTTCTGATTATTCAGTTTTTTTTAAATATTCTTATTTATTTTTAAGATAATATATGCATTTTTACAAAGTATATTATACTCGATAAGAAATTATATTCCTGTTTTAATCCTTTACCCAAGCATAAGCAAACTTTTGTGCGTGAAATATCTTCACGACTAGTCTACTTATGTATAAAGGCTGTTCACGTACATAATTATCTCACTACCCAGACTGGTTTCGAGCTTTACCGCAAGATCGTCAGTGGACAGAGAATTGATTGATTGATTTAACTAATGTTAAATCAATGCGGAAATCATATTTTTTCTATGAACCGCAGTTTTAATATTTCTATATCTGATATTTCTCTGCTTGTTTAATCAATATTTAATATCTCTTTCATTCGGAGTATTTAACAATATGATGATACACCACTTTATTACTTCATAGAAAATATAAGACTTCTGCATTGATTTAATCCTCCTATGTCTGGCTTCCACCGATTAAACCTCAATAAAAGTCAGTCTGGGCAGTGGCCCTTCTCATGTTTTTATATTATGGGATACTGAGGTGAACTAACGTGAAGCCAATTGTCTCTCTATATAATAGACTTGTGAAGATGTTTCACAAGCAAATATTCTTTGGACTTGGGTATAGGATTAAAACAAGAATATACGTGGGCGATCTGAAAAGTTCTCGGCTTCGACCATAAATGACAACACTATCGGCAAGATTTTTTTTTTTTCTAAGTTGCACATCTGTCATAAGCATCCATGTGAAATTGCAAGTCATTCTATCAAGTAGTTATATATATATATATATATATGTGTGTGTGTGTGTGTCGGAAACCAAAGTGTTGTCTGTATCCTTTGAAACGGATAAAATTGAGTATCGTGCGGTTATAAAATTCTTTGTAAAAGAAGGTTTAACGCCAAAAGAAATTCATTCGAAGTTCATAAAAGTTTATGGGTTCGTTTTCGACATTAAGAAATGGGCTGCCGAGTTTAAATGCGGCCGTACCAGCCTTGAAGATGATCCACGTGAAGGACGTCCAAAAAGTGTAACACCACCTGAAATCATTGATCAGTGCACGATATGGTATTGGATGACCGGCGAATCGAAGTGCGTGAAATTGCTGAGACTATAGGCATTTCAAAAGAACGTTTTTGATCATTTGAAATGATCAAAAACGCACTAGCGTGAAAATCTGAACAGCTTGGGGCGTTTTAGCAAGAATAAAACTGATTTTGTGCGTCGATTTATTACTATGGATGAGACTTGGATTCACCATTACACACCAGAATCCAAACAGCAGACAGAAACCGGCTGTTTAGCGCCAAAGAATATACATAGTGTTTGAAGAAATACATTTGATTTTTTTTTTGCATAAGTATCGAAAACGATACAAAAAAAAAAAAATCAGATATGTAAAATTTACGATGTCATAGATATATGCTAGCAAGGAAAAACAGAAAACACACGTATCTTCCATTACGTGTACCTGAAAAATTATTTCGCGATGGCATTAAAACGAGGCCATGATTGTATGATGTTATAAATACGATATTAATAAACATTTCCGTTTCACATTCCCCACTTTGTCATTATTTACCTTTCTTTATTAAACATTAGTTATTATAGGGCTATTTGTATACCTATCCCTTTCAGAATGTTCCTTCAAAATCATGATAGCGCGATATAACGCTCTACGATATTCTTTCAATGAAATTACAACATATTTTCATATTCCCGTTATTCTAGTACAGTTTGCTATGGGAAAACCCAGCGAGGTCATCAGCACATTAAGGTTGCAATGTCCTGAGACCTGTGCGTCGCAAACAAGTTCTTTTAATTGGGCGTGGCTTATACTTAAATGCGGTATTAAAAATTTGCAACAGAGTCCCGAGACACCAAAAATATATACTGTATCTACAAAGAGTTTAGTGATAACGTTAAACATCCGGAAGACACCACACGTTTCTGTCATTCTTAATCCTTTTGCCCGAAGCAAAGATGATCCCGTCGATTTTCTTAGAATTTCTGGTCAGCTCCCACCATTCATTTTCTTAGAAGTAGATTATATGTACGCTAAAACAATGCCTGTAGCATTTTAGTGGGGAAATGGCAAATCTGGATTTGAAAAACCAAACATTGCATTAACACTTTGTAAGAAAAAGAGTTGTAACAATTTGAACTGTTCATTGGAGCCATCATAAAAGTAATTCAGAATTAGCTACTTTGACCCTTCATCATTAGATATATCCGACATAACGAAAAATTATTCAAATAATTTTAAATATATATATTACTCGGATTATTGTGTTAATGTTTTGTAATAAAGGATTCTTATTTCTTATAAATACAATAGCTCCAAATGAAGTAAGCTATAGTTCATATAGAACTATGAAAACCTATAACGATGGACACAAACTATTTGTGCTTCCTGAAAACTTTATATGAAATAAAGGCGTAGATCAGATGTGTGCATATAAACTTAACAAAAATGTAAATAAATATTCACCGAATTCATATCAACTTTATTTTAAAATGCATAAATAGTTTATATACTGTATGTTTTTAGATTATTGGATGTAATCCTGCATTTGGTAATGGGAAAGGGGGAGAGATAGTGGAAACTCTGGAGGCAACAAAAGCTGCTATATTAAAAATGTTTTCATATAACACTTCATCGTATATATAGATTTTTTTTTTTTTTGACGATATGCAACGTTACAGGGTACTGGCAGCTTTATTAATAAACAGTGACACGTGACATAACGGATGCAGTATGGTTTTAATTTTCATCCTGGACAGCTGTTAGCAACAACTGAGCTTCGAAATGTTTAGCGGCTTTTCATAACCTGGTGGGTGAAGTAAGTTAACCAAATCATTACGGCAGGTAAAATCGGAAATGACCGGCAACACACTCTGCTTTCTAACGACTTCGGACCTTACTACAGAAGCAATACTACCCTCATCAACCACCTCACCGGTATATTGCACTGCAGTTCTACTTGCACGTGTTTATCCCTTACAAGGCACAAGTCATGGAAGGCCATGTGTGAGCCCGAGAGATAGTGACGATATGATATACTTTGTCGTGGTTGTGTGAATGGCTTACTACATATATTACCAAATACCAACATACTCCAGTCAGTGTAAATCGATGTACTAGGATGAAATGAGAATCAATTCCGAAATCTCCATTACGCTGCCAACCGAGCATGGTTTATTAATTATTTATCGTAGGTCATTTCAGAGGAAATTAAACGTTCAGCTTATTCGCATAACATGTTTTAAAATGAGTAGTCAAACGCCTTCATAGGAGTGTTTTCCTTAT
Source organism: Typopeltis vanoorti (assembly GCF_054136105.1). NCBI lineage: Eukaryota > Metazoa > Arthropoda > Arachnida > Uropygi > Thelyphonidae > Typopeltis > Typopeltis vanoorti. The sequence continues at coordinate 50,574,521 of NC_143572.1, read as the reverse complement.
ATTCCACAATTACAATGGAAAACGCATTTGAACTTTTCTTTTTACTACAATATCAGAGTAATGGTAGCTTTAAAAAAAAACAGCCACCCGGGTAGATACTTTTGTTAGGTCACAGTTTCGATTATTAAAAAATGCATCCGACCACAATTAGATGAGTTTAAGTGATCATACCACCTCAAAGTTAAATTCCTTCCTAATATCTTCGTTTTTAATATGACCATTTTCCCCATTTTTTTCCTTCAGAACTATCATATCTTACATTCTCTCAATAACTGTTTTTTTTTTTCTATTCTAATACTCTCAGATCGATACGTTAAAATTGGGTTGAACGTCTTGTATACAGCTAGTTTAGTGTTTTGATTAATTTCTCTCTTATTCCATGTATATTTATTCATTTCTCTCCCAAACCTACCAGCTTTGCTTCTGTTTATTTCCATATAATTTGCCATCTTTACTAGAGACAGCTGATGTTCGCTATTTACCTGTATATTATATTTTCAGTCTTTGTCATTTTAATGTTAATTTTCATGCTAAATTTAATTCAGCAGTTATTCAATTTAATCACGATTTCAATGACCGGAAAGGGTCTTACGTAATTTTGCATGTCACAGAAGAAAAAAAAAAAAGGCATAATACTTTGAGAGTATTTTTAGCTCATTAAAAAAAAAAAAGAATCAATTGGCATATTGCTATTTGTAATTTAAAATCGTAGTAAGACTTGTAATAATAACTTGAATAACTTCGCATATTTACATATTAGCATACATACAAAAAGTGACCTTTACGAATGGCCCAATTCTAAGTTCGTGCATGACTTTATAGCTAGGCTCTTGTTTCAAGGATATTCACTCCACAGCGATCTTATTCTTGAATATCATATTCAAATTCCATTCTTACTGAATTATGTCTATTTCCCCCCCCCCACACACACACACAAAATTAAACTGCACCAATGTCGTTTCTAGCACATTTTAAGTTAATTACGATGCCATTATTTCTTTATCAAAGAAAATATTTCGCTATTTACCACTAATATTAATTTCTGTGAGTTTGGTTTTTATTTCTGATTATTCTTAATAATTATAGAACTATAGTACAATTTTTCTGTTTCGTTCACCTTTAAAGTAGCCTTTCGCTCTAATTTTACTTTAGGAAGAGCATTCCCGCCTCTCTCGAAGCGAAATACCATGGTTAATGCACTGCTCAATGAATAACTAAGGTGACATCACATTCTTACGCATGCAGCGAAGGTGGTATGGAGTCATGACGTTAGCCAGCTACCACGCACATTTCGTACTCGCCCTATGAGCTCACACGGTGAGGAATTCATTCTATACTACATTTTAAAACTACATGCGTACGGCGCGCGGTAGCAGCACTGCTGATTTTATTCATCGGTCGTCTTTTGGAATTAAAATCCACAATTATTCATGATTAAGAGTTTCACTACAAATCTAAAGCGTTAATCATAGCGTTTCCTTTGGATAACAAGCCGATCTTCAAATGATTGATCGAGTCATAGAATATATTCATTTCCGGTGCTAAGAACTGGAAATAAGTTCTTTTCGTCATCTCCCATTTATATGTGAAAAATTAAAACAAAACAAGTCTGGAACTGAAATGCGGCGAGAATAAGAATCAAAATCCGATCATTTCGATTGATAAGGTGCTGTCTGAAAGATTATTTTTAAAACTCAACTATAGACTTTATGGAGGTGTCTTGTAGTAGAGTAGCAGTAACGATAATTATATATATATATATAAAAATAAATAAATAAATAAATAAATAAATAAATAAAAATAAAAAACTCGAAGAGTATTATTTACATGTATTGTAAAGATTTAAATTGGGATTGGGTAATTCCCGAAGTTCAATAACGTTATCACTCGAGACAGATTTATGCCTACTAGAGGAAGGATAATAAGCAATAAAACTGAAAATGTACAATGTTTTTTCATTGTACATTTTATTTCTTTATATTTCTTTAATATAAGTCTATTTAAAAGCTGTCATGCGAACTTCGTACAACTTTTTTATTCCTCTTTAAAAGGCAAATTTACTTCAATTCATAAAAGCTATATTAAGTTACAGTGATGACGACACATGTAATATTTTCAATATAGGGTTCGGCCACAAGTTATTACGAAAGCTATTCTGGCAGATTTTAATACTTCCTACATTTCCTACAAATTACCACAGATAAACAATCATATGTACATAATTAACTCCCTAAAATTACGTAGCAAGTAAGAGACTTCAACCATCTATTAAAATAAGATTAATAAAATTTCATAACGCCCAAAATTTGTAATAATTATTTCAATATCTCTCTCTTTTTATCAGGATTACAAATGTCTTTTCTGTATTTTTTTTTTTCAAGTTCGCTTGGATATGCAATAAAAATTGAAAGGAAGTCGGCAGAATTCTCCGAAGACTGTCTTCCATTTGTTGACAAGGGAAGACAATCCACAAGAATTAATACTTGTTTCACATCGAATTATTCTTGTTAGCTATTTTTTAACTTTAATAAGAATAATAATCGTGTAAATTATTTGTATTAAAATAAATAAAGGATTTATGAAATAAAAATTAATTAGCCAGTCTCGTACGGAGGAGGTAATACGTGGTTCATTCTAGCCGGAGAATACGCATAATTAAAAGAGACGTGTTTGAAGGATGTCTCTGTTATTTTAAGACCTCAAGGGACTTTTAAAATATCACAAGTAAAATGAAACGTGGTATTACCTTTGCTGTAATTTAAGGCATTGTTTAGCCAATTTTAATCCTGTGTCAGAGATGCGAGCCGAGCTATTTTAATAAAACAATGTTCTCATGTAAAGGAAAACAAACGATCCATTCGTACATTAAAATTGGTGATTGCCCCAACCTACAGAGTACAATGGAAAATTTCATTGTACTCTGTACAATGTAATCAAAAACATAAGATTTTTTTTCTGATTTTGAAAATGCGAGAAAATATTTTGTTAATTTAATTTATAAACCTTATATAACATAATCAACTCGGTATTTATTGAAAAATACTGGTTATTGAAGATAAGCGCAATTAATTTTTTCAGCATATATATTTCAAAACCAACTATCAAACGAAGCCATTATAACTTTCAAGTAAACCACTATGGCGCACAATGACATAAGTCAATAAGACAGGTTGAACAACATAATAAAAATCTTCTGAAAAGGTAAACACTGGCATTAAGCGCCAGGACAGTAAAAACACAAGTAAAATGTTTTAAGTTATTTGTGGATCGACAGAATGGAGTTATTAATTTGTTCTTTCAAGTGATAAAAACTTCGCGTCGTTTTCTTCAGAGAAAAATCGAAACGTACAGTAGTGTGTCTGAAAAACAAAATCACTATTTCCACAATTGATCATTCAAATGCCATTGTGAAGCTGCACAGAAAGTGGACGATGAGCACGTATAAAGAATTTAGCAAGGGCAGTTCAAGAGTTCCTTCAACTTCCTTCTCGCACCTAAAGAAAGGGGATATTACGGGCATAAGAAAGGCTGCATTTCTCAATATCTTTCTATAGCATCATGACATCACTATAGAAAGATATTGAGAAATGCAGCCTTTTTTTATGACTGATCTACGTCCTCAAGATCTTGGCGATGAACTGCTACAAACTTTATTGTGGGAAGGTAAAGAAAATATAACAATGTCAGAAGGCTGACATTTTTTTTGGGGGGGAGGTTGCGACTTTTAAAACTTCCAATATATATTTGAGAAGTTTATTTAATAATTACATTACAATACCCATTGCTCTTAAATTATGTGCTGTTTCTAAATCAGAAAAAAAAAATCAAAACCTGAATTTTTCTGATCTAAATAAATGACAGAAAAATTCAGATTTTGAATTTTTAAGGCTCTGTGCAATTTTAGATAAAACTACTCCGTCAGACTTCAATCCCCAAGGATGTGACAATTTAAGAATAATAACTGCAAAGTTTACCAAATCTAATCAGTTTCTAAAAGGTTTAAGTAGTCAACTTCCTAGATAAGATTAACAATATCGAAACTCATCTCTGTTAAGGCTTAATTTATAAGGAGAACTCAAATATTTGTAGTTTGCTTTGACAGCGTATTAACATCGCTGTCAAAGCAAAGGTCGTATAGTGTTTGGTCAAACTTTTTGGTCAATATACACGTGTTACAATGTACTTAGTAAGGCGAGATGTAGTAATCGTTCTATACTGAGAGCTGTTGAACTTTCTTGTAAATAGAAATAAACTTTAGGTGTCTTTATATTCTTGTAGTAAAGCTTCTGCCTCCATAATGTTAAGACCCGAAAGAAAGATCGTTATGGGTTCGCTTCTAATCGTCGCCAACTAGAGAAATCCTGATCCAAGACATGTTTTTCAGCCAGCATCCACATTTGTTGATCTTTGTCACAGCGAGGAAGGTTTGCCTTACCAAATCTCAGGTTTTAACTAGACAAGTCACAATAATTCAAAGTAATGCCAGTTAGAGTTTAAGAACACAACCAACGGTAGTTGGCCTCTACCCTTAGTTGTCAACTACTGACGACGACTAGGAGTGAAGATCATCTGTCTGGCGAGTTTCAAAAGTTAGTTACGGTTAAAGGAGATCCGCCTACTCCTGTTCAGAAATACAAGAAGTTATGTTCAAGTATCTTGATTTTAACTGTATTACAGTTGGCCTATTTATCAAAAGAGATGTTCGATTTCAGGGAAAGTTATCTGCCCCATATAAATTAAAGAAAGCAAATTTTGTTGTTTTTTTAATTGCCGAAAAATTTTCAAAGATCGCTGAAAAAATACATGAGAATGAATAGCGAAAATTACAGCAAGTCACTGAAAAAATATTCAAATGAAGGAAAACTATTTTTTGTGTGCAAAAGTTAAAGGATGTGCCTATTAAATAATTAAGAACTATATCATTTCTTTTCTTCCTTAAAATTTAACTATTCGTGATGCCAGAAATAATCATGGAATAGTATGGTGAAATGCTAGAATACGGTTGCAAACTACCATATTGCATGTGACTCATCAAGAAGTTTATAGCTCATTCGTTAGATGCCATAATTTTTACCAGTTATTTCACTAAACAAGTACAGGGGGGGGGGGGATTTTACCAGAAGTTATTAGCAAGAGAAGGAATGTAACCTGACGTCCATCTGTGTTTGAAATCCACGACTTGAGTTCTCATGCTTCTTAAATCCACCATTATCCAACTGAAGAGGAACCAATTTTCTGAATTGTTGAGGGTTTTGGAGTGGTTTTCGGAGAAATATGTACTCATATTTAGCATCCTCTTTCTGAACGTAAAAGTTCTTTACTTCTCAGACTTTATTACAGACAGCTTTTACCATCTCGTCTTCAGATACACGACTTCAAACAGAAATAAGACAATATTAGGAAGGAACATTGTGTTTAAAACTGCTACAACCAGCACTTTCTTTCCATTCTAAACTTTTTTTTTTTTTGATAAAGCAAGCTAGTTTCCATCCCAATTAAGTGTCTCTGAAGCAATTTCAGAATTCTAAATAAGTTTCACGTGACCACCTCACACAAACCCATGAAACAAATTTCATCCTTCTTTCTACAGTCCAGTAATATTTTGATAAAATGATCTTTTTGCTGAGGTAAAACTATCGAACAAGAAGTTCAGATAAGCCTTCTTCAACTTGATTTTCGGTTTTGCAAAGCACAGATTATCTACCATTAGTCAAGCTTCTCTGGAAGATTCTACATAAGAGCAATTATAAGTTTTAACGTCCTTTACAGGTGTGAATTCCTTCACCATATGAACTTAAAGGAGCGACTGCCTTAACCGGTCCAAACTATGTGAAATCAAGTCAAGCATTTTTTTACCCCTTCACTTTCTCAAAAAAATCCCACTAGTTTCATCACTCTCGATATGTAACACAGGCAAGGAACAAGTGGGCAAGTGATAAGCGTGAGCTGTTTCCATTCTGTTTGTTTTAACTCACCTGTTGTCCATTACTCTCAGGATGAGTTCAGAAACCGGACAAGAAACACCAGCATTGTATTTAAATTGCTATCTTGCTGTACATACGGTCTGATGTTAAGAAACCAGATTTAGACGGATGTGACGTAACCCTTCCATGAAAGAAGTAAATTACATCGTCGTGCTTGATTGTGTGCTTTGCAGGTTTTGTGTCGCAATGTTCAAGGACGGGTAATGTCGGGGGAGAAGTACAAAAAATACTACGAGAAGGAAACAAACTTCTCCTACATTCTGTATCAGTTGATTAACATCTGTATATCAGATTGGAGTATTAGTTCCACGCTTGTAAGTGGTTAATATCGTTAATTCTGAATCCTGCCTTGTAAAAGTTCGAACTGATTAAACCAACTTCTGGTCCTCCGTTTTCATTCTATTTACGTCGCTTCTTCAGAACAGCCTTCCCCATACTATTTTCGCTTACTTCGATCTCCAGCTGTTTAAGAAACAAGAGATTCCTTCTTCATTTCTTCTTTTACTTGCCCACATGCTTTGTGTTATAGATTTTGCGACTTCTAGTGAATTTTACGCCAAACTGCCACAAAGCTCAAATTGGTTTTATAAAAAGAGCACCAACACTTTTTTATTAATAACAACGTGAGCGTTCATAATATTTTCATTTACAGATTAAATGCCATGATAAATTTTCTCAAAGAGAAATTTCTTTCTTTTCTTCTAAGATTTAGAATCAGTTAGTTCATTTTCACACTCCTGGCTTATGAAAAGACAAAAATATATGAATGTTTATATATATAAACATTCGGCTTTGAAATAATGTTGGATCTAGTAACTACTTTGCCTATGTAAAAATGTATGAATTTATAAAACCAGAAGAAAAAAAAACTGGCTTTATTTAATATTATTATGGCTTTCATATAATTTTGAGCACGGCCTCTTATCAATAAGTTGCATAAGACAACAATAACCACATATTTATAGATTTTTTTTTCATTTCTTTCCACCTAAATATTTGTTCGGTCTAATATCCTAGGTTGCTTACCACTCTCCCTCCCAACCTTCCCCAAATTGGAAAAAACGTCTGACACGCGGCAATGTTAATTAATAATATTTAGTAATCAGCAGCACATTTCACAATCAGTTAAAAAAAATGAATTTGTAGTTGTTCACTAGAACAGCATTTCATAGCACTGTTCTTAAACAAGAAAAACGAGCTGTTATAAGTTGGAGTTTTGAACAACTGCTAGTATTTTACTTACAAAGCACCAACATATTTCTTTTCAACGGTACCTTGTTAGCTATAACCTGGTGACCTTGAAGTACAAACCTCTCAGCTGACGAGTCCCTCTTAGAAAGGTGGAAACTACAGCAATTCCAAGAACTATAGTGAGTAAAAAGGCTACCTTAAAACCGAGAGAGCGTCCACCTGTGAGGTTGACGGGGGATGATCACATCGCCCGCGGTGACGTCGCATTCAAGGAACAACGGTGCCAGTGAGTCTCCCACTACCTGAGAGGGGTCAGAAGGCAAATGCATTCAACAGCGTGAAACGGGGCTGGTAGGCCTGATAGAGCGAAGGGTAAAAGAGACGCTACAAATCTTTCTCGTCAGTTCGGTTGGAATCTTTGTAAACAGCCCACTGCCATACATTGGAAGGGCAGTTTCTCCGTACTTGGAAATTGCAATCTTCTGTCTTGAGTGGGGGGTCAGAAAGAGAGGTTTACAAGATAAATAGGCACCAATAATCGATACTGATTATAACTGCTGCGTTAACGGTATAATTCTCAGTTCTGCAAGACTTTCTTAAACAATATGAAGTATTACTAAAAAGAGGAGTTAAAATCGTTATATCCAATATAAAACATTAGGATATATTTCCAGCAAGTTTTATTTTCTTGGAAGGATATCAGAAAATAGGAGAAAACTTAAGAAATGAAGTGTTCATGCTTGTCAATATCACAAACAAATTGCTTATTCTGAAATCCTTTCAAAATAAATCAAAATGGGATGTAGTGAACATTATTAAGAAAACTTAACATTGATGGGATTTTTTAGTTATGCAGTATTAAAGTGAGAATGTTAAAGGCAGAAACATTATTTTTTCGAAAATTAATGTTCTAGATGTGCTACTTCATGTTTATTTTATTTATTTTAAAAGGAGACGAAAGCGTATGTGGAAAATCAGTGGTGAAGTTTTCGGTTTTCATGGTGAAAGCATCCTTCGGTATCGTTATTTTGTACGATACTGAAGATGCATTCACCATTTGAGTCATTTTCTTTTGCACCTGGGCAGGAACGTCATTAATGCCAAAGGCAACAGGGCTTAGCTGAAATCTGATACATTAATTTCATTTGACCATTTGCGAACATCGGTGGACGTTAAGGAAAATTTATTTCGTATATAGCTGTGAAGTTAACAAACTTAATGATTCGTTCTTATGTTCATGCAGTAATTTTAATTTTTACTCCGATACCGCCGACCTTTGCCTTGAAGTTTGAAATATATTAGTCTGTCTTAAAAAAAAAAAAAAAAAAAAAAAAACGATCTGAGCTCCGTTTATCATCGGATAACTGTGGTACAAGGTCTTATCCTTTTCTCTAATGAAATCTTATTTCTTAGCACCCCTCCCTTTTTTTATTCTTCCGAAAACTGATAATCTCCTTAAATGATAATGACACAACTTTTTTGATATATACAGCCAACTCGGTGGGGGAAAAAATCGAAATACTATATTAATAATATAAAAAACAGGATTTGATTTAAAGACGCTACATTGAACGGATGTTTTCGTTAAATCTATAAAGTAAATGACCGTCGCAATGCATGACTATACAACATGATGGGTTGCCTCATAATGGCAATGGGCGAGTAAATGTGGTGAGAGGAAGAACATCATATGAAGGAATAAACTCTACGCATTTCTATATCAGTGACTGACACCCAGAGATCCGGGGGGGGGGGGGAATTCGTGTAATTATTGTAATGAAAGAAAGCAGAAGAAATAGTTAGGTATTGGCCAAGTCAATATTGTCCCCACTCTCCAGTAGGTGAATTCCACTACTGCTTGGTCGATTGTGAAAGTCTTTAGTGGGCAAATGATTTTCATCATCTGGTGTGAGAAAACCAACACCATGCTTATTTGGAGGTTGAAATATGTAGAAAACGAGTCGGTCTCTGTAGCAGGGTCATCTGATATTTTCTTACCCATAGCCCATCTACGGTACTAAATAATATGTTTATAACTTTTGTAGGTGGGATTTTACATTAAAAAACAGTTTGTGAGACGAAATGCATGGAAAAGGATTCCGCTGTTAAAAAATAATAATAATAATAATAAAACCAGCTGACATTACGTGGTTACGATAGAATAACTTAAAATAGTTAAATGTATTGCGATACTTGTCGCGAATGGATTTTTTTTTTAAACTGTGCTATGTTTTATTTATGTTGTATAGCTTTTCTTGCAATAGTGAACTTTTTTTTTTTTTTGGCAGACTGGACAGAGATTCTGTGGTGTTTTGTCATCTCAAATGTGTTGGTTTCAGTTGTTAGCATTTGGTTTTCCGACAGTCGTTGACATTTCGAAAATGGCGTCCGTAACCTAGCTCACGTCAGCAACGCGGAAAGTTTCAACTGGAATATCGAGTTGTGCGCTGAATTTTCCTCAGTGGATATGATACGAAAATTGTTCCATAGATGCATCAAACAATGTGAGGTTTATGGACTATTGGGTGAATGAAAAGAAAGTATTCGAGTGTGAAAAATGTGATGATAGACTGGAGCGTTCAAAAATGAGAATAGCATAATTTTCACACCAAATAATCAGAAAACGAATGATGTGGCTAATAACGATAGTAGAGGAAACAGTGTTGTAATGAAAATAAACGTCTAAAGAAACAAATGATTGAGTGAAGAGGATGAAGCAAGTGTCAATGATTGGATGGCACATGATAATGGGAATTCAATTATTAGAGGTGTGATGTAGCATACTGAGACAAATATCTGGTGCTTTTCATGGAAGGCGGGAGTTAATAATTTTTGTGGAAACAGGTATCTGTCTTATACGATGAAATAAAGGAAAGTGGAAAGGGATTTGAGGGAGTTGTTGAAGAGGTTGTTGGGAAAATGGTTAGCGTGTTGCCCAGATATGATAACTGTGAGCGAGTTGGAAAAGAGAGCAGAAATAATGAATAGCAAGATGACTGAATTGTGTGAAGCAAACAGTGTACAATTTATGAATGTATGGAGTGAATTTGAAAGGAAGTTGGAATGGTTTAAGGTTGACAGACTGTATATGAATGGGTTTGGTACTGAACATGCAGGAGGTAGTGCTGTTTGCTAGGAGTCAAGATAGTGTATGGATCAGAGGAATTGAGAAGCAGGTTGTGGAAGGATAGAAAGGAAATGGATACAAGAGTGAGGAAGTGATTATGGCAAAGCAGAATGATAGAATGCATAAACCAGAGTAAGGAACAGGGAAACAAGAGTGGTCAAAGTGGATGAGGAGTACAGGAGTAAGGAAGGATGATGTTTTTGGAATAGTCTCAAAGAGAAGGATTTTTATATCTATAGACCAATGTAAAAATAACAGATGAGTTTGTGGCACTGATTCAGTGTGTGCCCAAAAATAATCAGTATAAGTGAAACTTGATTGTGGGGGAACAGAAATCGTGGAAGTTATTTTCTGGAAGGATAGGAATGAAGGTGAAAAGAGAAGGGAGGGGAAACAAATGTTAATGGTAGCAGAGGACGTGTGTCTGCTAAGAATGGAAGTGGAAAATAGTAAACATGAGAAGACTTGAAGTTCTTTTGGTGTTGTGTTAAAATTAACAGAATAGTTATGTCTAATAGAATACTGTTATAGAACAGGGAATATAGAGGGAAGATAATGTATGAAAACGAGGTGAATGTGTTGAGTTTCTAAGGGAAAATTAGATAATTTGGCGACGTGCTCACTATAGGTGTAAATGAGGTACTTACTAGTTTGGAAGGTAGTCAAACAAGAAAAGATTGATGTTGTCGAATTATAAGGCTGGGATTATGAAAAACTAGCATCAATACCATGGATTGATGCTGACTGTCACCCTCTTTGTGATAGAGTATGAGAACTGATTAGGAAGCACTGCAGAACTGTATACCAAAAGTTATGTGAATAAATAGTCAACCAAATCCCAAATGCATTCTCCACAACTAATCCACCCTTGGCTATCCAAACTACATTTTACATGATAGGTAAAAAGGGAGGAACATTTGCTTCTGTCAAATTGTGGGCTGTAGCCCAATATTTCCTTCATTTCGTAGCTTGCATTTGCTGCTTTTACCACTTTCCTAATTCAGACAACCAAGCTTCTTTGACTACTAACTGGAACTTTTCCTTTCTGATAATTCATGTAGATTCAACCCACAAGCGATGCAATCAATACAGTAAGCTGAAAATTCGTGTTTCTGGTTTGATCAATTGACTGGCTTTTTTTAAAAAAAGGGACAGCAATATCATTCCAAATTGCATCAAACTAAAGAAAAAATTTACCTCAAAGGCACAACGAATATACCACCGCATGGAGAAAGAGTTACTCAGAGAACAGATCCAGGCTACGAGAAAAAACTTGGTCGTTACTCAAAACCAGGTACAAAATGTAAAATTTTTAACATGGTTGTAAAGTCCATAATTTCTAAAATGAACTGTGGATCTTTTCTTAACTATAAGTAGCTCTCCCTCCAAACACACTGATATCCTTTTGGCAAATCTCAAATTTTAGTAACTAATTAGATTATATGATTTACTTCTTATGAAACGTAATAGTTCATAACACAAGATGACTCCCATTTTCTAACACAGATGAAGCCAAATCATTTGCTATCAATCATGATCTAACCAAAAGTGTTAACCTCCCAATTAGAATATTAAATAATTCTTGTCATTCTTCCAATACTCTTAAGTTTTCTTAACTAGCTCTCCCTCCAAACACATTACAGATGTTTGCTCTTATCTTGGTAATTTTGACCATAATCATATCCATATCTCCTTTTCTATGGATCAATCTCCTCCCAGCCAATCTTAGCCTCATATCCTATGGCACTACAATAGTTTCAAGTACGATGACCTCTGCAACTATGCTTTTCCATAAGCAGATTACTGTTTCTGCTCCCAATCCAAACACCTACTCTGACCAAATAACTGCAATAATCCTTACCGACATGAGGCTTCCATTTCTCCATTCCACTACAATAATATCCAACCTCTATTCAAGACCTGGTGGTAAATGATAAAAATACAGCATATATTCAATGGTTTAAGTTACACTCCAGCTTCTTACTCAGCCTATGCTACAGCCTGAAACAAGAGTTAAAAAATCATCAACAAATCCAAAGCACTTCTTCCTAACCTAAGAGCAAATTGCAATAAACTTACATCCTGCTCAAAGTCTTCTGGTACCTCATTGAAGTTGTTGAGCATAACTTTTGTCCTTCCTAGTTTCCTACTCTCTCACATCCTGATGGTGTCATGGTAACACCATCCACAGGTAAGACAGACTCGAGAGTTTGAGGAAAAGGCTGATACCTCTTGGTATCAGCCTTTTCCTCAAACTCTTGTAGAGACCAAGGTATTGTTGAAAGTTTATTTTTCACTTGATTAGAGTATCATAAATTTAGTTTAATCCTTTATGCAAGTGTGAGCAAACAAAGTTTGCACCTGAAAGTATCTTCAGGGCTAGGGTAAGGTGGTACAACACCAGGGCACTCCTTGCAAAGGTGGAGCAAGTTACCAACACTCCTATCTCAATATCTCCCATAATGCAAAACACATCTCCTTGCAGATATGTCTAATGCATTAAGGGAAGGGCCACAACCCAGACTAGTTTCGACTTTTATTGAGGTCTCTTCAGTGGGAGCCAGGCCCAAGTGGAGATACCAGGCAGAAGCATTAGCAGGTCATCTCTACCTATAAGAGTTGCCAAATGGTGTGCCACCCTTTTTTTTAAAGGATTAAACTAAATTTATGATACTCTAACCAAGTGAAAAATAAACTTTCAACATCTTTCTCTAAATCCAGAGTAATTTATTAAAAAAGGGTGGCACACCATTTGGCAACTCCTATAGGTAGAGATGACCTGCTAATGCTTCTGCCTGGTATCTCCACTTGGACCTGGCTCCCACTGGAGAGACCTCAATAAAGGTCAAAACTAGTCTGGGTTGTGGCCCTTCCCTTAATGCATAACATTAGACATATCTACAAGGAGATGTGTTTTGCATTATGGGAGATATTAAGATAGGAGTGTTGGTAGCTTGCTCCACCTTTGCAAGGAGTGCTCTGGTGTTGTACCAACTTACCCCAGTCCTGAAGATACTTTCAGACGCAAACTTTGTTTGCTCACACTTGGATAAAGGATTAAACTAAATTTATGTTATGACAGACCAAGGTAAATCACCTCCTACAACCACACTGTTCACAGCATGCTTCCTCTAATCTTTTGCCAGAAGGACATCAGAAAAATCTTCATTAGTCTTGATACTAATGAATCTCCTGATCAAGATGGTATCTTTCCAGTTGTGCTACAGAATTAACACCCATCTTTTATTGCCTATATAAACTCTCATATTCATCTGGCTTCTATGCAATGGCATGGAAGCAACCCTTTATCTGGCTTGCTTCTGAAAAGGGAAATAAAAGTCAGACATCAAACTATAGTCCCATTGCCCTCACTTCAATACTAATAAAAGTGAGGGAGAAGGTCAACAACAACTTCTTCACTACATGGAGACCATCAGTTAATGAGTGATCAGCAATATGAATTCAGCCATTCTCATTCTAGAGCAGATCTGGCTAACTTTACCCACCTTTGGATACAGGCCATGAAAAAATTTGGAGAATCTCATGTGGTTGCACTTGATATTTCCAAGGCATCTGAGAGTGTCTGGCACTGAGGCCTTTTCAACAATTGGTAACTTTGACCATAATCATATCCATATCTCCTTTTCTACAGATCAATCTTCTCCCAGCCAATCTTAGCCTCATATCCTGTGCCACTACAACAGTTTCAAGTGTGATGACCTCTGGAACTATGCTACTTCAGTCTTTCTTACTTTTTGATAATGTTCCAATTTCCACTCAAGACCATTTTCCCCTGCTTGGGCTAACTTCCTAATATAGCTCATCCTGGCATAAACATTACATTCAGCCTTCCAAAAACTTGGTATTCTTGGTATCCATGTGTTTGAGTCCAAAGACTCAATGTGTGTATATGTGGGAAGAGAGATCTAACCCACTGTTTTAATAAACATCATCTAGTCATGAATTTAAACCAACAATGGATCATTCAGTCACCACCAAAATTGGAAAACCATTTGTAGTCCCTTCCCCTTATTCCTTATGCAATTTCCATGTATACTTCCTATCCTACTACCACAGGTTCTATCAACAAGTCATCATACTTCTCTCTTAGTCTCTTGCACACCTTAAGTCATTCCTTCATATGCATGTAACTCAAAACTGCAGTTTACATTCTCTCAATAACAGGTGTTTCATAATACCGATTGTGTGTGTGCACGCACGAGAGAGATAGAGAGTTTTTCTTCAAGTACCAAATGTGGTACATACCACATCCTTATCACCATGAGATGAGAGCCCAAATCTTGTCACAGAGGTCCAAATGCAAACAAGCCAGTGCTTAAATCAAAAATTGCCATCTCCTTTATCCTGCCAGTTTTCTTGTCATCACAACCATGATCTACAATTATTTAACAGTATCTAACATACAGTTACTGTGCTTCAACTCACTATTTGCTATTAAATAGATTAAAACAAGTATATAATTTCTTGTCTAGTATAATTCACTACCTGCTAGCATGCTAAAGTCCTTTGGCTCATCTATATATCTCATTTTCTCTTGGTCTCTGTCTATCAACAATATCCAGTTCTTGAAGTTGCAGTAACCAAAATACATAAGCCTTACACACTGACACATTAAAACTAAAACCCATCTCTATGCTAACAGCTTGAACAATAGTTTTTCATTACTATATTATGAGGTTATCAGTATATAAAATAAACAGAAATGGAAGAAAAAAAAAAACGAATCTTGCGCCATTCCATTAGTCACTCATTATATCCTACCTACTACCATCTGGTAAATGGTGATGCAATCTCTAGTATCATTTGAACAGTAATGGTTATGACAAGGTAGTACACATTTGGATATGATTATAATATGCCTTAGTCATGGTTTTAATTATTCTGTCCATGTGCTTTTAAAAGTATAATTGCTCTACAGTAGAGTTGTAGCACAGTCTGCAAAGACAAGGCCCTTTCTTTGGTCAGAAAGACCTCCGGTTCGATTCCCATCTATGACATGAGGAACCTTTATCTGGTTGTCTCTTTCAAACTAAAGGTGAGTTAACTGGTCTCATATGGAGGTGGAGATTTTATTTTCTCCTGGTAACTCAGGTTTTTCATCCCTCAAAACAGGCAAACCGGTCCCGTGAACATACATGGCTGCAGTCATAAATACTTACGGCAAGGAAGGCAATAGGAAACCACTTGCTTCATAATCATCTCCCCGGTATAGTAGCATATATGCTACCCCACCAGCCATAAGGCTGAAGGGAAAAATACATACATACAATACATATAGTCCAGTACTGTACAACTCTGGCTGCTCATCATCACCAATGAAACAATAAATTACTATAAGTATTGCATCCCCCCATATTTAGTTGAAAAACTGCAATGCATTAATCCTTGCTTCATAATTATCTCCCTGGTATAGTAGCATATTTGCTATCCTCATCAGCCATAAGGCTGAAGGGTAATTATCATTAAATAAATAATTTCCTTAAAGAAAATCTATTTGGATTAACAGGACTACAGTAGTAATTTCACATTAAAAATTCTTAAATTAAACAAAAATAAAGCATTTGCTTTTAGATTCTTTCATCAGTGTTGATTATGCAATTTCCATACACAAATATAATTATAGGAAGATAAGAAGGTTAGTCTTTTGCTTATAAATATATTTATATATGCAAATTATGTGTTCTACCAGCCAGTTTGCCTGATTGTGAAAAAAACACTGCCACCTCCACGTGAAACCAGCTAACTCACATACAGCTGAAATGTCCTTATAAAGATTCTTTGCATCTTAGACAGGAAGTGAACCTGGGGCTTTCCAACCAAAGCACATCATCAAAACAGACTGAACTATAAAGGCTATTGCTTTAAGATATTCTTCCTAATTTACATGGCACAGCTTTTTCTATTCTTTCACAGCGAAGATATAACAATGATAAAAATATGAAATGTGTATCATAGCAGGCCTCAGAAAAAGAAATATATTTTATCACATTACCACTACGGTTCAGAAATAAATCTACAGTATTTCAAATAACATATATCATCTTCCTCGTTAGTCTCAGTAGCCTATCACAGCCAAGTGATTAGATTTAAAATAAATCCTCTAATTCCTTTTATTCTCCAAAAGGGAGCAAACAGAATTCTTTTTAGCCTTAAGTATAACTTAAGGAAATCAGAGACAACTGGGCCTGCATCCTTAGTTGTCACTAATAGTTAAGTTCATTATTAATGATGATTTTGAAGACTTCATACTGCTGCCATCTTGTGCACCTAAATACTAATTAGTATTACTGTCTGAAATATTGCGAGTTCAATTTTTCCAAGTTGTGGGTTTAAAAAACATGAATTTCTGGGAGAATAAATCCTACTCTGTGTACCAAAGGTTAGCAAACTCAGAAAATACTTCAGGCACAAGCTTTGTTTGCTTACACTTGGATAAAGGATTAAACCAAATATATAATTGGTAACATAGCCAAGTGAAAAACTTCCATCAACTATTTCTAATCCAGAGAATTTTAATAATAAAGTGTTGACACCTTTTGGCAACTGGTATATGACTTCTGCATTACTTCCACCTTAGTATCACCACCTCTGGGTCTGGCTCCCACTGATGAGACCTCAATAAAGGTCGAAACCGATCTGGGTAGTGGCTCTTCCCTTAATGGATAGCATTATACATGTCCACAAGGAGATGTACTTTGCATTATGGGAAAAACTAAGACAAGTGATCAGAACTACTTCTTCCTTTCCAGGTTTATAGGGCAAGTGGCCTGTTCCAGACTCAATTCCATCTTTTTTAAGGGTCTTCCTCTGCATTGAGTACCTTTTGTGTGGTAATTCAGAATTTGTTTAGGTATTCTGCTTCTATTCATTCTCAGTATGTGTTCTTTCCATTTTTCTCTATAGTAAATAACTGTTCCATAGGGAGGTTGTAATTCCAAGTTTTTTTCTGCATTTCATTTTGTCCATTATTGCAACTCCTTCAGTTCTGCACAGAAATTTCATTTTGGATGATTCAATTCTTCTTTGATCTGCTTTTTTTTATTGTCCATATCTCACTGCCATAAAGTAAGGTTGGTTTAGCTACTGTATTGTAGATTCGTATTCGTGCGTGTGTGTTTTGTACATAATTGGGTTTAAAACTTTTATTTATAATGACTGTTACTTTTAAAAAGTTTGATATCTTTGGTTCTATATCAGCTTCATTTTCATATGACATTGTGCAACCTAAATATTTGAATGTATTTACTTGCTCCGTTATTTTGTTGTTTATTATTATTTTGCTTCTTATTGGATTAGTACCTTTGAAGGCCATGACTTTTGTTTTGTCTGTTGATATTTCCATACCATATGTTTTTATTAGATTATTTAGACTGCATAATGATTTTTGTAGTTCATTATTTTCAAGAATTATTTGGTCATCAGCAAAAAGAAGAGTAGCTAATCTGGTGTTATGGTTTATGTTGAATCCTCCATTAGTAATCTTTCATTCTTTTATGATTTTATCTATGCATATATTAAATAAAACCGGTGAGAGAGGGCAACCCTGACGTACTCTTCGATTTATTGGTTTCCAGCTTGATGTTGAATTATTGTACTTCACAGATATTTTATTATCTCGATATATATATTATATAAGGCTCTAAAGAGTTGCTTTGGTATTTCATATTCTTCTAGGATTTCCCATAGTTTTTCTCTGATAATTTTATCAAATGCTTTGGTGTAATCTATAAAAGCTATGTGTGTTTCTATGGCCATTTTTCTGTGTTTTTCAATAATAATTTTAACGTAAATGCAGAGTCTATGCAAGACCTGCCTTTTCTGAATCCATTTTGTTCTTCTATTAATTTTGGGTCTACTATACGTTTAAGTTTATATACTAAGATTTTTGCATATACTTTATAACAGGTACTAAGTAAGCTGATTCCACGATAATTGTTACAATCAGATTTGTGTCCTTTTTTTCGTAGACGGGAATAACTATTGCTTTGGTCCAATCTTGTGGGCATTTTCCTTCTTTCCAGATCATATTATAAAAGTGAAGTAACCTGAGTGAGAATTCAAGTCCTGCATATTTGATAAGTTCCAAGTTTATATTGTCTTCTCCTGGAGCCTTTCCTGTTTTGCTTTGGGTTAATGCTTGTGTTAATTCTTCTAGAGTGATGTTTTCCAAGTTATCCGAGATATTTACAAAGGGTAGTTTTCTGTTTTGAATGTTTTCATCATACCAGAGATCTTAGTGATCAGAACTTACTCCACCTTTACCACGAGTTGCCTCAGTCCTGAAAATACTTCAGGTGCAAACTTTGTTTGCTTATACTTGGATAAAAGATTAAACGAAATATATAACTTCAGATTGTGAGGAAGAATAGGGTCATGCAAATAAGAGTGATGAACAAATAAAGGGCAAGAATGATAAATAAGGTTGTTAGAGGATCGATGCTGGAGAAGTTCTACAGAAAATAGTGGGAGATCTGGGGAGAACCAGAGGTCATCCCTGGAAACTGTATAAAGAAGGTGTGCATAGGGGGGTGAGAGGCAGGTTTTTTTTTGTGCACAGTTGTAAATGATTGGAATGCCTTGCCTGAGTGTGGTGCTTGAATGTGTTCAAAGCATGATATGATGAGCTGTGTGTGTGATAAAAGGACCTCCCAGATGAGTCTTTGACTCCATGAGGTCTTGGGTAATAATAATAATAACAAGTGCAGTTGGAGAAATTAATTTTAACATGAGATGGTGTGCATGAAGAATGAAATGAAGCACACACAGGGAATTAAACTGGGTGACTGAAGATGTGAATGGATGCTAATGGCTTTATATGGAAATTTAACTGTCAGAAGTATGGGATAAAAGGATACATAAGACATGTTTTCCAAGTAGTGCAATAAAAGAAGTGTTTATCATTATCCTCCCACAAATCTAAGAAGAGAAGCCGAAGCATTTGAGCAATCAAAATATTTGCGATTTTTCAACGTTTAGCTTAGTAGAAGATTTCTTGCATCAGTTACAATGTCCACATACCTGATTCTAATAAAATTTTAAATTTCTTCTAAAACAAGCAATTTTTTTTTTTAACCATAAAAGAATTAATTACTCAGTTCTAATAATTTCAAAATTACTTAATTTTATTTTATGCGAATCCCACTTAGAAAAGATTGTGAACTTGTACATATAGCATATGTGTGAGATTGAGGATTAAACAAATTACTTGCTTTACTACATTCTGTTATTCTAAGCACACTCAAACAACTGAGAATCAGTCTCACATCATTTATATACAACTTCAGCATTTGCGAAACAAACTACATGAATACTAATTCTGTACTATAATAAAATGAACAAAAAAAAAAAGTAATTTAAAAAAACAAGTCTTATCTGAAATCATGATCTAAGGCACTTGATTTACTAAATAATGAGCTTTCCAGTAAAACTGGGTTTCTTAACTTTGCACTCCTGACTGACCTCACTAACAAGCTGGATGAACTCAGATATGAGTGGCTGGAGAAAGGAAATAATATTTATCCACATGATTAGTGAAGTGAATTCATTCAAAGTGAAGTTAGGTTTTTGTATATGTCAATGACAAAAACAGCACCACAGTAGTACTTCTCAGAACCGAGAACACTACTATTATATTTTACATATAATAATAATAATAATTATTATTATTTATATTTCAATCTAGAGCCCAATACATAATGAAAGAGAAGGTGAAATTTATTTAACACGTTATAATAAACTAATATACTGCCATCATTTTTTTTTCAGTCAGTTTTGCATACGATTAAACATGTATATCTACATAAGCAAAAATGCTTATTTTTTTAAGCATTCTAACATTTATCTATCAGTATGATATACAATACTATGGTAACTCATATTGCTAATCACTACCAAACTAAACTGACTTCTAAAAATATTTAAATATCTGTATTCTTCCAAACAGAAATAATCAGATCTAAGTTGCATCTGTCTGACTTACAAGCATTTAGATAGCTGTAGTAGAGATGCAGTTTCCAGCTATACATCAGATTTTGAGAAACTGGCAAACAACATACAGTGTCAAATATCACACTAATATTTGGTAAGCAGCCAATGTCAGACATAATTTATTGCACCTTAGTGCTTTTGCTCTCAGCATCTTATGATGAATGTTAAGTTCCAAGGTAGATCACCAAGTCCAAAAAACATCCCTGATTCTATAATAATAACAGTCACAATTTGAATGCAGTTCATACAATAAGCAGTTAATTCATGTAACAAATCAGCATCATGTAATGCCTGCTTAGTTATATCTGAAAAGGAATATGAAATAACTTTCAAAGTCTCAGAGAGCCAAGAAATTATAATAATATATTCTGAACAATCAAAGAAACAAACAATTTTTCATTAGTAAAGCACAGAGTAATACTTTTGTTTACTCTGTGCTTTACTAATCCAAGCTAAAAATAATCTGTAAAAATTCATTTAAATAAAAACAAGTACAGAAGTGATATGAATCATAAAAGCAATCATTTATACTGACATCATTTATTATCACAACAACTGAACCTACTACTGTTTTTGGATTATACACTATAGTTTATTTTTTATCATCTGTAACATAATTTATATTGTTTCAACTTGATTTGCTAAAAATGGTCCAATTTAAACTATAACTCACACAGCTTGATAAATTTAGGCAGAGATCCTAACTACAACATATTTCAGTTTGATTTATCCAAACTAGAGTAATTATTTCCAAGCCTGGTTGGTCAAACGCCATCTACACCAACCAAGCCAGCAACAAATAGATTGTGAGTTCCAATCCCACTTGATGAATATCTTTAAGCAGCAGATGAATTTTATTACCCATTGTGAGAATACCACTATTTAATGGAGACCACAACTAGCTTGAAAATGTTCTATGTCTGAGTCTCTAGAACAGGATATCTAGATTATCAAGCTCTTTACTTAAAAGGACATGCATTTATAACATATTGTACCCATCCATGGTACAATATGTTATAAGTGCATGTCCTTTTAAGTAAAATTCATATAAAATAAACAAACATCTTATTTTGTATAATTTAAAAAATTGGACCCTTAATTTAGCTCCTAAAAATAGTTAAATCTAAACCAAAACTGATTTGGCTAAACAATATTTTTAAAGATTCAAAATACCAAATTAAGTTCACACAGGGAGAATTGTTATATGGGTAAGAAAAACAGGCAAGAAATTCATAAGTGCTTATAAATTTTGAAAAACATAAATACCAATTATTTTAAAAAACTGTATCATGCTTAGGGACAACAGATAAATAAGACTATAATGCCGAATGAAAGAAATGACACATGTCTCTGACAATAAGGAATAGCTTTATATGGGTTTTTTCAACTGAAGATGAGTTTAGTCAATCTCATAATTTCACTCTCAGAGAAACTTGTTATAGATCCAAAAATGGGCTGTTATGTTTTTATACAAATGCTAGAAGTATCAGAAACAAGGGAAATGAAATAGTTGCACTGATGGTTGGGTGAAGGATAACATCCTGACAGGAATAGAGATGGAAGGGTATGATGTATTTCATGAAGACAAAGGATAAAAAGGGAGGTGGAGTGTTATTAATGATAGAAAAAGAGTTAGGTCCATACAAGGTAGAGATGCAAGGGGGATTTAGTGGTAATGGTTTTGGGGCAGTATGGTGTGAGATACAGGTGAACAGAATGAAATACTTTGTTGGATATTGCAATAGACCTGGTAATGTAGAGGGTAGTGACCAGAAAATACATAAGCAAATTAACCAAACGGGAAAAGGGTGATCATTATGGATGATTTTAATTACAGCAATATAGATTGGGATGACGAGATAGCAACTGGAAGTAAAGAAAATGAGTTTGAGTTTTTGAGGGACAACTATCTCAGGCAGTATGTAACAGATGGAACATGAGGATTGAGGGTCTTGGATTTGATCATCTCATCACAGGATGTTATTAAAAATGAGTTATCAAATCTCCCTCCAGTTGGTGAGAGTGACCATGAAGTTATTACCTGAGTGGGTGCCAGCCATATGAGGACTTCTGTGAGGAAATGGTATATGTGGAACTACAAGGCTGGTGATTATGAGAAGCTCAGAAGACAGCTTTGAGCTGTAGCATGGAATGAGGAGTTGGGTAGAAATTAGACAAGGCTGGTGATTATGAGCTTCTCATAATCACCAGCCTTGTAGTTCCACATATACCATTTCCTCACAGAAGTCCTTACATGGCTGGCAACCACTCAGGTAATAACTTCATGGTCACTCTCACCAACTGGAGGGAGATTTGACAACTCATTTTTAATAACATCCTGTGATGATATGATCAAATCCAAGACCCTCAATCCTCATGTTCCATCTGTTACATATTGCCTGAGATAGTTGTCCCTCAAAAACTCAAACTCATTTTCTTTACTTCCAGTTGCTATCTCGTCATCTAGTAGAACCAATGTCTAAATGAATTCCAAAGGTCAGAAGGTTAAATAAGATAGGAGTGAAATGGATGAATGAAGAGATTAAGTATGTAATACAAAGAAAAAGGCATTATGGAGGCAACATAAGGAGTGCTAATAATCAATTCCATGAGGAATACAAAGAACAGGCAGGGAGGGTGACTCAGTTGGTAAGGGTAGCAAAAGTTTGGTATGAGCAGCAGTTAGCTAATAAAGCCAAAAAAATAAATCTCAGGGAGTTCTTTCGATATGTAGCCAGCAAAAATAAGAACAATTGTGGTAGGATGGCAGTGATTGGAGAAAATGGCAGTATAAGGACAACAATTGCTGCAGATATAGTTGAGATATTTAATGAGAGATTGATAAAGGCCTTTCATCCTTGTGAATGTCACAATCTGGACAATTTGAGAACAGTGGATATGGAAGAGGAGAGACTGACTGTGAGTGAGGACGTATATGAGGAATTAAGCAAACTTGATATTAATAAGGCTGTGGGACTTGATGATGTATTACCATGTATTTTGAAGGAAGGTGCCAAGGAGTTGACATCTGTCTTGACATATTTGTTTAATATGAGTCTTTCATTGGGTCAAGTTTGAAAGGAGAGTAAGGAAGGCAAGATTGTACTAGTTCATAAACGAGTCGACAGAATTCAAGCATCAAATTATAGGCCAATCTATGTCAGATGTTGTGGTTGGAAAAACTGGTGAGGTTAGGTTAGGTTTAAGGTCCAATCATATTGAACCTTAAATTCATATGATGAATCAACTGGATTTTGATTTCATCACCTTTATCAGTTCCCTGGAGCTAAAACATATTTTTGAAAAATTCAGAAAATTCCTGGGCAATTTAATGTCATCAAATCAAACAAAAAATATAGTTGAATAATTTAATTTCTTAAGCTTTAGACAAAATAACTTCTACATAATGGAATTATTTTCGATCAGGAAAAGGAATAGGATAAGATGCCATGAGTAAAGCTGTTCAAAACATTACACATGATCACTGCAAGGATCGGTTTTTGGACCACTGTTGTTCAATTTGTATATTAATGATATTGGGATGGGTTTAACTAGTGATATGCAGCTGTCTGCAGATGATGCAAAATTGGGGAGAGCAATGCAAAGTCAAGCAGATGTTATGGCCTTACAGGAGGACTTGAACAGATTGCATGAATGAGCAGGTAAGTGAAACTATTAGTTCAATGTTGCAAAGTGTAAGGTTTTGAAATATGGTAAGCAATGATGGGATGCAAAGCATACATTTGGTGGAGAAATTTTAAAGGAGGTAGAGGAAATGAAAGTCTGGGAGTGGTGGTGGACATTACATCAGATAATTGCCATGATGCAGAGGACCCTGACATCTTCATTGTTATCCTGTGTGCTGCTGTATTATTTTACTGGCCAGTAAAATAATACAGCAGCGCATTATTGCTTATCTCAGCATAATGTGATCAGCAAAAAAGACAAGCTATACCTGCAGATTATAAAAGAAAATATCCCAATCTTCAATGCCAATACTTGAATGTAGTTTGAAGAATTTCTGAATATAAATAAAACTGAAGGAAGTACACATATCTCATTAATGAAATTGTAAATTGTGCTAAAAATTAAGAGTGTGATCCTATTTCAAAATAATAACAATAATAATAAATGTCTCCGATAGTCTTCAAATTTTTAGCACACACAAGAATCATTAAAAATTATCTAGATTCTGAGCTAGTCTTTGATGAAATCTTATTTGTTTAACAAAAACAAAGATATTCAGAATGGGCTGTCAAATGATATTGATACAACAAAGTATTAAAAAAATTCAGTTTTCTATACAAAAAAAGTTTGCTTTTCTCTTTATCCTATATTATTATTGTTTAATGAAATAACTTGGTTTTTTTTTGATCCACAAATAACATGAACACTCAGTGAAATGCTAACAGACAGTACCTCTTTCAATCCTGGATAATAAGTTTTGCTTTTTAAAATAAAATACTTTAGTAATACTTGATTTTGTACATTTCCCCAAACTTCTTTTTAGCTCTATTAATATCATTAATAGTGATGATATTAATGAAGGAACATTCAGTTATTTTTTACTGCTAGTAATTTTTTTTAATTACTCCCACCAACTTATACAAAATTTCAATCTCTAAGCATATTTGGTTTCTAAACCTCCACCATTCCCATTATTGGATTACGATTGACTTATTATTTGTTATTACATCTTAAATCTGTTTATAGTTGTAATTTTTCTTCTTTTGTCAGGGTGCCAAAAGTAGCTTGGATGTGGCTGCAGTGATTTCAATTAATTAACTGTGGCTTGGCAACAACATGCTCACAAATGTCAACAACTGTGCTATTAATGTATCATACCTAACCAGATCACTGCAATTTAGTCACCGAGTACATGAAACCAGAAGAGAGTAATATTTTATTAGTTCTTATAGCTCCAGTTTATAAAATATCTCCATAATTCATTTCCATGAAGGAGAAATCTTTTAACTTAAATAACCTAATTTACCGCTACTACATTACAGAGACTACACGACACAAATGCTATAGGTTCTGCAACATTTGGTGATGTGTTGGATGGCCCACACGCATACACACACACACACATATAAAATAAGGTATAATAAATAATACTGTGTTATTATTATTATCTCTTATTAAATTGATTATATCATTAAAGTGATATAATCAATTTAAAGAAATGGAGTAAATGCAACTACAGCATCTCTAATTTTGTCTTTTAACTTTTATGTTGGAGTCACTTTTGAAGTCTATGCTGGTACATAATCCCGCAGAAAAATCTATGCTGAGACTATGGGTAGAGCAAACTGGTCTTTTTCCCCATCCACCTATTCAGGAAATGGGCATTTAAAGTTCTTGAGAATAATACATTTTCTCAACACCGTCCATTTCTTTAAACTGATTATATCACAGCTAGGTACATTTATTATGTGAATTAGCCTGATAATTATCTAATTACTTGTTGTGGAAACTAATGACTAGAATTTTGTATATGACAAATATGCTGAACTTTTAACTTTTTATTGATTGCTACCTTGGCTCTATTAATGGGGATTGGTATGCATGGAAACAAACTATCTCAGCTAAGTAACTATTAACAATTTGGTATGAAAAATATTTTCATTTAAAATGCTGGCATTTTTTTGTAGAAATCCTATATATCTATCTGCAGAAAACCCAAGCATCATATCTTCACACTACACTGTACCACTATCTCATGGATACCCCCAATGAAAATGTTACATTAATTATAAACAAGAGTTCAACAGTTCATCTATAACACTATGAGGTCCCCTATAAGCCAGTACAAAATCATCAAGACCTGTTATAGTTTATTAGAAGACAGACAACCATTTGACAATTGTCTTGGTATCTAGAATAGATGTGCTCTTGGGAAATCATAGCCAACTTAGATAAGCTGATCACTGAAATCCAGATAAGAAAATGCCAAAGTGACGTGGAACATAAATAAAATAGGCAGGACAGGATTAACATCTAAAGTATGTTTCAAAATCAGATCATAATATGAACTGGATAACAGTGCCACCATGCTTTATTTGGTATTATTATTATTATTTAAAAAAAAAAAAAAGCGCTAAGAGAGGATTTTCAGAGTATGGAAGTAATAAGATTACTTGACATGCTGAACAGAAACCATTTCCATTGTGTGAAAATCACTAATCCATAACTTAACCCATCAGACCTTAGATAAATGAGGAAATGCTTGCTAATATTTACAAAGAATAATCACTAGCATACTTATACACAGACATGATGCATAAATTATTGTGCATTATTTTAAATATATTAGATGCATATAACTCAACCCTTTTGTAACTAGACTTAAAACATGTATGCGTGTACATAAATGCACGCATACATACACACACACACACTTATCTCAATCTAAACTTGGCACACTAATCCACATGCAGATGAACTAGTGCCTGAAAACAAATCACACTATATTAGCTAATGTTAACATCATAGCCATAATCCTCTGCAAATGCTGAAATATCTTTTATCTCATACTATGTTCTAATTATAGAACATAGTATAATATGATTCTTATAATTATGTTATATAGGTATATATTTTATAAATCATTAGAATTATAAAATTGAACTTTTTTTATATTAATCTCAAGAAGTTGCAAAATCAAATGCATATCAGTGTCTTGTATACACAAGTAGTTAAAAAAAAGGAACAGGAATGCACGTGTGCATTCCCTAAACAAGTGAAGGTGTTCTTGGGGAAATCAATGAGGACTATTCCAGAGAATAGAATAGTCCTCAGAAGATGGAATAAAAGAGTACAAGAAACTAATTCAGTAAACTTGAAGACCACAGCTACACATTTTTATAGACTTTGAAGAATAGTGTCTGTGAAATTACCAATAGAAAAGACACAAGACAGAAAAAGAATGTCTATGAAAAAGAGAGAGAGGGAGGGGGGGGATCTCATCTATTAACTGAATACTTTTCTGGATAGTATCGAACATTTTAGTAAAGTTTCTCATGTACTGCCCAAAACGTGTGAAAAGTATTCTTAAGGTTGAGAAATTTTAAAATTTATATAGTATTATTAACTATAAAAATGAGAAGCAGTCTTGAGCAAGTCTTGGAAGGTTAGCTGCATTAAATTGCCTAAAACCCAAAATCAGAGGATTCAAACCCCATCTTGGATGAATGAATAATACAAAATCGTGACAAAACTGTTCTCATCTCCTATATCCTGGGTAAACAATCACACCATTATCCAGCCCAATAACAGTGGAACATTGTGCCCTTCAATTGGAAAAGACCTGGGTTTGATTCTTGTCATGATGAGGTGAATCCTTATATGGGCTTTTTCAACTGAAGGCGAGTTAGCTGATCTCATACGTAGGTAGTAGGGTTTTTTTCTCCTGGAAACTCGGGTTTTTCGTGTACAGACAAATCGGCCTTCCGAACACACATTCAATTTACAGACAAAAAATACTGTTGGTGATGATGAGCAGTAGATGGCATTGATGGTAGTAGTGGAGAGGGTGAGATGTATTTACTGCAGTAGAGTGCACTCCTGCAATGAGTCCTTGGACTCACTGGAGGTGTCACAAAATAATATAGTATCCAATAACATAGCACAGTACTTATCGCCAAACTCAATTATCCGTGCTACACTTTTTAGCCAGTGGTTAAACTCCTATAAATTAACTCCTATAAATTCATTCCTCTCACCCACCTCCCATGATATACAAGACCAAAGCAAAACTATCATCATCCTTTATATCCAAGGTATCTGAAAAGACAACCACTAAAGTACTACATAATCTTCAAAACACTTAAACTACATAACAAACCAGCCATCTTTATCTCTTGTCCTAAGGACAAGCTTCATCCTTTGATGTTAACAGGAACAGTTCCTCTTCACAGACATTAACATGAAGAACTGTTAACATTTGCTTAGACGAATGAAATACATGATACCATCATTATGGCAGGTCAGGACCAGCACATCACATGTTGAACATCACACAGGATTAAATGGAAGAAAACAAATAATACTATATAGAAATTGTTACAAATCTGTAAGACTTTTATTGCAAGCACTGGCAATAAAGCTCTCTTAATATCAAGTACAACCTTAATATTACCCAGAATTTGAGAGGCTGTTATTTTAAGACCTTTGGTCCAATGGCAGTAGCATCAAAACTTTTTCATTCTGCATACAAATCGTACACTCTAGCTCTTTTACAGCAGGAATTGCTACAATAAAATTCACATTCCTTTTGAATTGTTCTAATGCTGATTTCATAATAAACAACTTTGATTTATATCTTTCTCTTCGATAGGAGATTTTTAGTTTCCACTCTTTATATTAAACATTTATTGGAAATCTGCAAATCTTCTTCCATTCACTTTACAAATCAGTAGCATTTCTACACTCTGAAAAATCAACTTTTCCTCTGTTCCATCCAGGAGTTTATTGGGTTCCTTGCCCTTGTGGTCTTTCATACTATGGGCAGATGGATAGATCTGTGATGGTACACTTAGAAGAGCAACTGAATTATATACCTCTGAGCTGAACAAGATTGAATCTTGTGAGTCATGCCACATTTACTAGGCAATGCATAAAATGGATAAAGAGCAGTGCTATAGTAACATTTTTAGGACAGTTAGGAAGTTTTGATGTATCAGATTTAAATAAGAATGTTCTTAACCACTCAATTTTCTTTCTCGACTTTCTCAAGAAATCTTGCTAAATACACTTTCATGTTGTAATTAATGTTATATATGTCTTCACCAAAAGTGAATTATTTTGGACTTTAATGATATAAGATGAACCTCTCATGCTTATGCCCATATTTGTAATACGAGTGTTTTCATTTCTTTCTTAATTGTTATTCTTTCCTTTTATGACAAATTTAGTTGCACTGAAAATGGTCAAAAAACTTCAAAAATTCTGTTAATAAAAAATTATAAATTTTCTATTATAAAAATTCTGTTATTATTTTATTCTGATATAACCTGAATTGTTTCTGCAATTACTTGGTTGTAATAACTTGTGTTGAATTACGAGGTTGTAATGCCTTGTGCTCTGAAGATTCTGGTTTGAATCCAATGAAATACCAGCAGCTTAATAATTTCTTTTGTTCTTATGCAGTACTATGTATTAATATTTTAAAAAAGTTTATGTCAAATACTAGTTACTTTCATTCTCTTGGACTATGCAATTCCATACATTTTAATACTGGTCTGTGAGCAACTCTTCTATGCCACCCCATCAGCTTATTTTTCATCCTCATCTGGATGCAATGGCTAAAAAAGAAATCTATGTCAAGTGCTTCGAACAAGCTATGCATACTATTTGACCATTTGATGTGTACCACTTAATTGATACTGTCCTTTATCAGAAAAATAATCTGAAAAACCTGACAAATTTTAAAATATGGATTACATATCTATACTAAATAAAAATTCCTTATTAAATAAAAATCTCTCCCAACCAGATGGTCAATAGCTTTCAGCATAAGCAAATTTTCACCTTTATCCATCCAAAGCCTCTTATTCACAAATGGACATTTTCCATAATTCAGAAATGTAAGATAGCATTTGCTTCTAGCAGAAAGTTGGAAAAAAAAAAAAAATTTTCAAACATTAAATTGCATTATAACCAAATCATCGAACATCATGACTGGATAATCCTAGTTCATTCAACTTTAATAATGGAATATACCATCACACAGAACATCAGACTGCAACAATGCAGCATATAGTTCAAAATATGTTTGATGGAGAGAATATAATTTCTTGCAAGCAACTAATTATCATACCATAATTGATGTATTCCTTTATAATTAACAAAGAAAATACAGGAAGTATAGTGAAAAAGTTTAAGCAAAATCAGTCACAATCCATATTATTATTATGTATACCTCCAAGGAATACTGGAACTCACTGTGGGGGGAAAGGAGGGGACATGCTACCCTACTACACACAACTCACTGCCTCCCTTCTAACTAATGACACAACTACCATCAACAACACAATGGCATTTACCATCACCATGATAACATTTTTTGTTTGTAAATTGTATGTGTTCTCATGGCCAAGTTGTATAATACAAGAATGAAAAAAACCCAAGTTTCTAGGAGAAAAACCCTGCTACTTCCATATGCGATCGACTAATCCACCTTCACTTGAAAATGCTCATATAGAGATTCCTCTCATCATGGTGAGAATCGGACCCAGATCTTTTCCAATCAAAGGATGCAATGTCTTGTTGTTCTTCCAATTGTGCTAAGGAGGTACTCCTTTGTAATGGATAATTTTTAAACATATAAAGTTAAATTATGAATTATGAAACAGTATTTCATAATTCAGCATTCATCATTACCAAACTTCTGGTTGTTTTCTACAGTTGTGTAAATAACAAATCTGCCAATGTGGCATAGCTGTTTCCACAAGAAATTGATAGAGTGATGATTGACAATTAAAGTTAACATGAAATAATGAACTATGTTCAGCATTCTGTTTTAGTAAATTATAGCATGTCCATTTTTAACTATTCACATCTGGAAACTCTGCACTATCCAATTAATGATCTAGTCTTCTCCATTTGTTCTCTCTCTAGTGGAACAGTATTTCAAGTAGATGACATTCAGAATCTAGGAGTGAGGTCTTGATCAATGGTGTCCTGAAGTTAGGTTCTCACTTTGCCTTTGCAACAATGCAAAGTGTTGTGAAGAATACACAGTGCACTTCTATGATATGAAGCACATGACAAGTAAAGTTAAGGTGGTGGGTGTACCATTCATCATTGGTCACTGGTTTCCATTGTAATGTGGACTATTGAGAAGGTCTAGAGACAAGTACTATGATGATATCAGGATCCTTAACGTTGGTTATGGGAGGTTGAAGAAATAAAAATTACAGAGTTCAGTGAATAGGTTTAAATTGATAAAAGGAATTTACATTATCAATATGGAAAGGATCATACATAAGCAGAGAGTGAGAATGAGAGGATATTCCTAAAAGGGTAACAGTGTGGTGAAGAAAGCAGACGTACATGCATAGAAGTGGTACATTGCCAGAATATGTGGTGAATGCCTGAGTGTGTACAAGTTTAAACTTCACTAATAGATATGCTGTTATCTGAATGAGATCTTCCATGACACTACAATAACAACAACAGCATAAATGTCAGCATCTGCAACAACAAAACAAAAAAATAAAAAAATAGCTATACTCTATCTATCCCATTTTTCACTTTTGTGCACACACACAATATATATATAGTTTTGTTGAACAAAACAATAAACAGTGTGACATGAAAATCTAAATAAATAAAACGAAATCAATAGCATTTCAAGGTAAAGAAATTAAAAGTGCAAACGAGTCATCCACAGCAAAGTAATAGAACAAGTGAACAAATTTAAATATCTAGGAAATTACATATGCCCCAATGGAGAAATTGGCATTGCATATAAAAAGCAAAAATTCCTAGCAGTCATCGGAACAGACACTTCAGTAAATAGATGTCTAGAACAACCCAAATAAAACTATATAAAACAATATAGTTTTATTTAAAATATTCTGAAATATGGCAGTGCAATGTGAATGTGGGGAGAACGAGATAAAAGACAGGTGGAAGCTGCAGATGTGAAGTTCCTTAGTTCCTAAGAATAGATCTGGTCTATTCTTTTATATCATAAGATATAAAAGAATAGACAAGATAAGAAATGAGAAAATAAGAAGGCAGTTATCTATAATTAACATAACAGAAGACATCACAAACAATAGAAAGAACTGGAAAAACCATGTAGAAAGAATGAATGAGGACAGATGGCAAAATATTGCCTGGAAATATAAACCAAAAGGGACGCCGATCAAGAGGAAGACCCAGGAGGAGATGGACAGAAGACTTTTTAAACCCTTGAAAACGTTACAGGCAAACAATTGCTAATACGGGAAGCCAAGAAGATAGACACACACACACACACCACGTTGTTTGATCCAATGCTCATATTGCTACATGTTTCAGCAACAATTCTAGTCATGAGACTGCAGGAATTTGTACTGTAAATGTCTTTTTGTGAATGAACTGGAAGTTACCAGTAATATGCTGTTTGATTTTATGGAAATTGTAACTATAAGTGATAAACTCAATCAGTGCATTTGTTCTTTGGTTCAAGGACAATTTTTGCCAGTCCAGATGTTTACTTGTTACAACAAAAATTCATAACATCTTTTTTTTTTTCCGACTATATGAATTTTTTTATACAAAATTTCAAATTTATATATGTAAAATCACAATTTCTTAACCACTGTAAAATATTGTTATAACAGAGTTATATTTCATTATAAGTCTGTTATAACAATATTCTAATAAGAAAAATATCAAGGTTCTGTGTTTCATTACAACAAAAAGTTATTAAATATTTAACCCCTTTCCTGACTTATAGGCCATACTGTATATTTATTTACAAATGATCTATAAAATTTCTAAAAATTTTTAGGGGACATCTGACATCTCAATATTTCTCCATTTCCTGTGCCAACTTCATTCTCATTATGTTGGGCATGAAGTGTCAGGAGTTACTATCATTGATGTACGTCTAATAAAATTAATCAAATTTACAAATGCCATCACACTTAAAGGTTAAACTGTCAGTAAAATAAAACACAATAATACAGGCCCTTAAGGCCTGAAGCGTACCCAGGTTGGTTTCGTAACCATAACTTTAGGATAAGCCGGTTAGTCTTATGCCTTGGAAAAAAAAAACGAACTTCGGGAAGAAAAACTATTCCACCTATGAGATCAGTTAACTCACTCTCAACTGAAATTTTTCCAAAGGTTTGTCAAACCCGACAGACCCAAGATTCTCGAAGTAAAACATACAAATACCAGAAACAAATTTTACTCTTTTCCTGAACATATTAGAAAAACTAACTTTCTTTAAGGAGAGACTGCCAATAAATACTAGTATCAAATAAAGAATACTTTGAAGTTAAGGGGATAATAAATCCCGTATTATTTTTTTTTTTTCCGGATGAATTACAACACATCTAAGCAGAAAGTAAAAGATGAGATGACAAAATAAGTATGTACTAATGTCTCAGATAAAAGCAGATATGTCAGTATAATCCAATGTTGTTAAAGATCCCAAGCTATTTTACACCTGGTTTTCCTCCATTTCCCAAGTAAGCAAACAGACAAACAAGTTAGGCAAGGGGCAATCTTGGTATTTCTAGCCTGGCTCCCACTGATGAGACTTCAATAAAGGTCGAAACCAGTTGGGTAGTGAACCCTTGCCTTTAATACAAAGCATCATACATCTCTTCCAGGAGATGTGCTTTGCATTAAGGGTAAATATTAAGATTAGTGATCAGAGCTTATTCTACTTTTACCATGAGTTGCCTTGGTCTTGCACTACGTGCAGGGGTCAGCTAGACTTGCAACACTTGCAGGTGCAAACTTGACTTGTTTGTCTGTTTGCTTACTTGGAAAATGGAGTAAAACCAGGTTTAAAATAGCTTGGTATCTTTAACATTTATTATACCCAAGGTAAAATACTTTCTACATAATCCAATGTTGTTCAAAACTGTTAGTATTTTGCACTTATAAAACTTTGTATTGCTTGCTGCATAAAGAAAAATCAAAATCACCACAATCCAGTTTAACAAAATACTAATTTAAATAAATATATATGCCACACTGCATTTTAATATATTTATCTGAAAACGGCACCATTAAATAAAGCACTTAAATTACACCGTGGACAAACAACTGAAAAAGAACAGAATCACTATCAAACATGACATGAGAGAAATGACTGTTGGAAGCAAAATACTGAAAGTCACAAAAAAAAAAAAAAGATTATTGTTATTAATTTCGTGTCACACAACGATTGTGTTAATAAGCTATCATGTGTGTAGCGAAATGAGTTATTCTATCATTTGAAATTGTTAACAATTTTTATGTCATATATTTATTAAATAAACTAATATATATTTAGAGAATTTGGCCTAACTCATATAAATCATATACAAAAATTTCTCTAATCACTTAACTAATGGAATATCAGAATGACATAGATTATATTCCTGCAAATACGTCCGGATCATCTGTGCATTATATTAATTAACGATACTATCAAACCGATTTTCTGATTTGCATACGCTTGGATCCTCCGAAACTTTTATAGTTTCTATAGAGAAACTCTTGTAGTTTCTCTATTCGGCTTTGAAATAATGTTGGATTCAATATCCGACATAAGTGGTGTAACTACAATATCCAGAAATGCAAAGATCACAAAACTCAAAGGGATACATTGAAATCTTATTATGAAAGGAAAAAGTTCAACATCATAGTTTCGTCACTCGTTTTTCTTTTTCCAATTTTCGATGCAATTTACTTTTGACAAATTCAGTTTCTGCACATGTCATTATATCTATTTTAGCTGGACTGTCATATATCATGTTCAAATAAATACAGCAATATTAATGAAATGCAATAATCACCCGCTTTTTTAATTTACTAATAACATACAAACTTACTTTAGAAAATATCTTTGTCCAGATGGGGTTTTGGCCATTTCCCATCCAGGAGGAAGAGGCATATCATCTGTAATGTCATAGCTATGCTGTCGAAGATGTTGATGTTGTGATGAACTGTTGCTATAAGTTTGCTGTAAAGTGGCAGGTGACGAGTGAGCTCGGGGATGGTTGATTGGAAGCCCGCTGGGGTGTTGCTGCTGTGGTGGTAGCGGCGGTGGCTGAGGTGCACTGTTCGAACACGCCGACACTGGCACTTGAGGCGGGGCAGAATAGGTTGTATCTGAACTAGATTCTCTACTGTGCGAAGCTGATTTTGATCCTCTATCTGGCTGTTTGAAGAAGGAAGGAGGTAAATTTCGCAATCTCATTGGCACACTCAAAGGAACCTGGCTATCTTTGGGGTGCATCACTGCTTTGAAGAGGTCATCTAAGTTTGTTTCACTATCGCTTCTTATGCGAACAATTTGGTTAGGTCCTTTCTGTTCAACGACATCCCGTTGCTGGGACATCTTGATTCTTTAGCGATTACTTCCTGGATCGCTCAATAACCGATTCAGCAGGCAGTCATCCAGGATCGAAAAATATTCGAACAAAGACTTGGTACAATTCGAAATATCGTAGCTTTGCCCTTGGCTCGCCGTCGTACTTACTGGCGGCAGCTTCAGGTGAAAGTCAAGCGACAGCCATACGAACCTTCTGCTCCTCCGCACTAGAAAAATAGTGCAACAAATTTTATGTGCTGCTTTTATATCCTTGGCAAAGAATAATTTGTAGGTTCTTCTGTAATTAAAAGAATATATATAGCTGTTTAAATATGCGATTGTCATTAAGAATGGCATGTGTTTGTTGGCGGAATAATACAAAGATACCACA
Organism: Typopeltis vanoorti; assembly: GCF_054136105.1. Lineage (NCBI taxonomy): Eukaryota > Metazoa > Arthropoda > Arachnida > Uropygi > Thelyphonidae > Typopeltis > Typopeltis vanoorti. The sequence continues at coordinate 50,538,792 of NC_143572.1, read as the reverse complement.
CAAATTTATCGTCTTTAAGGTACTAAACACTAATAGCCCACTCGTGGGCAAGACATAATAAAGAGGCCTTGGATTGGGTGTATGTGGTGAGCTGTCAGTGCATTCCGTTCTGCGGCAAGTGCTCGTTAGAACTAAAGTTTGACAGAAGTTTTAGATATATTGCATTTTTTGAATATTATAGTGAGATATGCATTTATAAGTTGTAATATTAATGTATTGTAAATTGTATTAAATGACTGAAATCAAACTAGAAAAATAACTGAATAAAACTTTTTTAAACTTTTTATAAAATAATATGAAGTCATGATAATATATGATACGTGGGTTTCAGAGTCATATTCGTATACCCGCTTCATTGTCGCACCCAAGAATTAGAGAGAGGTAATCGGAAGCATGAGATTCTTCTCATCCCTAAAAAGCTTGGGAATTATCTTTCTCTCTCTCTCTCATATATATATATATACACACATGAAAGCCAATACAGATCCTAAATACTCTTCCTCCCTCCAAATTCACAGCAAGTTTCGAATTATCATTCTCGGTTAGAATCGTTTTGTCATCGTGTATATTCCAGATTTTATTAAATTCACATATCATTTCAATCGTTTGTCGTTTTGTGTCCTTGCAAACGGTCTAATTGATTATTATTATTATTATTCAGCCTCCATGGAGTCAAAAGACTCATCGCGGACTCATTATAAAAGAAAAGGTTTGACAAGACTGAGTAAAATCCATCCATTCGCATGAGTAACTTGCGTACGGACAGACAGATAAATTGACTCTTGGATGAGTCGATTGTCTTAGAGGTCAATTTACTAAGATCATAGAAGGAATGACAGAAACTTCCCAACGGTGAAACTGGAAATTCTGCCTGGTTATATAGGAAATCCATGTCAGTTTTTGCTAATTGCAATAGTTTATTGCACTCATCCCAAAAGATTTTTTTAAAAAATGATATATATATATATATATATATATATATATATATATATATATATATGCTTCGTTTCCATTTAATCTCTCCGTAAGGCAGTGATTAAGTTTAATCTAGTACTCCATTACAAACAAGGCTTCAGGAAACGAGCCATATCCGGTTTTGATTATTTCTATTACAGTATAGTCATTATTAATGCTAAATTAGTAGGAGACAATGATTATCACCATCGTACTCCGCCAGCGTTCAATGAGTCCTAATAATAATAATAACTCTCCTAAAAAATCTCCACGATTTTTTTTTTGTTATTGTGTGTGTGTGTGTTATTTGGACTGCTTAAAAGCAGTGATAACCGGACCATTTTGCCTCCCTACCTCATTAGTTCAGTCTTAGTACGGCTTTACTATTCATTCTAAGCGAAAATGAGCTGTGAAAGTTTCTAATACTTGAACAACATTTGACGTTGCAATACCAATTAACTGAAAACAAATTAGCAGAAATAAAGAAAAATAATATAATGCAAACAAACTAAATTTTATCCAAAATGTCTATTTAAAATTTTAATATTGTTTAAATTTATCAGACAAATCAAATCAAAATATAAGCATAGATTTTAGGATTTTATTACAGTCGGCTGTCACTTTAGCAAACGTATTATACAAAATCGACTACTGTAACAAATTACTGAAAAGTATGATTCAAGATCCGTATGCACAATATGTGTGGAAAGGAAATTCACTGTATTGTATGTATTCACTGTCACTCCGCTTATGACAAACAATTCCTGTTGTCCCTAGGAGTTTTTATATTGAAAGTTGACTGTATTTATTAAATCATATAATAATAATATTGAGCTGCCGGTTATTATTATTAGTAGTTCAACATTTGCTTTCCAGTTGGAAAGTCTATTCGAATCCGTTGCATTACGAGAACCTTTCATCCGGGACTTTTTCTCTTATAAACGAGTTAACCATTCGCAGGTGAAAGAGCATTTCCTGCCCAAAAAATCACATTTTTCATTCAACAAAATAGACATGCGTAATGTTCAGACTAATAACTTTTGCTGTTTTGGCCTTCAAAACAATATACACTATAATATCACACACACACACACACACAAAAAAAAACAGTCACGTTTTTTCTAGGATATTTTTATAAAACAATGAAGATAGGCTTTTTAGTATGTGTAGGACTAGCTAAGTAGCGCTCAGGTTTATTGAAAAAAAAGTATAAAAATTCTTAACGACTCACCAACTGAGTGTGGGCGCGAAGTTCTGCTTTAAACAATTCAACCTTCGTTCTGTTTCTTCTGTTACTCAATTGTTTTATTTCGAAAGTTGCTAAAAGTTCCGCTGATACGATATTCTTAGGTTGAATTCCACACCCACAAATCACTAATGCAAGTAAATATATGTGCTCTTCAGAGGTCGCTTTTGAAAGGTAAATATGCGCACTGTTCATAGTTTGCTTTTTATTTATTTATTTATTTCTAGTGCAAATATGCCAGTTAATTACAAATGCAACATACAAATTAATATATATATATATATATATATATAAAGCGCAGTCATTAGCGATAGCTATCTTTTTTAACTGTCTGACACAGAGATAACGGGGTTTTCCTTTTGAAATCTCGGACATTACATTACATTACATGCAAACCATCCAGAAAACGCGCGCACACAATTTATCTTACTTAGGTGTAATTTAAACAATGTGTGAGCTAATTATAAAAATAAATAAAGTCTTAGTATATGGGCCAGGATAACGTGATGGTAAATTTTAACGAGTATGTTAAGTAAGACAAGATTTTTTTTTTTTTTTTTTTTTTCAGCTGGTCCAGAGTTAGTCGATATATGCCAAAAGGTAAGTAGGAATTTTTCGGTTGGAGACACTTGGATTACAAATAAATATCAGTTAGGATCAGGATATCGCTCCTTAAAAACCAGCATACCACTGGAATGCACGCAATGGTAGACGCCGCTTATCTACTGATTTCTGAAAACGCCGCTAATTCGTTAACACCATTTATTCCTGAAAGGGAGCAGACGAGGACGTTTAACCCTAAGTAGGTTTCTTTGAGAATGGTGGGCAGTCAATCTCCATCCTTAGCAGCTATTGAGAGCTATCAATGATTTTCATGGGGAACTAGAGGTAAGAGTTTGACAGAAAACTGCTGCTATTTCTTGGTCCCTAACCTCAACTGTATTATTATTTGAAATAGCGTGAGCTCAGCAGTTGCTTTTCTTGAGTTGTGTGGTTAAAATCTTAGAATCTGAAAGATAAAACTTTATCTCTTGTGCCAAAGATCGACTAATTTGGGAACCGACTGAAAAAAAAGTAGTAGAAAAAGTTCCTCTAGTCGCCAACTAAGTCCGAAAAGTTAGAGCTGAAAGAGTAATACATACTTTTTTTTTGTGTGGAATGAAGGAATTAAAAGTCTTATTTTTATATCATACTGAGAACTACATGGTGGATTTAGCCAGCACGTGGCTCTAGACAGTAAAATATGAAAGAGGGAGAGAGAACATACTCGTGGTATACATTTCTTATAAATGCACATGATGATGTTCATTTGAGAGATAAGCAATCGTTAAGTAACTTTTCCTTTGAGCGACTTACCCTAGTATTCAGTTCAAACGCCTGTCATGGTGAAGTAACTTGGCTTTACAGAAATCTAATTAATTCTATGTCAGTTCAACGTAGCTAAGTGTAAGGTGATGCACTTCGGGAGGATGACATCATCATGCTGTTTACTCTATCAACGGAACTGAACTGCAAGAAGTTGATGAGACAAGAGACTTGGGAGTTATTGCGGACAGAGAACTTAAGTTTAAAGGGCATATTGCAAAGATTGC